>NW_028227285.1:4591209-4728979 GCF_978045245.1 Mus caroli | reverse complement strand
TGTGAATTTTTAATTTTCACGTTTTTCAGTATTTCTTTCCATATTTTGCGTAATACAGTGTGAATTTTTAATTTTCCACTTTTTTCATGGTTTCTCGCCATATTCTTTGTCCGACAGTGTGAATTGTTAATTTTCACGTTATTCAGGGTTTCTCGATATTCTTTTTCCTACAGCGTGTATTTTTAATTTTCCAAGTTTTTCAGGGTTTTTCGTCATATTCTGGGTCCTACAGTGTGATTTTTCTCATTTATGACATTTTTCAGGTTTTTCCCAATTCTGGGTCCTACAGAGTGATTTTCTCATTTTCCACCTTTTTCAGGATTTCTCGCCATATTAGGGGTCCTTCAGTGTGAGTTTGTAATTTTCTACTTTTTTCAGGGTTTCTAGCCATATTCTGGGTCCTACAGCGTGTATTTTTAATTTTCCACGTTTTTCAGTATTTCTCGCCATATTCTGTGTCTGACAGTGTGAATTTTTAATTTTCACGTTTTTCAGGGTTTCTCTGCATATTCTGGGTCCTGCCGTGTGATTTTCTCATTTTCCACGTTTTTCAAGTTTTTTCGTAATTCTGGGTCCTACAGTGTGATTTTCTCATTTTCAACCTTTTTCAGGTTTTCTCGCCATATTTGGGGTCCTTCAGTGTGATTTTTTACTTTTCTGATATTTCAGGGTTTCTGGCCATATTCTGGGTCCTACAGCGTGTATTTTTAATTTTTCAGGTTTTTCAGGGTATCTCGGCATATTCTGGGTCCTAGAGTATTATATTCACATTTTCGACGTTTTTCAATTTTTTTTTTCAAATCTGGGTCCTACATTGTGATTATTCTCATTTTCCACCATTTTCAGGTTTTTCCATCATATTCAGGTTCCTACAGTGTGATTTTCTCATTTCCACGTTTTTCAGGTTTTCTTGACATATTCCAGGTCCTTCAGTGTGAATTTTTAATTTTCCACGTTTTTCATTATTTCTCGCCATATTCTTTGTCCGACAGTGTGAATTTTTAATTTTCACGTTTTTCAGAGTTTCTCTGCATATTCTGGGTTCTGCAGTGGGATTTTCTCATTTTCCAACTTTTTCAGGTTTTCTAGCGATATTTGGTGTCCTTCAGTGTGAATTTGTAATTTTCTAGTTTTTTCAGGGTTTCTCTCTGTATTCTGCGTCCTACAGCATGTATTTTTAATTTTCCACGTTTTCAGGGTTTCTTGGCATATTCTGGGTCCTACAGTGTGATTTTCTCATTTTCCACTTTTTTCAAGTTTTTTCACAATTCTGGGTCCTTCAGTGTGATTTTTTAATTTTCTACTTTTTTCAGGTTCTCTCGCCATTTTTTTGGTCCTTCAGTGTGAGGTTTTAATTTTCTTATTTTTCAGGGTTTCTCGACATATTCTGTGTCCTACATCGTGTATTTTTAATTTTCCACGCTTTTCAAGTTTTTACTTTATATTCTGGGTCCTACATTGTGATTTTCTATTTTTCCACCTATTTCAGGTTTTCTCGCCATATTCTGGTTCCTACAGTGTGAGTTTTGAATTTTTCTCATTTTTCAGGTTTCCTAGCCATATCCGGGTCCTTCAGTTGAATATTTTAATTTTCCACGTTTTTCAGTATTTCTCGCCATATTTTGGGTGAATTTTTAATTTTTACATTTTTCAGGGTTTCTGGCATATTCTGGGTCTTGCAGTGTGATTTTCTCATTTTCCACTTTTTTCGAGTTTTTTCGGAATTCTGCGTCCTACAGTGTGATTTTCTCATTTTACAACTTTTAAGGTTTTCTCGCCATATTTAGGGTCCTACAATGTGATTTTTTACTTTTCTAATTTTTCAGTGTTTCTCTACATATTCTGTGTCCTCCAACGTGTATTTTTAATTTTCCTCGTTTTTCAGGGTTTCTCGGCATACTCTGGGTCCTACAGTGTGATTTTCTCATTTTCGACGTTTTTCACTTTTTTTTTTCCAAGTCTGGGTACTTCATTGTGATAATTCTCACTTTCCACCTTTTTCAGGTTTTCTCGCCTATATTATGGATCCTACAGTGTGTTTTTGAATTTTCCTCATTTTTCAGTTTTTCTCGCCATATGCCGGGTACTTCAGTGTGAATTTTTAATTTTCCACGTTTTTCAGGTTTTTCCGTCATATTCTGGGTCCTACAGTGTGATTTTCTCATTTCCACGTTTTTCAGGTTTTCTTCACATATTCCAGGTCCTTCAGTGTGAATTTTTAATTTTCCTCTTTTTTCAGGTTTTATTGCCATAATTCCGGGTCCTTTAGTGTGAATTTTTAATTTTCTACTTTTTTTATGTTCTCTCGCCATATTTAGGGTCCTTCAGTGTGAGTTTTTAATTTTCTAATTTTTCAGGGTTTCTCGACATATTCTGTGTCCTACAGCGTGTATTTTTAATTTTCCACGTTTTTCAGGTTTATTTCGTCATATTGTGGGTCCTACAGTGTGATTTCCTCATTTTCTACATTTTTCAAGTTTTTTCGAAATTCTGGGTCCTAAAGTGTGATTTTCTCAATTTCCACCTTTTTTAGGGTTTCTCCGCATACTCTGGGTCCTACAGTGTGATTTTCTCATTTTCGACGTTTTTCACTTTTTTTTTTTCCAAATCTGGGTCCTACATTGTGAAAATTCTCACTTTCCACCTTTTTCAGGTTTTCTCGCCTTTACTCTGGATCCTACAGTGTGTTTTTGAATTTTCCTCGTTTTTCAGTTTTTCTCACCATATGCCGGGTACTTCAGTGTGAATTTTTAATTTTCCACGTTTTTCAGGTTTTTCCGTCATATTCTGGATCCTACAGTGTGATTTTCTCATTTCCACGTTTTTCAGGTTTTCTTCACATATTCCAGGTCCTTCAGTGTGAATTTTTAATTTTCCACGTTTTTCAGGTTTTTCTGTCATATTCTGGGTCCTACAGTGTGATTTTCTCATTTCCACGGTTTTCAGGTTTTCTTCACATATTCCAGGTCCTTCAGTGTGAATTTTTAATTTTCTACTTTTTTCAGGTTTTCTTGCCATATTCTGGGTCCTTCAGTGTGAATTTTTAATTTTCCTCTTTTTTCAGGTTTTATTGCCATATTCCGGGTCCTTTAGTGTGAATTTTTAATTTTCTACATTTTTTAGGTTCTCTCGCCATATTTAGGGTCCTTCAGTGTGAGGTTTTAATTTTCTAATTTTTCAGGGTTTCTCAACATATTCTGTGTCCTACAGCGTGAGTTTTGAGTTTTCCTCTTTTTTCATGTTTTCTCGCCATATGCCTGCCTCTTTAGTGTTAATTTTTAATTTTTCCACGATTTTCAGGTTTTTTCCGTCATATTCTGGGTCCTACAGTGTGATTTTTCTCATTTCCACGTTTTTCAGCTTTTCTTGACATATTCCAGGACCTTCAGTGTGAATTTTAAATTTTCCACGTTTTTCAGTATTTCTCGCCATATTCTGTGTCCAACAGTGTGATTTTTTAATTTTCACGTTTTTCAGTATTTCTTTCCATATTTTGTGTAATACAGTGTGAATTTTTAATTTTCCACTTTTTTCATGATTTCTCGCCATATTCTTTGTCCGACAGTGTGAATTGTTAATTTTCACGTTATTCAGGGTTTCTCGATATTCTTTTTCCTACAGCGTGTATTTTTAATTTTCCAAGTTTTTCAGGGTTTTGCGTCATATTCTAGGTCCTACAGTGTGATTTTTCTCATTTATGACATTTTTCAGGTTTTTTCCCAATTCTGGGTCCTACAGAGTGATTTTCTGATTTTCCACCTTTTTCAGGATTTCTCGCCATATTAGGGGTCCTTCAGTGTGAATTTTTTTTTCTACTTTTTTCAGGGTTTCACGACCTATTCTGTGTCCTACAGCGTGAGTTTTGGGTTTTCCTCGTTTTTCAGGTTTTCTCGACATATGCCTGGCTCTTTAGTGTTAATTTTTAATTTTCCACGATTTTCAGGTTTTTCCGTCATATTCTGGGTCCTACAGTGTGATTTTTCTCATTTCCACGTTTTTCAGCTTTTCTTGTCATATTCCAGGACCTTCAGTGTGAATTTTAAATTTTTACGTTTTTCAGTATTTCTCGCCATATTCTGTGTCCAACAGTGTAAATTTTTAATTTTCACGTTTTTCAGGGTTTATCGGCATTTCTGGGTCCTGTAGTGTGATTTTCTCATTTTCCACGTTTTTCAAGTTTTTTCGTAATTCTGGGTCCTACAGTGTGATTTTCTCATTTTCAACATTTTTCAGGTTTTCTCGCCATATTTGGGGTCCTTCAGTGTGATTTTTTACTTTTCTGATATTTCAGGGTTTCTGGCCATATTCTGGGTCCTACAGCGTGTATTTTTAATTTTTCAGGTTTTTCAGGGTATCTCGGCATATTCTGGGTCCTAGAGTATTATATTCACATTTTCGACGTTTTTCATTTTTTTTTTTCAAATCTGGGTCCTACATTGTGATTATTCTCATTTTCCACCATTTTCAGGTTTTTCCATCATATTCAGGTTCCTACAGTGTGATTTTCTCATTTCCACGTTTTTCAGGTTTTCTTGACATATTCCAGGTCCTTCAGTGTGAATTTTTAATTTTCCACGTTTTTCATTATTTCTCGCCATATTCTTTGTCCGACAGTGTGAATTTTTAATTTTCACGTTTTTCAGAGTTTCTCTGCATATTCTGGGTTCTGCAGTGGGATTTTCTCATTTTCCAACTTTTTCAGGTTTTCTAGCGATATTTGGTGTCCTTCAGTGTGAATTTGTAATTTTCTAGTTTTTTCAGGGTTTCTCTCTGTATTCTGCGTCCTACAGCATGTATTTTTAATTTTCCACGTTTTCAGGGTTTCTTGGCATATTCTGGGTCCTACAGTGTGATTTTCTCATTTTCCACTTTTTTCAAGTTTTTTCGCAATTTTGGGTCCTTCAGTGTGAATTTTTAATTTTCTACTTTTTTCAGGTTCTCTCGCCATTTTTTTGGTCCTTCAGTGTGAGGTTTTAATTTTCTTATTTTTCAGGGTTTCTCGACATATTCTGTGTCCTACATCGTGTATTTTTAATTTTCCACGCTTTTCAAGTTTTTACTTCATATTCTGGGTCCTACATTGTGATTTTCTATTTTTCCACCTATTTCAGGTTTTCTCGCCATATTCTGGTTCCTACATTGTGAGTTTTGAATTTTTCTCATTTTTCAGGTTTCCTAGCCATATTCCGGGTCCTTCAGTTGAATATTTTAATTTTCCACGTTTTTCAGTATTTCTCGCCATATTTTGGGTGAATTTTTAATTTTTACATTTTTCAGGGTTTCTGGCATATTCTGGGTCTTGCAGTGTGATTTTCTCATTTTCCACTTTTTTCGAGTTTTTTCGGAATTCTGCGTCCTACAGTGTGATTTTCTCATTTTACAACTTTTTAAGGTTTTCTCGCCATATTTAGGGTCCTTCAATGTGAGTTTTTACTTTTCTAATTTTTCAGTGTTTCTCTACATATTCTGTGTCCTCCAACGTGTATTTTTAATTTTCCTCGTTTTTCAGGGTTTCTCGGCATACTCTGGGTCCTACAGTGTGATTTTCTCATTTTCGACGTTTTTCACTTTTTTTTTTTTCCAAGTCTGGGTACTACATTGTGATAATTCTCACTTTCCACCTTTTTCAGGTTTTCTCGCCTATATTCTGGATCCTACAGTGTGTTTTTGAATTTTCCTCATTTTTCAGTTTTTCTCGCCATATGCCGGGTACTTCAGTGTGAATTTTTAATTTTCCAAGTTTTTCAGGTTTTTCCGTCATATTCTGGGTCCTACAGTGTGATTTTCTCATTTCCACGTTTTTCAGGTTTTCTTCACATATTCCAGGTCCTTCAGTGTGAATTTTTAATTTTCCTCTTTTTTCAGGTTTTATTGCCATATTCTGGGTCCTTTAGTGTGAATTTTTAATTTTCTACTTTTTTTATGTTCTCTCGCCATATTTAGGGTCCTTCAGTGTGAGTTTTTAATTTTCTAATTTTTCAGGGTTTCTCAACATATTCTGTGTCCTACAGCGTGTATTTTTAATTTTCCACGTTTTTCAGGTTTATTTCGTCATATTGTGGGTCCTACAGTGTGATTTCCTCATTTTCTACATTTTTCAAGTTTTTTCGAAATTCTGGGTCCTAAAGTGTGATTTTCTCAATTTCCACCTTTTTTAGGGTTTCTCGGCATACTCTGGGTCCTACAGTGTGATTTTCTCATTTTCGACGTTTTTCACTTTTTTTTTTTCCAAATCTGGGTCCTACATTGTGAAAATTCTCACTTTCCACCTTTTTCAGGTTTTCTCGCCTTTACTCTGGATCCTACAGTGTGTTTTTGAATTTTCCTCGTTTTTCAGTTTTTCTCACCATATGCCGGGTACTTCAGTGTGAATTTTAATTTTCCACGTTTTTCAGGTTTTTCCGTCATATTCTGGATCCTACAGTGTGATTTTCTCATTTCCACGTTTTTCAGGTTTTCTTCACATATTCCAGGTCCTTCAGTGTGAATTTTTAATTTTCCACGTTTTTCAGGTTTTTCCGTCATATTCTGGGTCCTACAGTGTGATTTTCTCATTTCCACGGTTTTCAGGTTTTCTTCACATATTCCAGGTCCTTCAGTGTGAATTTTTAATTTTCTACTTTTTTCAGGTTTTCTTGCCATATTCTGGGTCCTTCAGTGTGAATTTTTAATTTTCCTCTTTTTTCAGGTTTTATTGCCATATTCCGGGTCCTTTAGTGTGAATTTTTAATTTTCTACATTTTTTAGGTTCTCTCGCCATATTTAGGGTCCTTCAGTGTGAGGTTTTTAATTTTCTAATTTTTCAGGGTTTCTCGACATATTCTGTGTCCTACAGCGTGTATTTTAATTTTCCACGTTTTTCAGGTTTTTTTTCGTCATATTGTGGGTCCTACAGTGTGATTTTCTCATTTTCGACGTTTTTCAAGTTTTTTTTCGCAATTCTGGGTCCTACAGTGTGATTATTCTCATTTTCCACCTTTTTCAGCTTTTCTCTCCATATTCGTGATACCTCAGTGTGAATTTTTAATTTTCTTTTTCAAAGTTTTCTCGCCATATTCTGGGTCCTAGAGCGTGTATTTTTAATTTTCCACGTTTTTCATGGTTTCTGAGCATATTCTGGGTCCTACAGTGTGATTTTCTCATTTTCGATGTTTTTCATGTTTTTGTAATTCTGGGTAATATAGTGTGAATATTCTCATTTTCTATCTTTTTCATGTTTTCTCGGCATATTCAGGGTCCTTCAGTGTGAGTTTTTAATTTTCTACTTTTTTGAGCGTTTCTTGCCATATTCTGGGTGCTACAGAGTGTATTTTTAATTTTCCACGTTTCTCAGGGTTTCTCGCCATATTCTGGGTCCTACAGTGTGATTTTCTCATTTTCAATGATTTTCATGTTTTTTTTTCGCTATTCTGGGTCCTACAGTGTGATTATTCTCATTTTCCACCTCTTTCAGGTTTTCTCGCCATATTCGGGGTCCTTCATTGTGAGTTTTTAATTTTCTACTTTGTTGAGGGTTTCTTGCCATATTCTCGGTGCTACAGAGTGTATTTTTAATTTTCTACGTTTCTCAGGGTTTCTCGCCATATTCTGGGTCCTAAAATGTGATTTTCTCATTTACGACATTTCAAGTATTTTCGCAATTCTGGGTCCTAATCTGTGATTATTCTCATTTTCCACATTTTTTAGGTTTTCTTGCCATATTTGGGGTTCTTCAGTGTGAGTTTTTAATTTTCTACTTTTTGAGGGTTTCTTGCCATATTCTGGGTACTACAGAGTGTATTATTAATTTTTCACGTTTCTCAGGGTTTCTTGCCATATTCTGGGTCCTACAGTGTGATTTTTCTCATTACGATGTTTTTCAAGTTTTTTTTTGTGCAATTCTGGGTCCTACACTGTGATTATTCTCATTTTCCAGTTTTCTACTTTTTTCAGGGTTTCTCGCCATATTCCGGGTCCTTCAGTTGAATTTTTAATTTTCCCGTTTTTCAGGGTTTCTAACCATATTCTGGGTCCGATAATGTGAATTTTTAATTTTCACGTTTTTCAGGATTTCTCGGCATATTCTAGGTCCTGGAGTGTGAATTTTAATTTTCAAGTTTTTCAGGATTTCTCTAAATATTCTTGGTCCTGCAGTGTGATTTTCTCATTTTCCACTTTTTTCAAGTTTTTTTGTAATTCTGGGTCCTACTGTGTGATTTTCTCATTTTCCACCTTTTTCGGGTTTTCTTGCCATATTTGGGGTCCTTCAGTGTGAGTTTTTATTTTTCTACTTTTTTCAGGATTTCTCGCCATATTCTGGATCCTACAGTGTGATTTTCTCATTTTCCACCTTTTTCAGGTTTTTCTGGTCATGTTTGGGCTCCTTCACTGTGAGTTTTAAATTTCCTACTTTTTTATTAAGTGTTTCTCGCCATATTCTGGGTCCGTGAGTGTGAATTATTAATTTTCACGTTTTTCACATTTTCTCGGCATATTCTGGATCCTGCAGTGTGATTTTCTCATTTTCCACCTTTTGCAGGGTTTCTCGCCATATTTGGGGTCCTACATTGTGAGTTTGTTATTTTCAACTTTTTTCAGGGTTACACGCCATATTCTGGGTCCTACAGCATGTATTTTTAATTTTCCACGTTTTCAGGGTTTCTAGGCATAAGCTGGGTCCTACAGATTGATTATTCTCATTTTCCACCCTTTTCAGGTTTTCTTGCAATATTCGGGGTCCTTCAGTGTGAATTTTTAATTTTCTACTTTTTTCAGGTTTTCTCGCCATATGCTGGGACCTACTGTGTGATTTTCTCATTTCCATGTTTTTCAGGGTCACTTGCCGTATTCCAGGTCCTTCAGTGTGAATTTTTTTCCACGGTTTTCAGTATTTCTCGCCATATCTGGGTAATAAAGTGTGAATTTTTAATTGTCCACTTTTTTCATGGTTTCTCACCATATTCTGTGTCCGACTGTGTGAATTTTTAATTTTCAGGTTTTTCATGGTTGTTCGGCATATTCTGGTTTCTGCAGTGTGATTTTCTCATTTTCCACGTTTTTCAAGTTTTTTCGTAATTCTGGGTCCTACAGTGTGATTTTCTCATTTTCAACATTTTTCAGGTTTTCTCGCCATATTTGGGGTCCTTTAGTGTGATTTTTTACTTTTCTGATATTTCAGGGTTTCTGGCCATATTCTGGGTCCTACAGCGTGTATTTTTAATTTTTCAGGTTTTTCAGGGTATCTCGGCATATTCTGGGTCCTAGAGTATTATATTCACATTTTCGACGTTTTTCAATTTTTTTTTTCAAATCTGGGTCCTACATTGTGATTATTCTCATTTTCCACCATTTTCAGGTTTTTCCATCATATTCAGGTTCCTACAGTGTGATTTTCTCATTTCCACGTTTTTCAGGTTTTCTTGACATATTCCAGGTCCTTCAGTGTGAATTTTTAATTTTCCACGTTTTTCATTATTTCTCGCCATATTCTTTGTCCGACAGTGTGAATTTTTAATTTTCACGTTTTTCAGAGTTTCTCTGCATATTCTGGGTTCTGCAGTGGGATTTTCTCATTTTCCAACTTTTTCAGGTTTTCTAGCGATATTTGGTGTCCTTCAGTGTGAATTTGTAATTTTCTAGTTTTTTCAGGGTTTCTCTCTGTATTCTGCGTCCTACAGCATGTATTTTTAATTTTCCACGTTTTCAGGGTTTCTTGGCATATTCTGGGTCCTACAGTGTGATTTTCTCATTTTCCACTTTTTTCAAGTTTTTTCGCAATTTTGGGTCCTTCAGTGTGAATTTTTAATTTTCTACTTTTTTCAGGTTCTCTCGCCATTTTTTTGGTCCTTCAGTGTGAGGTTTTAATTTTCTTATTTTTCAGGGTTTCTCGACATATTCTGTGTCCTACATCGTGTATTTTTAATTTTCCACGCTTTTCAAGTTTTTACTTCATATTCTGGGTCCTACATTGTGATTTTCTATTTTTCCACCTATTTCAGGTTTTCTCGCCATATTCTGGTTCCTACATTGTGAGTTTTGAATTTTTCTCATTTTTCAGGTTTCCTAGCCATATTCCGGGTCCTTCAGTTGAATATTTTAATTTTCCACGTTTTTCAGTATTTCTCGCCATATTTTGGGTGAATTTTTAATTTTTACATTTTTCAGGGTTTCTGGCATATTCTGGGTCTTGCAGTGTGATTTTCTCATTTTCCACTTTTTTCGAGTTTTTTCGGAATTCTGCGTCCTACAGTGTGATTTTCTCATTTTACAACTTTTTAAGGTTTTCTCGCCATATTTAGGGTCCTTCAATGTGATTTTTTACTTTTCTAATTTTTCAGTGTTTCTCTACATATTCTGTGTCCTCCAACGTGTATTTTTAATTTTCCTCGTTTTTCAGGGTTTCTCGGCATACTCTGGGTCCTACAGTGTGATTTTCTCATTTTCGACGTTTTTCACTTTTTTTTTTTTCCAAGTCTGGGTACTACATTGTGATAATTCTCACTTTCCACCTTTTCAGGTTTTCTCGCCTATATTCTGGATCCTACAGTGTGTTTTTGAATTTTCCTCATTTTTCAGTTTTTCTCGCCATATGCCGGGTACTTCAGTGTGAATTTTTAATTTTCCAAGTTTTTCAGGTTTTTCCGTCATATTCTGGGTCCTACAGTGTGATTTTCTCATTTCCACGTTTTTCAGGTTTTCTTCACATATTCCAGGTCCTTCAGTGTGAATTTTTAATTTTCCTCTTTTTTCAGGTTTTATTGCCATATTCTGGGTCCTTTAGTGTGAATTTTTAATTTTCTACTTTTTTTATGTTCTCTCGCCATATTTAGGGTCCTTCAGTGTGAGTTTTTAATTTTCTAATTTTTCAGGGTTTCTCAACATATTCTGTGTCCTACAGCGTGTATTTTTAATTTTCCACGTTTTTCAGGTTTATTTCGTCATATTGTGGGTCCTACAGTGTGATTTCCTCATTTTCTACATTTTTCAAGTTTTTTCGAAATTCTGGGTCCTAAAGTGTGATTTTCTCAATTTCCACCTTTTTTAGGGTTTCTCGGCATACTCTGGGTCCTACAGTGTGATTTTCTCATTTTCGACGTTTTTCACTTTTTTTTTTTCCAAATCTGGGTCCTACATTGTGAAAATTCTCACTTTCCACCTTTTTCAGGTTTTCTCGCCTTTACTCTGGATCCTACAGTGTGTTTTTGAATTTTCCTCGTTTTTCAGTTTTTCTCACCATATGCCGGGTACTTCAGTGTGAATTTTTAATTTTCCACGTTTTTCAGGTTTTTCCGTCATATTCTGGATCCTACAGTGTGATTTTCTCATTTCCACGTTTTTCAGGTTTTCTTCACATATTCCAGGTCCTTCAGTGTGAATTTTTAATTTTCCACGTTTTTCAGGTTTTTCCGTCATATTCTGGGTCCTACAGTGTGATTTTCTCATTTCCACGGTTTTCAGGTTTTCTTCACATATTCCAGGTCCTTCAGTGTGAATTTTTAATTTTCTACTTTTTTCAGGTTTTCTTGCCATATTCTGGGTCCTTCAGTGTGAATTTTTAATTTTCCTCTTTTTTCAGGTTTTATTGCCATATTCCGGGTCCTTTAGTGTGAATTTTTAATTTTCTACATTTTTTAGGTTCTCTCGCCATATTTAGGGTCCTTCAGTGTGAGGTTTTAATTTTCTAATTTTTCAGGGTTTCTCGACATATTCTGTGTCCTACAGCGTGTATTTTTAATTTTCCACGTTTTTCAGGTTTTTTTTCGTCATATTGTGGGTCCTACAGTGTGATTTTCTCATTTTCGACGTTTTTCAAGTTTTTTTTCGCAATTCTGGGTCCTACAGTGTGATTATTCTCATTTTCCACCTTTTTCAGCTTTTCTCTCCATATTCGTGATACCTCAGTGTGAATTTTTAATTTTCTTTTTCAAAGTTTCTCGCCATATTCTGGGTCCTAGAGCGTGTATTTTTAATTTTCCACGTTTTTCATGGTTTCTGAGCATATTCTGGGTCCTACAGTGTGATTTTCTCATTTTCGATGTTTTTCATGTTTTTGTAATTCTGGGTAATATAGTGTGAATATTCTCATTTTCTATCTTTTTCATGTTTTCTCGGCATATTCAGGGTCCTTCAGTGTGAGTTTTTAATTTTCTACTTTTTTGAGCGTTTCTTGCCATATTCTGGGTGCTACAGAGTGTATTTTTAATTTTCCACGTTTCTCAGGGTTTCTCGCCATATTCTGGGTCCTACAGTGTGATTTTCTCATTTTCAATGATTTTCATGTTTTTTTTTTCGCTATTCTGGGTCCTACAGTGTGATTATTCTCATTTTCCACCTCTTTCAGGTTTTCTCGCCATATTCGGGGTCCTTCATTGTGAGTTTTTAATTTTCTACTTTGTTGAGGGTTTCTTGCCATATTCTCGGTGCTACAGAGTGTATTTTTAATTTTCTACGTTTCTCAGGGTTTCTCGCCATATTCTGGGTCCTAAAATGTGATTTTCTCATTTACGACATTTCAAGTATTTTCGCAATTCTGGGTCCTAATCTGTGATTATTCTCATTTTCCACATTTTTTAGGTTTTCTTGCCATATTTGGGGTTCTTCAGTGTGAGTTTTTAATTTTCTACTTTTTTGAGGGTTTCTTGCCATATTCTGGGTACTACAGAGTGTATTATTAATTTTTCACGTTTCTCAGGGTTTCTTGCCATATTCTGGGTCCTACAGTGTGATTTTTCTCATTACGATGTTTTTCAAGTTTTTTTTTGTGCAATTCTGGGTCCTACACTGTGATTATTCTCATTTTCCAGTTTTCTACTTTTTTCAGGGTTTCTCGCCATATTCCGGGTCCTTCAGTTGAATTTTTAATTTTCCCGTTTTTCAGGGTTTCTAACCATATTCTGGGTCCGATAATGTGAATTTTTAATTTTCACGTTTTTCAGGATTTCTCGGCATATTCTAGGTCCTGGAGTGTGAATTTTTAATTTTCAAGTTTTTCAGGATTTCTCTAAATATTCTTGGTCCTGCAGTGTGATTTTCTCATTTTCCACTTTTTTCAAGTTTTTTTGTAATTCTGGGTCCTACTGTGTGATTTTCTCATTTTCCACCTTTTTCGGGTTTTCTTGCCATATTTGGGGTCCTTCAGTGTGAGTTTTTATTTTTCTACTTTTTTCAGGATTTCTCGCCATATTCTGGATCCTACAGTGTGATTTTCTCATTTTCCACCTTTTTCAGGTTTTTCTGGTCATGTTTGGGCTCCTTCACTGTGAGTTTTAAATTTCCTACTTTTTTATTAAGTGTTTCTCGCCATATTCTGGGTCCGTGAGTGTGAATTATTAATTTTCACGTTTTTCACATTTTCTCGGCATATTCTGGATCCTGCAGTGTGATTTTCTCATTTTCCACCTTTTGCAGGGTTTCTCGCCATATTTGGGGTCCTACATTGTGAGTTTGTTATTTTCAACTTTTTTCAGGGTTACACGCCATATTCTGGGTCCTACAGCATGTATTTTTAATTTTCCACGTTTTCAGGGTTTCTAGGCATAAGCTGGGTCCTACAGATTGATTATTCTCATTTTCCACCCTTTTCAGGTTTTCTTGCAATATTCGGGGTCCTTCAGTGTGAATTTTTAATTTTCTACTTTTTTCAGGTTTTCTCGCCATATGCTGGGACCTACTGTGTGATTTTCTCATTTCCATGTTTTTCAGGGTCACTTGCCGTATTCCAGGTCCTTCAGTGTGAATTTTTTTCCACGGTTTTCAGTATTTCTCGCCATATCTGGGTAATAAAGTGTGAATTTTTAATTGTCCACTTTTTTCATGGTTTCTCACCATATTCTGTGTCCGACTGTGTGAATTTTTAATTTTCAGGTTTTTCATGGTTGTTCGGCATATTCTGGTTTCTGCAGTGTGATTTTCTCATTTTCCACATTTTTCAAGTTTTTTCATATTTCTGGGTCCTACAGTGTGATTTTCTCTTTTTTCACCTTTTTCATGTTTTCTTGCCATATTTGGGGTCCCTCAGTGTGAGTTTTTACATTTCTAATTTTTCAGGGTTTCTCGACATATTATGGGTCCTATAGCGTGTATTTTTAATTTTCCACGTTTTTCAGTGTTTCTCAGCATATTCTGGGTCCTACAGTGTGATTTTCTCAATTTTGAAATTTTTCAAGTTTTTTCACATATCTTGGTCCTACAGTGTGATTATTCTCATTTTCCAACTTTTTCAGGTTTTCTAGCCATATTCTGGGTCCTACAGTGTGAATTTTGAATTTTCCTCGTTTTTCAGGTTTTCTCGCCATATTCTGGGTCCTTCACTGTGAATTTTTAATTTTCCACTTCTTTCAAGTTTTTTGTAATATTATGGGTCCTACCTTGTGATTTTCTCATTTTCCACCTTTTTCAGGTTTTCTCGCCATATTCGGGGTCCTTCAATGTGAGTTTTTAATTTTCTACATTCTTCAGGGTTTCTCACCATATTCTGGGTCCTACAGAGTGTATTATTAATTTTCCACGTTTTTCAAGGTTTCTCTGCATATTCTGGCTCCTACAGGGTGATTTTCCCATTTCCTCGTTTTTCAGGTTTTCTTGCCATATTCCAGGTCCTTCAGTCTGAATTTTTAATTTTCCACGTTTTTCAGTATTTCTTGCCATATTCTGGGCAATACAGTGTGATTTTCTCATTTTCCACTTGTTTCATGGTTTCTTGCCATATTCTGTGTCTGACAGTGTGAATTTTTTATTTTCACATTTTTCAGTGTTTCTCGGCATATTCTGGGTCTTGCAGTGTGATTTTCTCCTTTTCCACGTTTTTCAAGTTTTTTTGTAATTCTGGGTCCTACAGTGTGATTTTCTCATTTTCCACCTTTTTCAGGTTAACTCTCCATATTCGGGGTCCTTCAATGTGAGTTTTTAATTTTCTAGTTTTTCAGGGTTTCTCGGCATATTCTGGGTTCTGCAGTGTGATTTTCTCCTTTTCCACGTTTTTCAAGTTTTTTCGCTATTCTGTGTCCTACAGTGTGATTATACTCATTTTCCACCTTTTTCAGGTTTTTTGCCATATTCGGTGTCTTTCAGTGTGAGTTTTTAATTTTCTACTTTTTACTGTGTTTCTTGCAATATTCTGGCTCCAAAAAGCATATTTTTATTTTTTCTCGTTTTTCAGGGTTTCTTGGCATATTCTGGGTCCTACAATGTGATTTTCTCATTTTCCACTTTTTTAAAGTTTTTTCGCATTTCTATGTCCTACAGATTGTTTTTCTCATTTTCCACATTTTTTCAGGTTTTCTCGCCATATTCCGGGTCCTTCAGTGTGAGTTTTTAATTTTCTACTTCTTTCAGGGTTTCTTGCCATATTCTGAATCCTACAGCGTGTATTTTTAATTTTCCACGTTTTCAGGGTTTCTGGCATATTCTTGCTCCTACTGTGCGATTTTCCAATTTTTGACTTTTTTCAAGTTTTTTTCCCCAATTCTCCATCCTACAGTGTGATTTTCTCATTTTCCACCTTTTTCAGGTTTTCTCAGCATATTCTGGGTCCTGCAGTGTGAATTTTTAATTTTCCACGTTTTTCAAGGTTTTTTTCCATATTCTGGTCCTATAGTGTGAATTTTTATTTTTCAACATTTTTCAGTGTTTCTCATCATATTCTGGGTCCTACAGTGTGAATTTCTCATTTTCCACCTTTTTCAGGGTTTCTTGCCATATTCTAGGTTCTTCAGTGGGAGTTTTTAATTTTCCATGTTTTTAAGGTTTTTTTTTCGTCATATTCTCAGTCCCACAGTGTGATTTTTTCATTTTCAAACTTTTTCAGGTTTTCTCGGCATATTCTTGTTCCTACAGTGTGAATTTAATTTTCCACATTTTTCAGTGTTTCTCGCCATATTCTGGGTCCCACAGTGTAAATTTTTAATTTTCTTCGTTTTTAAGGTTTTTTTTTTTTGGTAATATTCTTGGTCCGACAGTGTGAATATTTAATGTTTCACTTTTTTCAGCGTTTCTCGGCATATTCTGGGTCCTACAGTGTGATTTTCTCATTTTCCACATTTTTCAATTTTTTTCGTAATTCTGGGTCCTACAGTGTGATTTTCTCATTTTCCACCTTTTTCAGCCTTTCTAGCCATTTTTCGGGTCCTTCAGTGTGAGTTTTTAATTTTCTAATTTTTTCAGGGTTTCTCGCCGTATTCTGGGTCCTAAACGTTGTATTTTTAATTTTTCACGTTTTCAGGGTTTCTTGGCATATTCTGGGTCCTATAGTGTGATTTTCTCATTTTCGATATTTTCAAGTTTTTTCGTAATTCTGGGTCCTACAGTGTGATTTTCTCATTTTCCACCTTTTTCAGGTTTTCTCGCCATAATTGGGGTTCTTCAGTGTCAGTTTGTAATTTTCTACTTTTTTCAGGGTTTCTTGCCATATTTGGGGTCCTTCAGTGTGAGTTTTTAATTTTCTACTCTTTCAGGGTTTCTCGCCATAAACTGTGTCCTATAGTATGTATTTTTCATTTTCCACGTTTTTCAGGTTTTTTCTTCATATTCTGGGTCCTACATTGTGATTTTCTCATTTCCACATTTTCAGGTTTTCTTGCCATATTCCAGGTCCTTCAGTGTGGATTTTTAATTTTCCACGTTTTTCAGTATTTCTCCCCATATTATGGGTAATACAGTGTGAATTTTAATTATCCACTTTTTTTCATGGTTTCTCGCCATATTCTGTGTCCGACAGTGTGAATTTTTAATTTTCATGTTTTTCAGTGTTTCTTGAAATATTCTGGGTCCTGCAGTGTGATTTTCTCATTTTCCACCTTTTTCAGGTTTTCTCCCCATATTTGGAGTCCTTCAGTGTCAGTTTGTATTTTTCTACTTTCTTCAGGGTTTCTCACCATATTCTGGATCCTACAGTGTGATTTTCTCATTTTCCACCTTTTTCAGATTTTCTCGCCATGTTTGGGCTCCTTCACTGTGAGATTTTAATTTTCTACCTTTTTATTACCTTTTTCTCGCCATATTCTGGGTCCGTTAGAGTGAATTTTTAATTTTCACGTTTTTCACATTTTCTAGGCCTATTCTGGGTCCTGAAATGTGATTTTCTCATTTTCCACCTTTTTCAGGGTTTCTCGCCATATTTGGGGTCCTACAGTGTGAGTTTGTAATTTTGAACTTTTTTCAGGGTTTCTCGCCATATTCTAGGTCCTAAAGCATGTATTTTTAATTTTCCACGTTTTCAGGGTTTCTGGGCAAAATCTGGGTCCTACAGTGTGATTATTCTCATTTTCCACCTTTTTCAGGTTTTCTCACCATATTCGGGGTCCTTCAGTGTGAATTTTTAATTTTCTACTTTTTTCAGGTTTTCTCGCCATATTCTGGGTCCTACAGCATGTTTTTTTAATTTTACACGTTTTCAGGGTTTCTGGGCATAATCTGGGTCCTACAGTGTGATTATTCTCATTTTCCACCTTTTTCAGGTTTTCAAACCATATTCGGGGTCTTTCAGTGTGAATTTTTAATTTTCTACTTTTTTCAGGTTTTCTCGCCATATTCTGTGTCCTTCAGTGTGAGTTTTTTTATCTTCCTCCTTTTTCAGGTTTTTCGCCATATTCTGGGTCCTTCTGTGTGATATTTTAATATTTTATCTTTTTCAGGTTTTTTCGTCATATTCTGGGTTATACTGTGTGATTTTCTCATTTCCATGTTTTTTCAGGGTCTCTTGCCGTATTCCAGGTCCTTCATTGTGAATTTTTTCCCACGGTTTTCAGTATTTCTCTCCATATCTGGGTAATGAAGTGTGAAATTTTAATTGTCCAGTCTTTTCATGGTTTCTCACCATATTCTGTGTCAAATAGTGTGAATTTTTAATTTTCAGGTTTTTCATGGTTGTTCGGCATATTCTGGTTTCTGCAGTGTGATTTTCTCATTTTCCACGTTTTTCAAGTTTTTTCGTATTTTGGGTCCTACAAGTGTGATTTTCTCATTTTCGATGTTTTTCATGTTTTTGTAATTCTGGGTAATACAGTGTGATTATTCTCATTTTCTACCTTTTTCATGTTTTCGCGCCATATTCGGGATCCTTCAGTGTGAGTTTTTAATTTTCTACTTTGTTGAGGGTTTCTTGCCATATTCTCAGTGCTACAGAGTGTATTTTTAATTTTCCACGTTTCTCAGGGTTTCTCCCCATATTCTGGGTCCTAAAATGTGATTTTCTCATTTATGACGTTTTTCAAGTATTTTCGGAATTCTGGTTCCTACACTGTGATTATTCTCATTTTCCATATTTTTCAGGTTTTCTTGCCATATTTGGGTTCCTTCAGTGTGAGTTTTTAATTTTCTACTTTTATGAGGGTTTCTTGCCATATTCTGGGTACTACAGAGTGTATTATTAATTTTCCACCTTTCTCAGGGTTTCTTGCCATATTCTGGGTCCTACAGTGTCTGTCTGTCTCTCTGTGTGTCTGATCCCCTGGAACTGTAGATGGCCCAGCATATAGTTGCTGGTAGATGATCCCAGGTTCTCTGGAAGAGGAGACAATGCTGTTAATTGTTGAGCCCTTTCAGTGGCTCCACCTATCTTTAAATTTTTAGAAGTATATGTTAGGCTGTGTTTATGTACATATTATGAAGACCATAAGAGGGATTTAGATTCTCCAGAATCTGACACCCTCTTCTGGAGTGTCTGAAGACAACTACAGTGTACTTATATCTAATAAATACATAAATAAATAAATAAATAAATAAATAAATAAATAAACATTATTTTAAAAGGATAAGAAAGAAAGAAAGACCAGGCAGGCCTGCCCTCCTTATCTCTGTCTGTCTGTCTGTCTGTCTGTCTGATCCCCTGGAACTGGAGATGGGCCACCATACAGTTGCTGGTAGTTGATACCATGTTCTCTGGAAGAAGAGACAATGCTGTTAATTGTTGAGCCCTTTCAGTGGCCCCACCCATCTTTAAATTTTTAGAAGTGTATGTGAATCTGTATTTATGTCCATCATATGCAGACCATAAGAGGGATTTATATTCTCCAGAATCTGACACCCTCTTCTGGAGTGTCTGAAGACAGCTACAGTGTATTTATATCTAATAAATACATAAATAAATAAATAAACATTTTTTTAAAATGATAAGAAAGAAAGAAAAACCAGGCAGGCCTGCAATCCTTGTCTGTCTGTCTGTATGTATGTCTGTCTGATCCTCTGGAACTGGAGATGGGCCACAATATAGTTGCTTGTAGTTGATCCCAGGTTCTCTGGAAGAGGAGACAATGCTGTTAGTTGTTGAGCCCTCTCAGTGGCCCCACCCATCTTTAAATTTTTAGAAGTATATGTGAGGCTGTGTTTATGTACATCATATGCAGACCATAAGAGGGATATAGCTTCTCCAGAATCTGACACCCTCTTCTGGAGAGTCTGAAGGCAGCTACAGTGTACTTATATCTAATAAATACATAAATAAATAAATAAACATTTTTTAAAAAGTATAAGAAAGAAAGAAAAATCAGGCAGGCCTGCCATCCTTATCTATGTCTGTCTGTCTGTCTGTCTTATCCCCTGGAACTTGAGATGGGCCACCATATAGTTGCTGGTAGTTGATCCCACGTTCTCTGGAAGAAGAGACAATGCTGTTAATTGTTGAGCCCTTTCAGTGGGCCCACCCATCTTTTAATTTTTAGAAGTATATGTGAGGCTCTGTTTATGTACATCATATGCAGACCATAAGAGGGATTTAGATTCTCCAGAATGTGACACCCTCTTCTGGAGTGTCTGAAGACAGCTACAGTGTACTTATATCTAAGAAATGCATAAATAAATAAATAAATAAATAAATAAATAAATAAATAAATATTTTTAAAAAAGGATAAGAATGAAAGAAAGACCAGGCAGGCCTGCCATCCTTAGCACTGTCTGTATGTCTGTCTTTCTGATCCCCTGGAAATGGAGATGGGCCACCATATAGTTGCTGGTAGTTGATTCCAGGTACTCTGGAAGAGGAGACAATGCTGTTAATTGTTGAGCTTTTAGAGTGGCCCCACCCTTCTTTAAATTTTTAGAAGTATATGTGAGGCTGTGTTTATGTACATCATATGCAGACCATAAGAGGGATTTAGATTCTCAAGAATCTGACATCCTCTTCTGGAGTGTCTGAACAGCTACAGTGTATTTATATCTAATAAACAAATAGATAAATAAATAAATAAATAAATAAATAAATAAATAAATAAACATTTTTTTAAAAAGGATAAGAAAGAAAGAAAGACCAGGCAGGCCTGCCATCCATATCTCTGTCTGTCTGTCTGTCTGTCTATCTGATCCCCAGGAACTGGAGATGGGCCACCATATAGTTGCTGGTAGTTGATCCAAGGTTCTCTGAAAGAGGAGAAAATGCTCTTAATTGTTGAGCCCTTTCAGTGGCCCCACACTTCCTTAAATATTTAGAAGTATATGTGAGGCCTGTTTATGAACATCATATTCAGATTATAAGAGGATTTAGATTCTCCAGAATCTGACACCCTCTACTGGAGTGTCTGAAGACAGCTACAGTGTACTTATATATAATAAATACATAAATAAATAAATAAATAAATAAATAAATAAATAAATAAATAAACATTTTTAAAAAGGATAAGAAAGAAAGTAAGACCAGGCAGGCCTGCCATCCTTATCTCTGTCTGTCTCTCTGTCTGTCTATCTGATCCCCGGGAACTGGAGATGGGCCACCATATAGTTGCTGGTAGTTGATCCCAGGTTCTCTGGAAGAGGAGACAATGCTGTTAATTGTTGAACCCTATCAGTGGCCCTACCCATCTTTAAATTTTTAGAAGTGTATGTGAGGCTGTGTTTATGTACATCATATGCAGACCAGAAGAGGGATTTAGATTCATCAGAATCTGACACCTTCTTCTGGAGTGTCTGAAGACAACTACAGTGTACTTATATCTAATAAATACATAAATAAATAAGTAAATAAAGAAATAAACATTATTTAAACCAGATAAGAAAGAAAGAAAGACAAGGCAGGCCTGCCATCCTTATCTCTGTCTGTCTGTCTGTCTGTCTGTCGTTCTGATCCCCTGGAACTGGAGATGGGCCACCATATAGGTGCTGGTAGTTGATCCCAGGTTCTCTGGAAGAGGACACAATGCTGTTAATTGTTGAGCGCTTTCAGTGGCCCCACCCATCGTTAAATTTTTATTAGTATATGTGAGGCTGTGTTTATGTACATCATATGCAGACCATAAGAGGGATTTAGATTCTCCAGAATCTGACACCCTCTCCTGGAGTGTCTGAAGACAGCTACAGTGTACTTATATCTAATAAATAAATAAATAAATAAATAAATAAATAAATAAATAAACATTTTTTAAAAGGATAAGAAAGAAAGAAGGACCAGGCAGGCCTGCCGTCCTTATCTCTGTCTGTCTGTCTGTCTGTCTGTCTGATCCCCTGGAACTGGAGATGGGCCACCATATAGTTGCTGCTAGTTGATCCCAGGTTCTGGTAGAGGAGACAATGCTGTTAATTGTTGAGCCGTTTCAGTGGCCCCACACATCTTTAAATTTTGAGAAGTATATGTGAGGCTGTGTTTATGTACATCATATGCAGACAATAAGAGGGATTTAGATTTCCAGAATATGACACCCTCTTCTTAAGTGTCTGAAGACAGCTACAGTGTACTTATATCTAATAAATACATAAATACATAAATAAATAAATAAATAAATAAACATTTTTAAAATGTATAAGAAAGAAAGAAAAACCAGGCAGGCCTGCAATCCTTGTCTGTCTGTCTGTATGTATGTCTGTCTGATCCCCTGGAACTGGAGATGGGCCACAATATAGTTGCTGGTAGTTGATCCCAGGTACTCTGGAAGAGGAGACAATGCTGTTAATTGTTGAGCCCTTTCAGTGGCTCGACCTATCTTTAAATTTTTAGATGTATATGTGAGGCTGTGTTTATGTACATCATATGCAGACCATAAGAGGGATTTAGATTCTCCAGAATCTGACACCCTCTTCTGGAGTGTCTGAAAACAACTACAGTGTATTTATATCTAATAAATAAATAAATAAATAAATAAATAAATAAATAAATAAACATTTTTAAAAGGATAAGAAAGAATGAAAAACCAGGCAGGCCTGCCCTCCTTATCTCTGTCTGTCTGTCTGTCTGTCTGTCTGATCCCCTGGAACTGGAGATGGGCCACTATATAGTTGCTGGTAGTTGATCCCAGGTTCTCTGGAAGAAGAGACAATGCTGTTAATTCTTGAGCCCTTTCAGTGGCCCCACCCATCTTTAAATTTTTAGATGTATATGTTAGGCTGTGTTTATGTCCATCATATGCAGACCATAATAGGGATTTATATTATCCAGAATCTGACACCCTCTTCTGGAGTGTCTGAAGACAACTACAGTGTACTTATATCTAATAAATTCATAAATAAATAAATAAACATTATTTTAAAAGGATAAGAAAGAAAGAAAAACCAGGGAGGCCTGCCACCCTTGTCTGTCTGTGTCTTTGTCTGCCTGATCCCCTGGAACTGGAGATGGGCCACCATACAGTTGCTGGTATTTGTTCCCAGGTTCTCTGTTAGAGGAGACAATGCTGTTAATTGTTGAGCCCTTTCAGTGGCCCCACACATCTTTAAATTTTTAGAAGTATATGTGAGGCTGTGTTTATATACATCATATGCAGACCATAAGAGGGATTTAGATTCTCCAGTATCTGTCACCCTCTTGTGGAGTGTCTGAAGACAGCTACAGTGTACTTATATATAATAAATAAATAAATAAATAAATAAATAAATAAATAAATAAATAAACATTTTTTAAAAAGGATAAGAAAGAAAGTAAAACCAGGCAGGCCTGCAATCCTTTTCTGTCTGTCTGTTTGTCTGTCTGATCCCCTAGAACTGGAGATGGGCCACCATATAGTTGCTGGTATTTGATCCCAGGTTCTCTGGTAGAGGAGACAATGCTGTTAATTGTTGAGCCGTTTCAGTGGCCCCACACATCTTTAAATTTTTAGAAGTATATGTGAGGCTTTGTTTATGTACATCATATGCAGACCATAAGAGGGAATTAGATTCTCGAGAATATGACACCCTCTTCTGAAGTGTCTGAAGACAGCTACAGTGTACTTATATCTAATAAATAAATAAATAAAATAAATAAATAAATAAACATTTTTAAAATGTATAAGAAAGAAAGAAAAACCAGGCAGGCCTGCAATCCTTGTCTGTCTGTCTGTATGTATGTCTGTCTGATCCCCTGGAACTGGAGATGGGCCACAATATAGTTGCTGGTAGTTGATCCCAGGTCCTCTGGAAGAGGAGACAATGCTGTTAATTGTTGAGCCCTTTCAGTGGCCCCACCCATCTTTAAATTTTTAGAAGTATATGTGAGGCTGTGTTTATGTACATCATATGCAGACCATAAGAAAGATATAGATACTCCAGAATCTGACACCCTCTTCTGGAGAGTCTGAAGACAGCTACAGTGTACTTATATCTAATAAATGCATAAATAAATAAATAAATAAATAAATGAATAAATAAATAAATAAATAAATAAATAAATAAATAAATAAACATTTTTTAAAAAGGATAAGAAAGAAAGAAAAATCAGGCAGGCCTGCCATCATTATATCTGTCTGTCTGTCTGTCTGTCTGTCTGTCTTATCCCCTGGAACTTGAGATGGGCCACCATATAGTTGCTGGTATTTGATCCCACGTTCTCTGAAAGAAGATACAATGCTGTTAATTGTTGAGCCCTTTCAGTGGGCCCACCGATCTTTAAATTTTTAGAAGTATATGTGAGGCTGTGTTTATTTACATCATATGCAGACCATAAGAGGGATTTAGATTCTCCAGAAGATGACACCCTCTTCTAGAGTGTCTGAAGACAGCTACAGTGTACTTATATCTAATAAATAAATAAATAAATAAATAAATAAATAAATAAATAAATAAATAAACATTTTTTTTAATGTATAAGAAAGAAAGAAAGACCAGGCAGGCCTCCATCCTTATCTCTGTCAGTCTGTCTGTCTGTCTGTCTGATCGCTTGGAACTGGAGATGGGCCACCATATAGTTGCTGTTATTTCATCCCAGGTTCTCTGGAAGAGGAGACAATGCTGTTAATTGTTGAGCCCTTTCAGTGGCTCCACCTATCATTAAATTTTTAGAAGTATATGTTAGGCTGTGTTTATGTACATCATATGCAGACCATAAGAGGGATTTAGATTCTCCAGAATCTGACACCCTCTTCTGGAGTGTCTGAAGACAACTACAGTGTACTTATATCTAATAAATACATAAATAAATAAATAAATAAATAAATAAATAAACAATATTTTAAAAGGATAAGAAAGAAAGAAAAACCAGGCAGGCCTGCCCTCCTTATCTCTGTCTGTCTGTCTGTCTGTCTGTCTGATCCCCTGGAACTGGAGATGGGCCACCATATAGTTGCTGGTAGTTGATCCCAGGTTCTCTGGAAGAAGAGACAATGCTGTTAATTGTTGAGCCCTTTCAGTGGCCCCACCCATCTTAAATTTTTAGAAGTGTATGTGAATCTATGTTTATGTCCATCATATGCAGACCATAAGAGGGATTTATATTCTCCAGAATCTGACACCCTCTTCTGGAGTGTCTGAAGACAGCAAAAGTGTACTTATATCTAATAAATACATAAATAAATAAATAAACATTTTTTAAAAAGGATAAGAAAGAAAGAAAAACCAGGGAGGCCTGCCACCCTTGTCTGTCTGTCTCTTTGTCTGCCTGATCCCCTGGAACTGGAGTAGGGCCACCATATAGTTGCTGGTAGTTGATCCCAGGTTCTCTGGTAGAGGAGACAATGCTGTTAATTGTTGAGCCCTCTCAGAGGCCCCACACATCTTTAAATTTTTAGAAGTATATGTGAGGCTGTGTTTATGTACATCATATGCAGACCATAGGAGGGATTTAGATTCTCCAGAATCTGACACCCTCTTCTGGAGTGTCTGAAGACAGCTACAGTGTACTTATATATAATAAATACATAAATAAATAAATAAATAAATAAATAAATAAATAAATAAATAAACATTTTTTAAAAAGGATAAGAAAGAAAATAAAACCAGGCAGGCCTGCAATCCTTGTCTGTCTGTCTGTCTGTCTGAACCCCTGGAACTGTAGATGTGCGACCATATAGTTGCTGATAGTTGATCCCACATTGTCTGGAAGAGGAGACAATGCTGTTAATTATTGAGCCGTTTCAGTGGCCCCACACATCTTTAACTTTTTAGAAGTATATGTGAGGCTGTGTTTATGTAAATCATATGCAGACCATAAGAGGGATTTAGATTCTCCAGAATATGACACCCACTTCTGAAGTGTCTGAAGATAGCTACAGTGTACTTATATCTAATAAATACATATATAAATAAATAAACATTTTTAAAATGTATAAGAAAGAAAGAAAAACCAGGTAGGCCTGCAATCCTTGTCTGTCTGTCTGTCTGTATGTCTGTCTTATCCCCTGGAACTTGAGATGGGCCACAATATAGTTGCTGGTAGTTGATCCCAGGTCCTCTGGAAGAAGAGACAATGCTGTTCATTGTTGAGCCCTTTCAGTGGCCCCACCCATCTTTAAATTTTTAGAAGTATATGTGAGGTTGTGTTTATGTACATCATATGCAGACCATAAGAGGGATATAGATTCTCCAGAATCTGACACCCTCTTCTGGAGAGTCTGAAGACAGCTACAGTGTACTTATATCTAATAAATAAATAAATAAATAAATAAATAAATAAATAAATAAATAAACATTTTTTAAAAAGGATAAGAAAGTATGAAAAATCAGGCAGGCCTGCCATCCTTATCTCTGTCTGTCTGTCTGTCTGTCTTATCCCCTGGAACTTGAGATGGGCCACCATATAGTTGCTGGAAGTTGATCCCACGTTGTCTGGAGGAGGAGACAATGGTGTTAATTGTTGAGCCCTTTCAGTGGGCCCACCCATCTTTAAATTTTTAGAAGTATATGTGAGGCTGTGTTTATGTACATCATATGCAGACCATAAGAGGGATATAGATTCTCCAGAATCTGACACCCTCTTCTGGAGTGTCTGAAGATAGCTACAGTGTACTTATATCTAATAAATACATATATAAATAAATAAATAAATAAATAAACAAACATTTTTTAAAAAGGATAAGAAAGAAAGAAAGACCAGGCAGGACTGCCATCCTTATCTCTGTCTGTCTGTCTGTCTGTCTGATCCTCTGGAACTGGAGATGGGCCACCATAGAGTTGCTTGTAGTTGATCCCAGGTTCTCTGGAAGAGGAGACAATGCTGTTAATTGTTGAGCCCTTTCAGTGGGCCCACCCATCTTTAAATTTTTAGAAGTATATGTGAGGCTGTGTTTATGTACATCATATGCAGACCATAAGAAAGATATAGATTCTCCAGAATCTGACACCCTCTTCTGGAGAGTCTGAAGACAGCTACAGTGTACTTATATCTAATAAATGCATAAATAAATAAATAAATAAATAAACATTTTTTTAATGTATAAGAAAGAAAGAAAGACCAGGCAGGCCTCCATCCTTATCTCTGTCAGTCTGTCTGTCTGTCTGTCTGATCGCTTGGAACTGGAGATGGGCCACCACATAGTTGCTGTTATTTCATCCCAGGTTCTCTGGAAGAGGAGACAATGCTGTTAATTGTTGAGCCCTTTCAGTGGCTCCACCTATCATTAAATTTTTAGAAGTATATGTTAGGCTGTGTTTATGTACATCATATGCAGACCATAAGAGGGATTTAGATTCTCCAGAATCTGACACCCTCTTCTGGAGTGTCTGAAGACAACTACAGTGTACTTATATCTAATAAATACATAAATAAATAAATAAATAAATAAATAAACAATATTTTAAAAGGATAAGAAAGAAAGAAAAACCAGGCAGGCCTGCCCTCCTTATCTCTGTCTGTCTGTCTGTCTGTCTGTCTGATCCCCTGGAACTGGAGATGGGCCACCATATAGTTGCTGGTAGTTGATCCCAGGTTCTCTGGAAGAAGAGACAATGCTGTTAATTGTTGAGCCCTTTCAGTGGCCCCACCCATCTTAAATTTTTAGAAGTGTATGTGAATCTATGTTTATGTCCATCATATGCAGACCATAAGAGGGATTTATATTCTCCAGAATCTGACACCCTCTTCTGGAGTGTCTGAAGACAGCAAAAGTGTACTTATATCTAATAAATACATAAATAAATAAATAAACATTTTTTAAAAAGGATAAGAAAGAAAGAAAAACCAGGGAGGCCTGCCACCCTTGTCTGTCTGTCTCTTTGTCTGCCTGATCCCCTGGAACTGGAGTAGGGCCACCATATAGTTGCTGGTAGTTGATCCCAGGTTCTCTGGTAGAGGAGACAATGCTGTTAATTGTTGAGCCCTCTCAGAGGCCCCACACATCTTTAAATTTTTAGAAGTATATGTGAGGCTGTGTTTATGTACATCATATGCAGACCATAGGAGGGATTTAGATTCTCCAGAATCTGACACCCTCTTCTGGAGTGTCTGAAGACAGCTACAGTGTACTTATATATAATAAATACATAAATAAATAAATAAATAAATAAATAAATAAATAAACATTTTTTAAAAAGGATAAGAAAGAAAATAAAACCAGGCAGGCCTGCAATCCTTGTCTGTCTGTCTGTCTGTCTGAACCCCTGGAACTGTAGATGTGCGACCATATAGTTGCTGATAGTTGATCCCACATTGTCTGGAAGAGGAGACAATGCTGTTAATTATTGAGCCGTTTCAGTGGCCCCACACATCTTTAACTTTTTAGAAGTATATGTGAGGCTGTGTTTATGTACATCATATGCAGACCATAAGAGGGATTTAGATTCTCCAGAATATGACACCCACTTCTGAAGTGTCTGAAGATAGCTACAGTGTACTTATATCTAATAAATACATATATAAATAAATAAACATTTTTAAAATGTATAAGAAAGAAAGAAAAACCAGGTAGGCCTGCAATCCTTGTCTGTCTGTCTGTCTGTATGTCTGTCTTATCCCCTGGAACTTGAGATGGGCCACAATATAGTTGCTGGTAGTTGATCCCAGGTCCTCTGGAAGAAGAGACAATGCTGTTCATTGTTGAGCCCTTTCAGTGGCCCCACCCATCTTTAAATTTTTAGAAGTATATGTGAGGTTGTGTTTATGTACATCATATGCAGACCATAAGAGGGATATAGATTCTCCAGAATCTGACACCCTCTTCTGGAGAGTCTGAAGACAGCTACAGTGTACTTATATCTAATAAATAAATAAATAAATAAATAAATAAATAAATAAATAAATAAATGAATAAATAAATAAACATTTTTTAAAAAGGATAAGAAAGTATGAAAAATCAGGCAGGCCTGCCATCCTTATCTCTGTCTGTCTGTCTGTCTGTCTTATCCCCTGGAACTTGAGATGGGCCACCATATAGTTGCTGGAAGTTGATCCCACGTTGTCTGGAGGAGGAGACAATGGTGTTAATTGTTGAGCCCTTTCAGTGGGCCCACCCATCTTTAAATTTTTAGAAGTATATGTGAGGCTGTGTTTATGTGTACATCATATGCAGACCATAAGAGGGATTTAGATTCTCCAGAATATGACACCCTCTTCTAGAGTGTCTGAAGACAGCTACAGTGTACTTATATATAATAAATACATAAAACAATAAATAAACATTTTTTAAAAAGAATAAGAAAGAAAGAAAGACCAGGCAGGCCTGCCACCTTGTCTGTCTGTCTGTCTGTCTATCTGTCAGATACCCTGGAACTGGAGATGGGCCACCATATAGTTGCTGGTAGTTGATCCCAGGTTCTCTGGAAGAGGAGACAATGCTGTTAATTGTTGAGCCCTTTCAGTGGCCCCACCCATCTTTAAATTTTTAGAAGTATATGTGAGGCTGTGTTCATGTACATCATATGCAGACCATAAGAGGGATATTGATTCTCCAGAATCTGACACCCTCTTCTGGAGAGTCTGAAGACAGCTACAGTGTACTTATATCTAATAAATACATAAATAAACAAATAAACATTTTTTAAAAAGGATAATAAAGAAAGAGAGACCAGGCAGGCCTGCCATCCTTGTCTGTATGTCTGTCTGTCTGATCCCCTGGAACTGGAGATGGGCCACCATATAGTTGCTGGTAGTTGATCCCAGGTTCTCTGGAAGAGGAGTCAGTTCTGTTAATTGTTGAGCCCTTTCAGTTGCCCCACCCATCTTTAAATTTTTAGAAGTATATGTGAGGCTGTGTTCATGTACATCATATGCAGACCATAAGAGGGATATTGATTCTCCAGAATCTGACACCCTCTTCTGGAGAGTCTGAAGACAGCTACAGTGTACTTATATCTAATAAATACATAAATAAACAAATAAACATTTTTTAAAAAGGATAATAAAGAAAGAGAGACCAGGCAGGCCTGCCATCCTTGTCTGTATGTCTGTCTGTCTGATCCCCTGGAACTGGAGATGGGCCACCATATAGTTGCTGGTAGTTGATCCCAGGTTCTCTGGTAGAGGAGTCAGTTCTGTTAATTGTTGAGCCCTTTCAGTGGCCCCACCCATCTTTAAATTTTTAGAAGTATATATGAGGCTGTGTTCATGAACATCATATGCAGACCATAAGAGGGATATAGATTCTCCAGAATCTGACACCATTTTCGGGAGTGTTTGAAGACAGCTACAGTGTACTTATATCTAATAAATACATACTTAAATTAATAAACATTTTTTAAAAAGGATAAGAAAGAATGAAAGACCAGGTAGGCCTGCCATCCTTAACTCTATCTGTCTGTATGTCTGTCTGTCTGTCTGATCCCCTGGAACTGGAGATGGGCCACCATATATTTGCTGGTAGTTGATCCCAGGTTCTCTATAAGAGGAGACAATGATGTTAATTGTTGATCCCTTTCATTGGCCCCACACATCTTTAAATTTTTAGAAGTAAATGTGAGGCTGTGTTTATGTACATCATATGCAGACCATAAGAGGCATATAGATTCTCCAGAATCTGACACCCTCTTCTGGAGTGTCTGAAGACTGCTACAGTGTACTTATATCTAATAAATACATAAATAAATAAATAAATAAATAAATAAATAAATAAATAAATAAATTAACATTTTTTAAAAGGGATAAGAAAGAAAGAAAAACCAGGCAGGCCTGCCATCCTTGTCTGTCTTTCTCTCTGTCTGTCTGTCTTGCCTAGCCCCTTGAGTAGCCTATCCTAGTCCCTTGCCTTGACTAGCCCAGCCCCTTGCCTAGCCTAGCCTAGCCCAGCCCTGCCTTGCCTAGACCTGCCTATCCCTGTCTTTAACCAGGCTGGCCTTGAACTCAGAAACTGTCTGCCTCTGCCTCCATAGTGCTCTCATTAAGAGCTCGAGCCACCACTGACTGTTGGGTTTTCTAAGTCTTACATAGGTATGGTCTGTTTCTCAGCTGTGAAACCCTAATTAACACATGTAGTCTGTCCTAGGTCAGCCATAGCTACAGACTGAGGCCTTTTCTAAAACAAAACAAAAGAAAACAAAAAATAGAAATAATAAAATAAATAAATTAAGCAACCACATGATATCTTTTCTTTCTTTCAGTGATACTCAGAGCTTGAAGCAGTTCACCCATGAGACCTCAGCTCCGGACATTGAGGCTCTTTCCCTAACAAGTATTATGGCTGAACCTGAGGGGTTCTACTGCTGATTTGTGTCCCCCACTTTAAAAAATTAGTTGTTTTCAAAGGCTGCAGGTTCTTAGCCCTGTTCCTTGTTACAGTTGAGTCACAGCCCTGAAAGTTCAGTGGTAGTTAAAGGCACTGAGAAGGGCTTCCTATAGACATCAAAGACCAAGTCTTTGTTTTTAAAAAGTTAATCTGGATTCCCCTACCCCCTGGCATCCTTAGAATTCCTAGAAAGGAAGGCAGGGACCTGGGCAGAAGGGTGCAAGGCTACTGGTGTTTGTAAGTGGTAACAGAAAGCTTTCTCTTGTTGGTACCCTACCCCAAGTTACACTGTCACTTCTTTTTCCTAGTTGTTGTTTTGTCGGTTTGTATTCTCAACATAGACCCTTTTCCTTCCTAACCTTGGCTGTCCTGAACCTTACTGTCCTTGAACTCAGTGATTTGTCTGTCTTGCTGGGATGAAACTGTGAGCTACCATCCAGAAGGAAGCACCCTGCTGAGGTTAGATTGGGGTCTCTTCCATTTTCCTCTATGAACATGCATATGGCAGGCCTGTTCTTTCTTTTTTACTTTTCCTTTTCTTTTTAAAGATTTATTTATTTATTATATTTAAGTATGCTGTAGCTATCTTCAGACAGTCCAGAAGAGGGTGTCAGATTCTGAAGAATCTAAATCATTCTTATTGTCAGCATATGATGTATATAAACACAGCCTCACATATACTCAAAAAAAAAAAAAAGAAAGAAAGATGTGGCTACAGAGAGGGCTCAACAATTAAGAGCATTGTCTCCTCTTCCAGAGAACCTGGGCTCAATTACCAGTATTATATATGGTGGCCCATCTCCAGTTCCAGGGGATCTAATACTCTGTTCTGGAGTCTGTTGGCACAGCATACACATGCAAAACATTCTTACACAATCATTGAGAGAGGAGAGAGAGGGGTTGAGAGAGAGGGGAGGTAATCATACCTCCTGACGAGTTTGAAGACCTGAGCTTCATCACTCACACAAATAAATAAATGCAAAATATTTTTTATAAATAAACTCTGCCATTGCCCTTTAAAAATTCCTAGAAAACAAGTTTTATAAGCAACAGTTATATTTACTATATCTAAAGGACAGTCATGAGCATATTCAATAAATAGAAAAAGGCCTGTTAGTCTTAGAAATGGAAAAGACAAACCAAGGAAGGTTTGAAATTACATAATGAGGCAGCTCAGCCCAGCTCTAAGGTTGGAAATAAGACTCGAGAATAGGATACACCTGAAGACAGCCAGCCATTGTTTTTTGTTTTGGAGGCTGAAAGGATACACCTGAAGACAGCCAATGCTGTGTGATGGTGATCTGGTATTTTTTTTTTTAATTTTTAAAAACTTTAACACTTTTTATAAAAATTTTATAAAAACTTTTTATTCTCTCTCTCTCTCTCTCTTTCTCTCTCTCTCTCTCTTTCTCTCTCTCTCTCTTTCTCTCTCTCTCTCTTTCTCTCTCTCTCTCTTTCTCTCTCTTTCTTTCTTACCCTAGCCCCTACCCTAGCCCTGTCTTTCACCAGGGTGGCCTCGAACTCAGAAACTGACTGCCTCTGCCTACAGAGTGCTCTCATTAAGAGCTTGAGCCACCACTGAATGTCCGGTTTTCTAAGCCTTACCTTGCTCTTGGTGTCTGTTCTCAGCTGTGAAACCCTAATTAACACAAGTAGGCAGTCCTGGGTCAGCCAGAGCTACACTGAGGACTTTTCTAAAAACAAATAAAACAACACAAAACAACAAATAGAAATAATAAAATACATAAATTAAGCAACCACAGCATAGCTTATCTCTATCTAGGTGGTACTCAGAAATTCCAGCAGTTGGCCTGTGACACCTCAGCTCACTATAAGTGAGGCTGTGTTTATGTACATCATATGCAGACCATAAGAGGGATTTAGATTCTCCAGAATCTGACACCCTCTTCTGGAGTGTCTGAACAGCTACAGTGTACTTATATCTAATAAATACATAAATAAATAAATAAATAAATAAATAAATAAATAAATAAATAAACATTTTTTTTAAAAAAAGGATAAGAAAGAAAGAAAGACCAGTCAGGCCTGCCATCCTTATCACTGTCTGTATGTCTGTCTGTCTGATCCCCTGGAACTGGAGATGGGCCATCATATAGTTGCTGGTAGTTGATCCCAGGTACTCTGGAAGAGGAGAAAATGCTGTTAATTGTTGAGCTTTTAGAGTGGCCCCACCCTTCTTTAAATTTTTAGAAGTATATGTGAGGCTGTGTTTATGTACATCATATGCAGACCATAAGAGGGATTTAGATTCTCCAGAATCTGACACCCTCTTCTGGAGTGTCTGAACAGCTACAGTGTACTTATATCTAATAAATACATACAAAAATAAATAAATAAATAAATGAATAAACATTTTGTAAAAAGGATAAGACAGAAAGAAAGACCAGGCAGGCCTGCCATCCTTATCCTTATCCTTGTCTGTCTGTCTGTCTGTCTGATCCCCTGGGAGTGGAGATGGGCCACCATATAGTTTCAGGTAGTTGATCCCAGGTTCTCTGGAAGAGGAGACAATGCTGTTAATTGCTGAGCCCTTTCAGTGGCCCCCCCACCTTTAAATTTTTAGAAGTAAATGTGAGGCTGTGTTTATGTACATCATATGCAGACCATAAGAGGGATTTAGATTCTCCAGAATCTAACACCCTCTTCTGGAGTGTCTGAAGACAACTACATTGTACTTATATCTAATAAATACATAAATAAATAAATAAATAAATAAACATTATTTTAAAAGGATAAGAAAGAAAGAAAGAAAGACCATGCAGGCCTGCCCTCCTTATCTCTGTCTGTCTGTCTGTCTGTCTGATCACCTGGAACTGGAGATGGGCCACCATATAGTTGCTGGTAGTTGATCCCAGGTTCTCTGGAAGAAGAGACAATGCTGTTAATTGTTGAGACCTTTCAGTGGCCCCACCCATCTTAAATTTTTAGAAGTGTATGTGAATCTGTGTTTATTTCCATCATATGCAGACCATAAGAGGGATTTATATTCTCCAGAATCTGACACCCTCTTCTGGAGTGTCTGAAGACAGCTACAGTGTACTTATATCTAATAAATACATAAATAAATAAATAAACATTTTTTAAAAAGGAAAAGAAAGAAAGAAAAACCAGGGAGGCCTGCCACCCTTGTCTGTCTGTCTCTTTGTCTGCCTGATCCCCTGGAACTGGAGATGGGCCACCATATAGTTGCTGGTAGTTGATCCCAGGTTCTCTGGTAGAGGAGACAATGCTGTTAATTGTTGAGCCCTCTCAGTGGCCCCACACATCTTTAAATTTTTAGAAGTATATGTGAGGCTGTGTTTATGTACATCATATGCAGACCATAAGAGGGATTTAGATTCTGCAGAAGATGACACCCTCTTCTAGAGTGTCTGACGACAGCTACAGTGTACTTATATCTAATAAATAAATAAATAAATAAATAAATAAATAAATAAACATTTTTTTTAAAGTATAAGAAAGAAAGAAAGACCAGGCAGGCCTCCATCCTTATCTCTGTCTCTCTGTCAGACTGTCTGATACCCTGGAACTGGAGATGGGCCACCATATAGTTGCTGGTAGTTTATCCAAGGTTCTCTGGAAGAGGAGGCAATGCTGTTAATTGTTGAGCCATTTCTGGGGCCCCATCCATCTTTAAATTTTTAGAAGAAAATGTGATTCTGTATTTATGTACATCATATGCAGACCATAAGAGGGATATAGATTCTCCAGAATCTGACACCCTCTTCTGGAGTGTCTGAAGACAGCTACAGTGAACTTATATCTAATAAATAAATAGATAAATAAATAAATAAATATTTTTTAAAAAGGATAAGAAAGAAAGAAAGACCAGGCAGGCCTGCCATCCATATCGCTGTCTGTCTGTCTGTCTGTCTGTCTGTCTATCTGATCCCCGGAAACTGGAGATGGGCCACCATATAGTTGTTGGTAGTTGATCCAAGGTTCTCTGGAAGAGGAGACAATGCTATTAATTGTTGAGCCCTTTCAGTGACCCCACACTTCTTTCAATATTTAGAACTATATGTGAGGCTGTGTTTATGTACATCATATTCAAATTATAAGAGGATTTAGATTCTCCAGAATCTGACACCCTCTACTGGAGTGTCTGAAGACAGCTACAGTGTACTTATATATAATAAATAAATAAATAAATAAATAAATAAATAAATAAACAAACATTTTTTAAAAAGGATAAGAAAGAAAGTAAGACCAGGCAGGCCTGCCATCCTTATCTCTGTCTGTCTGTCTCTCTGTCTGTCTGATCCCCTGGAACTGGAGATGGTCCCCCATATAGTTGCTGGTAGTTGATCCAAGGTTCTCTGGAAGAGGAGACAATGCTGTTAATTGTTGAACCCTATCAGTGGCCCTACCCATCTTTAAATTTGTAGAAGTGTATGTGAGGCTGTGTTTATGTACATCATATGCAGACCAGAAGAGGGATTTAGATTCATCAGAATCTGACACCCTCTTCTGGAGTGTCTGAAGACAGCTACAGTGTACTTATATCTAATAAATAAATAAATAAATAAATAAATAAATAAATAAATAAATAAATAAACATTATTTAAACCGGATAAGAAAAAAGAAGGACCAGGCAGGCCTACCATCCTTATATCTGTCTGTCTGTCTGTCTGTCGTTCTGATCATCTGGAACTGGAGATGGGCCAACATATAGGTGCTGGTAGTTGATCACAGGTTCTCTGGAAGAGGAGACAATGCTGTTATGTGTTGAGCACTTTCAGTGGCCCCACCCATCGTTAAATTTTTAGTAGTATATGTGAGGCTGTGTTTATGTACATCATATGCAGACCATAAGAGGGATTTAGATTCTCCAGAATCTGACACCCTCTTCTGGAGTGTCTGAAGACAGCTACAGTGTACTTATATCTAAGAAATGCATAAATAAATAAATAAATAAATAAATAAATAAATAAACATTTTTTTAAAAGGATAAGAAAGAAAGTAAAACCAGGCAGGCCTGCAATCCTTGTCTGTCTGTCTCTCTGTCTGTCTGATCCCCTGGAACTGGAGATGGGCCACCATATAGTTGCTGCTAGTTGATCCCAGGTACTCTGGTAGAGGAGACAATGCTGTTAATTGTTGAGCCGTTTCAGTGGCCCCACACATCTTTAAATTTTTAGAAGTATATGTGAGGCTGTGTTTATGTACATCATATGCAGACCATAAGAGGCATTTAGATTCTCCAGAATCTCACACCCTCTTCTGAAGTTCCTGAAGACAGCTACAGTGTACTTATATCTAATAAATACATATATAAAAAAATAAACATTTTTAAAATGTATAAGAAAGAAAGAAAAACCAGGCAGGCCTGCAATCCTTGTCTGTCTGTCTGTATGTATGTCTGTCTGATCCCCTGGAACTGGAGTGGGCCACAATATAGTTGCTGGTAGTTGATCCAAGATCCTCTGAAAGATGAGACAATGCTGTTAATTGTGGAGCCCTTTCAGTGGCCCCATCCATCTTTAAATTTTTAGAAGTATATGTGAGGCTGTGTTTATGTACATCATATGCAGACCATAAGAGGGATATAGATTCTCCAGAATCTGACACCCTCTTCTGGAGAGTCTGAAGACAGCTACAGTGTACTTATATCTAATAAATAAATAAATAAATAAATAAATAAATAAATAAATAAATGAATAAATAAACATTTTTAAAAGGATATGAAAGAAAGAAAAATCAGGCAGGACTGCCATCCTTATCTCTGTCTGTCTGTCTGTCTGTCTGTCTGATCCCCTGCAACTTGAGATGGGCCACCATATAGTTGCTGGTATTTGATCCCACGTTCTCTGGAAGAGGAGACAATGGTGTTAATTGTTGAGCCCTTTCAGTGGGCCCACCCATCTTTAAATTTTTAGAAGTATATGTGAGGCTGTGATCATGTACATCATATGCAGACCATAAGAGGGATATAGATTTTCCAGAATCTGACACCCTCTTCTGGAGAGTCTGAAGACAGCTACAGTGTACTCATATCTAATAAATACATAAATAAATAAATAAATAAATAAACATTTTTTAAAAAGGATAAGAAAGTAAAACCAGTCAGGCCTTCAATCCTTGTCTGTCTGTCTGTCTGTCTGTCTGATCCCCTGGAACTGGAGATGGGCCACCATATAGTTGCTGCTAGTTGATCCCAGGTACTCTGGTAGAGGAGACAATGCTGTTAATTGTTGAGCCGTTTCAGTGGCCCCACACATCTTTAAATTTTTAGAAGTATATGTGAGGCTGTGTTTATGAACATCATATGCAGACCATAAGAGGCATTTAGATTCTCCAGAATATGACACCCTCTTCTGAAGTGCCTGAAGACAGCTACAGTGTACTTATATCTAATAAATACATATATAAAAAAATAAACATTTTTAAAATGTATAAGAAAGAAAGAAAAACCAGGCAGGCCTGCAATCCTTGTCTGTCTGTCTGTATGTATGTCTGTCTGATCCCCTGGAACTGGAGATGGGCCACAATACAGTTGCTGGTAGTTGATCCCAAGTCCTCTGGAAGATGAGACAATGCTGTTAATTGTTGAGCCCTTTCAGTGGCCCCACCCATCTTTAAATTTTTAGAAGTATATGTGAGGCTGTGTTTATGTACATCATATGCAGACCATAAGAGGGATATAGATTCTCCAGAATCTGACACCCTCTTCTGGAGATTCTAAAAACAGCTACAGTGTACTTATATCTAATAAATACATAAATAAATAAATAAATAAATAAATAAATAAATAAATGAATAAATGAATAAATAAATATATAAACATTTTTAAAAAGGATATGAAAGAAAGAAAAATCAGGCAGGCCTGCCATCCTTATCTCTGTCTGTCTGTCTGTCTGTCTGTCTTATCCCCTGGAACTTGAAATGGGCCACCATATAGTTGCTGGTAGTTGATCCCACGTTCTCTGGAAGAAGAGAAAATGCTGTTAATTGTTGAGCCCTTTCAGTGGGCCCACCCATCGTTTAATTTTTAGAAGTATATGTGAGGCTGTGTTTATGTACATCATATGCAGACCACAAGAGGGATTTAGATTCTCCAGAAGATGACACCCTCTTCTGGAGTGTCTGAAGACAGCTACAGTGTACTTATATCTAATAAATACATAAATAAATAAATAAACATTATTTTAAAAGGATAAGAAAGAAAGAAAGACCAGGCAGTCCTGCCCTCCTTATCTCTGTCTGTCTGTCTGTCTGTCTGATCCCCTAGAACTGGAGATGGGCCACCATATAGTTGCTGGTAGTTGATCCTAGGTTCTCTGGAAGAAGAGACAATGCTGTTAATTGTTCAGCCTTTTCAGTGGCCCCACCCATCTTAAATTTTTAGAAGTTTATGTGAATCTGTGTTTATGTCCATCATATGCAGACCATAAGAGGGATTTATATTCTCCAGAATCTGACACCCTCTTCTAGAGTGTCTGAAGACAGCTACAGTGTACTTATATCTCATAAATACATGAATAAATAAATAAATATTTTTTAAAAAGGATAAGAAAGAAAGAAAAAACAGGGAGGCCTGCCACCCTTGTCTGTCTGTCTCTTTGTCTGCCTGATACCCTGGAACTGGAGATGGGCCACCATATAGTTGCTGGTAGTTGATCCCAGGTTCTCTGGTAGAGGAGACAATCCTGTTAATTGTTGAGCCCTCTCAGTGGCCCCACACATCTTTAAATTTTTAGAAGTATATGTGAGGCTGTGTTTATGTACATCATAAGCAGACCATAAGAGGGATTTAGATTCTCCAGAATCTGACACACTCTTCTGGAGTGTCTGAAGACAGCTAGAGTGTACTTATATCTAATAAATAAATAGATAAATAAATAAATAAATAAACATTTTTTAAAAAGGATAAGAAAGAAAGAAAGACCAGGCAGGCCTGCCATCCATATCTCTGTCTGTCTGTCTGTCTGTGTATCTGATCCCCGGGAACTGGAGATGTGCCACCATATAGTTGCTGGTAGTTGATCCAAGGTTCTCTGGAATAGGAGACAATGCTGTTAATTGTTGAGCCCTTTCAGTGGCCCCACACTTCTTTAAATAATTAGAAGTATATGTGAGGCTGTGTTTATGTACATCATATTCAGATTATAAGAGGATTTAGATTCTACAGAATCTGACACCCTCTACTGGAGTGTCTGAAGACAGTTACAGTGTACTTATATATAAAAAATTCATAAATAAAAAAATAAATGAATAAATAAATATATAAATAAACATTTTTAAAAAGGATAAGAAAGAAAGTAAGACCAGGCAGGCCTGCGATCCTTATCTCTGTCTGTCTGTCTGTCTGTCTGATCCCCTGGAACTGGAGATGGGCCACCATATAGTTGCTGGTAGTTGATACAAAGTTCTCTGGAAGAGGAGACAATGCTGTTAGTTGTTGAGCGCTTTCAGTGGCCCCACACTTCTTTAAATATTTACAAGTATATGTGAGGCTGTGTTTATTTACATCATATTCAGATTATAAGAGGATTTAGATTCTCCATAATCTGACACCCTCTACTGGAGTGTCTGAAGACAGCTACAGTGTACTTTTATCTAATAAATACATAAATAAATAAATAAATAAATAAATAAATAAATAAATAAACATTATTTAAACCAGATAGGAAAGAAAGAAAGACCAGGCAGGCCTGCCATCCTTATCTCTGTCTGTCTGTCTGTCTGTCTGTCTGTCTGTCGTTCTGATCCCCTCGAACTGGAGATGGGCCACCATATAGGTGCTGGTAGTTGATCCAAGGTTCTCTGGAAGAGGAGACAATGCTGTTAATTTTTGAGCCCTTTCAGTGGCCACACCCATCGTTAAATTTTTAGTAGTATATATGAGGCTGTGTTTATGTACATCATATGCAGACCATAAGAGGGATTTAGATTCTCCAGAATCTGACACCCTCTTCTGGATTGTCTGAAGACAGCTACAGTGTACTTATATCTAATAAATAAATAAATAAATAAATAAATAAATAAATAAATAAACATTATTTAAACCGGATAAGAAATAAAGAAAGACCAGGCAGGCCTACCATCATTATCTCTGTCTGTCTGTCTGTCTGTCTGTCTGTCTGTCTGTCTGTCTGTCGTTCTGATAACTGGATCTGGAGATGGGCCACCATATAGTTGCTGTGAGTTGATCCCAGGTTCTCTGGAAGAGGAGACAATGCTGTTAATTGTTGAGCCCTTTCAGTGGCTCCACCTATCTTTAAATTTTTAGAAGTATATGTTAGGCTGTGTTTATGTACATCATATGCAGACCATAAGAGGTATTTAGTTTCTCCAGAATCTGACACCCTTTTCTGGAGTGTCTGAGGACAACTACAGTGTACTTATATCTAATAAATAAATACATAAATAAATAAATAAATAAACATTATTTTAAAAGGATAAGAAAGAAAGAAAGACCAGGCAGGCCTGCCCTCCTTATCTCTGTCTGTATGTCTGTCTGTCTGTCTGTCTGTCTGATCCCCTGGAACTCGAGATGGGCCACCATATAGTTGCTTGTAGTTGATCCCTGGTTCTCTGGAAGAAGAGACAATGCTGTTAATTGTTGAGCCCTTTCAGTGGCCCCACTCATCTTTAAATTTTTAGAAGTGTATGTGTATCTGTGTTTATGTCCATCATATGCAGACCATAAGAGGGATTTATATTCTCCAGAATCTGACACCCTCTTCTGGATTGTTTGAAGACAGCTACATTGTACTTATATCTAATAAATACATAAATAAATAAATAAACATTTTTTAAAAAGGATAAGAAAGAAAGAAAAACCAGGGAGGCCTGCCACCCTTGTCTGTCTGTCTCTTTGTCTGTCTGATCCCCTGCAACTGGAGATGGGCCACCATATAGTTGCTGGTAGTTCATCCCAGGTTCTCTGGTAGAGGAGACAATGCTGTTAATTGTTGAGCCGTTTCAGTGGCCCCACACATCTTTAAATTTTTAGAAGTATATGTGAGGCTGTGTTTATGTACATCATATGCAGACCATAAGAGGGATTTAGATTCTCCAGAATCTGACAGCCTCTTCTGGAGTGTCTGAAGACAGCTACATTGTACTTATAATAAATAAATAAATAAATAAATAAATAAATAAATAAATAAATAATAAACATTTTTTAAAAAGGATAAGAAAGAAAGTAAAACCAGGCAGGCCTACAATTCTTGTCTGTCTATCTGTCTGTCTGTCTGATCCCCTGGAACTGGAGATGGGCCACCATATAGTTGCTGCTAGTTGATCCCAGGTTCTGTGGTAGAGGAGACAATGCTGTTAATTGTTGAGCCGTTTCAGTGGCCCCACACTTCTTTAAATTTTTAGAAGTATATGTGAGGCTGTGTTTATGTACATCATATGCAGACCATAATAGGGATTTAGATTCTCCAGAATATGACACCCTCTTCTAAAGTGTCTGAAGACAGCTACAGTGTACTTATATCTAATAAATACATATATGAATAAATAAACATTTTTAAAATGTATAAGAAATAAAGAAAAACCAGGCAGGTCTGTAATCCTTGTCTGTCTGTCTGTATGTATGTCTGTCTGATCCCCTGTAACTGGAGATGGGCCACAATATAGTTGCTGGTAGTTGATCCCAGGTCCTTTTGAAGATGAGACAATGCTGTTAATTGTTGAGCCCTTTCAGTGGCCCCACCCATCTTTAAATTTTTAGAAGTATATGTGACGCTGTGTTTATGTACATCATATGCAGACCATAAGGGGGATATAGATTCTCCAGAATCTGACACCCTCTTCTGGAGTGTCTGAAGACAGCTACAGTGTACTTATATCTAATAAATACATAAATAAATAAATAAATAAATAAATAAATAAATGAATAAATGAATAAATGAATAAATAAATAAATAAACATTTTTAAAAAGGATAAGAAATAAAGAAAAATCAGGCAGGCCTGCCATCCTTATCTCTGTCTGTCTGTCTGTCTGTCTGATCCCCTGCAACTTGAGATGGGCCATCATATAGTTGCTGGTATTTGATCCCAAGTTTTCTGGAAGAGGAGACAATGGTGTTAATTGTTGAGCCCTTTCAGTGGGCCCAATCTTTAAATTTTTAGAAGTATATGTGAGGCTGTGTTTATGTACATCATATGCAGACCATAAGAGGGATTTATATTCTCCAGAATATGACACCCTCTTCTGGAGAGTCTGAAGACAGCTACAGTGTACTTATATCTAATAAATACATAAATAAATATATAAATAAACATTTTTTTAAAAAAGATAAGAAAGAAAGACCAGGCAGGCCTGCCATCCTTATCTCTGTCTCTCTGTCTGTCTGTCGGTCTGATCCACTGGAACTGGAGATGGGCCACCATAAGGTGCTGGTAGTTTATCCCAGGTTCTCTGAAAGAGGAGACAATGCTGTTAATTGTTGAGCCCTCCCAGTGGCCCCACACAACTTTAAATTTTTAGAAGTATATGTGAGGCTGTGTTTATGTACATCATATGCAGACCATAAGAGGGATTTAGATTCTCCAGAATCTGACACCCTCTTCTGGAGTGTCTGAAGACAGCTACAGTGTACTTATATCTAATAAATCCATAAATAAATATATAAATAAACATTTTTTTAAAAAGGATAAGAAAGAAAGAAAGACCAGGCAGGCCTGCCATCCTTATCACTGTCTCTCTGTCTGTCTGTCTGTCTGTCTGTATGATCCCCTGGAACTGGAGATGGGCCACCATATAGTTGCGGGTATTTGATCCCAGGTACTCTGGAAGAGGAGACAATGCTGTTAATTGTTGAGCTTTTAGAGTGGCCACACCCTTCTTTAAATTTTTAGAAGTATATGTGAGGCTGTGTTTATGTACATCATATGCAGACCATAAGAGGGATTTAGATTCTCCAGAATCTGACACCCTCTTCTGCAGTGTGTGAACAGCTACAGTGTACTTATATCTAATAAATAATTAAATAAATAAATAAACAAACATTTTTTTAAAAAAAGGATAAGAAAGAAAGAAAGACCAGGCAGGCCTGCCACCCTTATCACTGTCTGTCTGTCTGTCTGTCTGATCCCCTGGAACTGGAGATGGACCACCATAGAGTTGCTGGTAGTTGATCCCAGGTTCTCTATAAGAGGAGACAATGCTGTTAATTTTTGAGCCCTTTCAGTGGCCCCACACATCTTTTAATTTTTAGAAGTATATGTTAGGCTGTGTTTATGTACATCATATGCAGACCATAAGAGGGATTTAGATTCTCCAGAATCTGACACCCTCTTCTGGAGTGTCTGAAGACAGCTACAGTGTACTTATATCTAATAAATACATAAATAAATATATAAATAAACATTTTTTTAAAAAGGATAAGAAAGAAAGAAAGACCAGGCAGGCCTGCCATCCTTAGCACTGTCTGTATGTCTGTCTGTATGATCCCCTGGAACTGGAGATGGGCCACCATATAGTTGCTGGTAGTTGATCCCAGGTACTCTGGAAGAGGAGACAATGCTGTTAATTGTTGAGCTTTTAGAGTGGCCCCACCCTTCTTTAAATTTTTAGAAGTATATGTGAGGCTGTGTTTATGTACATCATATGCAGACCATAAGAGGGATTTATATTCTCCAGAATCTGACACCCTCTTCTGGAGTGTCTGAACAGCTACAGTGTACTTATATCTAATAAATAAATAAATAAATAAATAAATAAATAAATAAACATTTTTTAAAAAGGATATGACAGAAAGAAAGACCAGGCAGGCCTGCCATCCATATCTCTGTCTGTCTGTCTGTCTGTCAATCTGATCCCTGGGAACTGGAGATGGGCCACGAATAATTGCTGGTAGTTGATCCCAGGTTCTCTGGAAGAGGAGACAATGCTGTTAATTGTTGAGCCCTTTCAGTGGCGCCACCCATCTTTAAATATTTAGTAGTAAATGTGAGGCTGTGTTTATGTACATCATATGCAGACCATAAGAGGGATTTAGACTCTCCAGAATCTGACACCCTCTTCTGGAGTGTCTGAAGACAGCTACAGTGTACTTATATCAAATAAATAAATAGATAAATAAATAAATAAATAAATAAATAAACATTTTTAAAAAGGATAAGAAAGAAAGAAAGACCAGGTAGGCCTGCCATCCATATCTCTGTCTGTCTGTCTGTCTGTCTATCTGATCCCCGGGAACTGGAGATGGGCCACCATATAGTTGCTGGTAGTTGATCCAAGGTTCTCTGGAAGAGGAGACAATGCTGTTAATTGTTGAGCCCTTTCAGTGGCCCCACACTTCTTTAAATATTTAGAAGTATATGTGAGGCTGTGTTTATGTACATCATATTCAGATTATAAGAGGATTTAGATTCTCCAGAATCTGACACCCTATACTGGAGTGTCTGAAGACAGCTACAGTGTACTTATAATAAATAAATAAATAAATAAATAAATAAATAAATAAATAAATAAACATTTTTGAAAAAGGATAAGAAAGAATGTAAGACCAGGCAGGCCTGCCATCCTTATCTCTGTCTGTCTGTCTGTCTGTCTGATCCCCTGGAACTGGAGATGGGCCACCATATAGTTGCTGGTAGTTGATCCAAGGTTCTCTGAAAGAGGAGACAATGCTGTTAATTGTTGAGCCCTCTCAGTGACCCCACACATCTTTAAATTTTTAGAAGTATATGTGAGGCTGTGTTTATGTACATCATATGCAGACCATAAGAGGGATTTAGATTCCAGAATTTGACACCCTCTTCTGGAGTGTCTGAAGACAGCTACAGTGTACTAATATCTAATAAATCCATAAATAAATATATAAATAAACATTTTTTAAAAAGGATAAGAAAGAAAGAAAGACCAGGCAGGCCTGCCATTCTTATTACTGTCTGTATGTCTGTCTGTATGATCCCCTGGAACTGGAGATGGGCCACCATATAGTTGCTGGTAGTTGATCCCAGGTACTCTGGAAGAGGAGACAATGCTGTTAATTGTTGAGCTTTTAGAGTGGCCCCACCCTTCTTTAAATTTTTAGAAGTATATGTGAGGCTGTGTTTATGTAAATCATATGCAGACCATAAGAGGGATTTAGATTCTCCAGAATATGCACCGTCTTCTGGAGAGTCTGACGACAGCTACAGTGTACTTATATCTTAAATACATAAATAAATAAATAAATGAATAAATGAATAAATAAATAAATAAATAAACATTTTTTTAAAAGGATAAGAAAGAATGAAAAATCAGGCAGGCCTGCCATCCTTATCTCTGTCTGTCTGTCTGTCTGTCTGTCTTATCCCCTGGAACTTGAGATGGGCCACCACATAGTTGCTGGTAGTTGATCCCACGTTCTCTGGAAGAAGAGACAATGCTGTTAATTGTTGAGCCCTTTCAGTGGGCCCACCCATCTTTAAATTTTTAGAAGTATATGTGAGGCTGTCTTTATGTACATCATATGCAGACCATAAGAGGGATTTAGATTCTCCAGAAGATGACACCCTCTTCTAGAGTGTCTGAAGACAGCTACAGTGTACTTATATCTAATAAATACATAAATAAATAAATAAATAAATAAATAAATAAATAAACATTTTTTTAAAAGGATAAGAAAGAAAGAAAGACCAGGCAGGGCTGCCCTCCTTATCTTTGTCTGTCTGTCTGTCTCTCTGTTTGTCTGTCTGTCTGATCTCCTGGAACTGGAGATGGGCCACCATTTTGTTGCTGATAGTTGATCCCAGGTCTTCTGAAGAGGAGACAATGCTGTTAATTGTTCAGCACTTTCAGTGGCCCCACCCATCTTTAAATTTCTAGAAGTAAATGTGATGCTGTGTTTATGTACATCATATTCAGACCCTTAAAGAGGGATTTATATTCTCCAGAATCTGACACCGTCTTTTGGAGTGTCTATGACGGATACAGTGTACTTATATCTAATAAATACATAAATAAAGAAATAAACATTTTTTTAAAAAGATAAAAAAGAAAGAAAGACCAGGCAGGCCTGCCATCCTTATCTCTGTCTGTCTGTCTGTCTGTCTGATCCTCTGGACCTGGAGATGGGCCACCATAGAGTTGCTTGTAGTTGATCCCAGGTTCTCTGGAAGAGGAGACAATGCTGTTAATTGTTGAGCCCTTTCAGTGGCCCCACCCATCTTTAAATTTTTAGAAGTATATGCGAGGCTGTGTTTATGTACCGAATATGCAGACCATAAGAGTGATTTAGATTCTCCAGAATCTGACACCCTCTTCTGGAGTGTCTGAAGACAGCTACAGTGTACTTATATCTAATAAATTCATAAATAAACAAATGAACATTTTTAAAAAAGGATAATAAAGAAAGAGAGACCAGGCAAGCCTGCCATCCTTGTCTGTCTGTCTGTCTGATCCCCTGGAAATGGAGATGGGCCACCATATAGTTGCTGGTAGTTGATCCCAGGTTATCTATAAGAGGAGACAATGCTGTTAATTGTTGATCCCTTTCATTGGCCCCACACATGTTTAAATTTTTAGAAGTAAATGTGAGGCTGTGTTTATGTACATTATATGCAGACCATAAGAGGGATATAGATTCTCCAGAATCTGACACCCTCTTCTGGATTGTCTGAAGACAGCTACAGTGTACTTATATCTAATAAGTAAATAAATAAATAAATTAATAAATAAATAAATAAATAAATAAACATTTTTTAAAAGGGATAAGAAAGAAAGAAAAACCAGGCAGGCCTGCCATCCTTGTCTGTCTTTCTCTCTGTCTGTCTGTCTTGCCTAGCCCCTTGAGTAGCCTAGCCTAGTCCCTTGCCTTGACTAGCCCAGCCCCTTGCCTAGCCTAGCCTAGCCCAGCCCTGCCTTGCCTAGCCCTGCCTATCTCTGTCTTTAACCAGGCTCACCTCGATCTCAAAAACTGACTGCCTCTGCCTCCAGAGTGCTCTCATTAAGACCTCGAGCCACCAATGATTGTTGTGTTTTCTAAGTCTTACATAGGTATGGTCTGTTTCTCAGCTGTGAAACCCTAATTAACACGTGTAGTCTGTCCTAGGTCAGCCATAGCTACAGACTGAGGCCTTTTCTAAAACAAAACAAAAGAAAACAAAAAATAGAAATAATAAAATAAATAAATTAAGCAACCACATGATATCTTTTCTTTCTTTCAATGATACTCAGAGCTTGAAGCAGTTCACCCATGAGACCTCAGCTCCGGACATTGAGGCTCTTTCCCTAACAAGTATTATGGCTGAACCTGAGGGGTTCTACTGCTGATTTGGGTCCCCCACTTTAAAAAAATAGTTGTTTTCAAAGGCTGCAGGTTCTTAGCCCTGTTCCTTGTTACAGTTGAGTCACAGCCCTGAAAGTTCAGTGGTAGTTAAAGGCACTGAGAAGGGCTTCCTATAGACATCAAAGACCAAGTCTTTGTTTTTAAAAAGTTAATCTGGATTCCCCCACCCCCTGGCATCCTTAGAATTCCTAGAAAGGAAGGCAGGGACCTGGGCAGAAGGGTGCAAGGCTACTGGTGTTTGTAAGTGGTAACAGAAAGCTTTCTCTTGTTGGTACCCTACCCCAAGTTAAACTGTCACTTCTTTTTCCTAGTTGTTGTTTTGTCGGTTTGTATTCTCAACATAGACCCTTTTCCTTCCTAACCTTGGCTGTCCTGAACCTTACTGTACTTGAACTCAGTGATTTGCCTGTCTTGCTGGGATGAAACTGTGAGCTACCATCCAGAAGGAAGCACCCTGCTGAGGTTAGATTGGGGTCTCTTCCATTTTCCTCTATGAACACGCATATGGCAGGCCTGATCTTTCTTTTTTACTTTTCCTTTTCTTTTTAAAGATTTATTTATTTATTATATTTAAGTATGCTGTAGCTATCTTCAGACAGTCCAGAAGAGGGTGTCAGATTCTGAAGAATCTAAATCATTCTTATTGTCTGCATATGATGTATATAAACACAACCTCACATATACTCAAAAAAAAAAAAAAAGAAAGAAAAAAGATGTGGCTACAGAGAGGGCTCAACAATTAAGAGCATTGTCTCCTCTTCCAGAGAACCTGGGCTCAATTACCAGTATTATATATGGTGGCCCATCATCAGTTCCAGGGGATCTAATACTCTGTTCTGGAGTCTGTGGGCACAGCATACACATGCAAAACATTCTTACACAATCATTGAGAGAGGAGAGAGAGGGGTTGAGAGAGAGGGGAGGTAATCATACCTCCTGACGAGTTTGAAGACCTGAGCTTCATCACTCACACAAATAAATAAATGCAAAATATTTTTTTATAAATAAACTCTGCCATTGCCCTTTAAAAATTCCTAGAAAACAAGTTTTATAAGCAACAGTTATATTTACTATATCTAAAGGACAGTCATGAGCATATTCAATAAATAGAAAAAGGCCTGTTAGTCTTAGAAATGGAAAAGACAAACCAAGGAAGGTTTGCAATTACATAATGAGGCAGCTCAGCCCAGCTCTAAGGTTGGAAATAAGACTCGAGAATAGGATACACCTGAAGACAGCCAGCCATTGTTTTTTGTTTTGGAGGCTGAAAGGATACACCTGAAGACAGCCAATGCTGTGTGATGGTGATCTGGTATTTTTTTTTTTTAATTTTTAAAAACTTTAACACTTTTTATAAAACTTTTATAAAAACTTTTTCTTTCTTTCTTTCTTTCCTCACCCTAGCCCCTACCCTAGCCCTGTCTTTCACCAGGGTGGCCTCGAACTCAGAAACTGACTGCCTCTACCTACAGAGTGCTCTTATTAAGAGCTTGATCCACCACTGAATGTAGGGTTTTCTAAGCCTTACCTTGCTCTTGGTGTCTGTTCTCAGCTGTGAAACCCTAATTAACACAAGTAGGCAGTCCTGGGTCAGCCAGAGCTACAGACTGAGGACTTCTCTAAAAACAAATAAAACAAAACAAAACAACAAATAGAAATAATAAAATACATAAATTAAGAAACCACAGCATAGCTTTTCTCTCTCTAGGTGGTACTCAGAAATTCCAGCAGTTGGCCTGTGACAACTCAGCTCAGTATATGTGAGGCTGTGTTTATGTACATCCTATGCAGACCATAAGAGGGATTTACATTCTCCAGAATCTGACACCCTCCTCTGGAGTGTCTGAAGACAGCTACAGTGTACTTATATCTAAGAAATAAATAAATAAATAAATAAATAAATAAATAAATAAATAAATAAATATTTTTTAAAAAGGATAAGAAAGAAAGAAAGACCAGGCAGGCCTGCCATCATTATCTCTGTCTGTCTGTCTGTCTGTCTGTCTGATCCCCTGGAACTGGAGATGGGCCACCTTGTAGGAGCTGGTAGTTGATCCCAGGTTCTCTGGAAGAGGAGACAATGCTATTAATTGTTGAGCCCTTTCAGTGGCCCCACCCATTTTTAATTTTAGAAGTATATGTGAGGCTGTGTTTATGTACATCATATTCAGAACATAAGAGGGATTTAGATTCTCCAGAATCTGACAACCTCTTCTGGAGTGTCTGAAACAGATACAGTTTACTTATATCTAATGAATACATATATAAAAAATAAATATTTTTAAAAAGGATAAGAAAGAAAGAAAGACCAGGCAGGCCTCCATCCTTAACTCTGTCTGTCTGTCTGTCTGTTTGATACCCTGGAACTGGAGATGGGCCACCATATAGTTGCTGGAAGTTGATCCCAGGCTCTCTGGAAGAGGAGACAATGCTGTTAATTGTTGAGCCATTTCAGTGGCCCCACCCATCTTTAAATTTTTAGAAGTAAAGTTGAGGCTGTGTTTATGTACATCATATGCAGACCATAAGAGGGATTTAGATTCTCCAGAATCTGACACCCTCTTCTTGATTGTTTGAAGACAGCTACATTGTACTTATATCTAATAAATACATAAATATATGAATAAACATTTTTTAAAAAGGATAAGAAAGAAAGAAAGACCAGGTAGGCCTGCCATCATTATCCTTGTGTGTCTGTCTGTCTGTCTGATCAGCTGGAACTGGAGATGGGCCACCATATAGTTGCTGGTAGTTGATCCCAGGATCTCTGGTAGAGTTGACAATGCTGTTAATTGTTGAGACCTTTAAGTGGCCCCACACATATTTTAATTTTTAGAAGTATATGTGAGGCTATGTTTATGAACATCATATGCAGACCATAAGAGGGATATCGATACTCCAGAATCTGACACCCTCTTCTGGAGTGTCTGAAGATAGCTACAGTGTACTTATATCTAATAAATAAATAAATAAATAAATAAATAAATAAACAAACATTTTTTTAAAAGGATAAGAAAGAAAGAAAGACCAGGCAGGACTGCCATCCTTATCTCTGTCTGTCTGTCTGTCTGTCTGATCCTCTGGAACTGGAGATGGGCCACCATAGAGTTGCTTGTAGTTGATCCCAGGTTCTCTGGAAAAGGAGACAATGCTTTTAATTGTTGAGCCCTTTCAGTGGGCCCACACATCTTTAAATTTTTAGAAGTATATGTGAGGCCGTGTTTATGTACATCATATGCAGACCATAAGAGGGATTTAGATTCTCCAGAATATGACACCCTCTTCTAGAGTGTCTGAAGACAGCTTCAGTGTACTTATATCTAATAAATACATAAATAAATAAATAAACATTTTTTAAAAAGTATAAGAAAGAAAGAAAGACCAGGCAGGCCTGCCACCATGTCTGTCTATCTGTCTGTCTGTCTATCTGTCAGATACCCTGGAACTGGAGATGAGCCACCATATAGTTGATGGTAGTTGATTCCAGGTTCTCTGGAAGAGGAGACAATGCTGTTAATTGTTGAGTCCTTTCAGTGGCCCCACCCATCTTTAAATTTTTAGAAGTATATGTGAGGCTGTGTTCATGTACATCATATGCAGACCATAGGAGGGATATAGATTCTCCAGAATCTGACACCCTCTTCTGGAGTGCCTGAAGACAGCTACAGTGTACTTATATCTAATAAATAAATAAATAAATGAATAAATAAATAAATAAATAAACCTTTTTTAAAAAGGATAAGAAAGAAAGAAAAATCAAGCAGGCCTGCCATCCTTATCTCTGTCTGTCTGTATGTCTGTCTTATCCCCTGGAACTTGAAATGGGCCACCATATAGTTGCTGGTAGTTTATCCCACGTTCTCTGGAAGAAGAGACAATGCTGTTAATTGTTGAGTCATTTCAGTGGGCTCACCCATCTTTACATTTTTAGAAGTATATGTGAGGTTGTGTTTATGTACATCATATGCAGACCATAAGAGGGATTTAGATTCTCCAGAAGATGACACACTCTTCTAGAGTGTCTGAAGACTGCTACAGTGTACTTATATCTAATAAATTCATAAATAAACACATAAACATTTTTAAAAAAGGATAATAAAGAAAGAGAAACCAGGCAAGCCTGCCATCCTGGTCTGTCTGTCTGTCTGTCTGTCTGATCCTCTGGAACTGGAGATGGGCCACCATAGAGTTGCTTGTAGTTGTTCCCAGGTTCTCTGGAAAAGGAGACAATGCTTTTAATTGTTGAGCCCTTTCAGTGGGCCCACACATCTTTAAATTTTTAGAAGTATATGTGAGGCCGTGTTTATGTACATCATATGCAGACCATAAGAGGGATTTAGATTCTCCAGAATATGACACCCTCTTCTAGAGTGTCTGAAGACAGCTTCAGTGTACTTATATCTAATAAATACATAAATAAATAAATAAACATTTTTTAAAAAGTATAAGAAAGAAAGAAAGACCAGGCAGGCCTGCCACCATGTCTGTCTGTCTGTCTGTCTGTCTATCTGTCAGATACCCTGGAACTGGAGATGAGCCACCATATAGTTGATGGTAGTTGATTCCAGGTTCTCTGGAAGAGGAGACAATGCTGTTAATTGTTGAGTCCTTTCAGTGGCCCCACCCATCTTTAAATTTTTAGAAGTATATGTGAGGCTGTGTTCATGTACATCATATGCAGACCATAGGAGGGATATAGATTCTCCAGAATCTGACACCCTCTTCTGGAGTGCCTGAAGACAGCTACAGTGTACTTATATCTAATAAATAAATAAATAAATAAATAAATAAATAAACCTTTTTTAAAAAGGATAAGAAAGAAAGAAAAATCAAGCAGGCCTGCCATCCTTATCTCTGTCTGTCTGTATGTCTGTCTTATCCCCTGGAACTTGAAATGGGCCACCATATAGTTGCTGGTAGTTTATCCCACGTTCTCTGGAAGAAGAGACAATGCTGTTAATTGTTGAGTCATTTCAGTGGGCTCACCCATCTTTACATTTTTAGAAGTATATGTGAGGTTGTGTTTATGTACATCATATGCAGACCATAAGAGGGATTTAGATTCTCCAGAAGATGACACACTCTTCTAGAGTGTCTGAAGACTGCTACAGTGTACTTATATCTAATAAATTCATAAATAAAAAAATAAACATTTTTAAAAAAGGATAATAAAGAAAGAGAGACCAGGCAAGCCTGCCATCCTTGTCTGTCTGTCTGTCTGTCTGTTCCCCTGGAACTAGAGATGGGCCACCATATAAATGCTGGTAGTTGATTTCATGTTCTCTGGAAGAGGAGTCAGTGCTGTTAATTGTTGAGCCCTTTCAGTGGCCCCACCCATCTATAAATTTTTAGAAGTATATGTGAGGCTGTGTTCATGTACATCATATGCAGACCATAAGAGGGATATAGATTCTCCAGAATCTGACACCCTCTTCGGGAGTGTTTGAAGAGAGCTACAGTGTACTTATATCTAATAAATACATACTTAAATTAATAAACATTTTTTAAAAAGTATAAGAAAGAATGAAAGACCAGGTAGGCCTTCCATCCTTAACTCTATCTGTCTGTATGTCTGTCTGTCTGTCTGATCCCCTGGAACTGGAGATGGGCCACCATATAGTTCCTGGTAGTTTATCCCAGGTTCTCTGGTAGAGGAGACAATGCTGTTAATTGTTGAGCCCTTTCAGTGGCCCCACCCATCTTTAAATTTTTAGAAGTATATGTGAGGCTGTGTTCATGTACAGCATATGCAGACCATAAGAGGGATATTGATTCTCCAGAATCTGACACCCTCTTCTGGAGAGTCTGAAGACAGCTACAGTGTACTTATATCTAATAAATACATAAATAAATAAATAAATGAACATTTTTTAAAAAGGATAAGAAATAAAGAAAAATCAGGCAGGCCTGCCATCCTTATCTCTGTCTGTCTGTCTGTCTGTCTTATCCCCTGGAACTTGAGATGGGCCACCATATAGTTGCTTGTAGTTCATCCAAGGATCTCTGGAAGAGGAGACAATGCTGTTAATTGTTGAGCCCTTTCAGTGGGCCCACACTTCTTTAAATTTTTAGAAGTATATGTGAGGCTGTGTTTATGTACATCATATGCAGACCATAAGAGGGATTTAGATTACCCAGAAGATGACACCCTCTTCTAGAGTGTCTGAAGACAGCTAAAGTGTACTTATATCTAATAAATACATACTTAAATTAATAAACATTTTTTAAAAGTATAAGAAAGAAAGAAAGACCAGGCAGGCCTCCATCCTTATCTCTGTCAGTCTGTCTGTCTGTCTGATCCATTGGAACTGGAGATTGGCCACTATATAGTTGCTGTTAGTTGATCCCAGGTTCTCTGGAAGAAGAGACAATGCTGTTAATTGTTGAGCCCTTTCAGTGGCTCCACCTATCTTTAAATTTTTAGAAGTATATGTTAGGCTGTGTTTATGTACATCATATGCAGACCATAAGAGGGATTTAGATTCTCCAGAATCTGACACCCTCTTCTGGAGTGTCTGAAGACAACTACAGTGTACTTATATCTAATAAATACATAAATAAATAAATAAATAAATAAATAAACATTATTTTAAAAGGATAAGAAAGAAAGAAAAACCAGGCAGGCCTGCCCTCCTTATCTCTGTCTGTCTGTCTGTCTGTCTGATCCCCTGGAACTGGAGATGGGCCACCATATAGTTGCTGGTAGTTGATCCCAGGTTTTCTGGAAGAAGAGACAATGCTGTTAATTGTTGAGCCCTTTCAGTGGCCCCACCCATCTTAAATTTTTAGAAGTGTATGTGAATCTGTGTTTATGTCCATCATATGCAGACCATAAGAGGGATTTATATTCTCCAGAATCTGACACCCTCTTCTGGAGTGTCTGAAGACAGCTACAGTGTACTTATATCTTATAAATACATAAATAAATAAATAAACATTTTTTAAAAAGGATAAGAAAGAAAGAAAAACCAGGTAGGACTGCCACCCTTGTCTGTCTGTCTCTTTGTCTGCCTGATCCCCTGGAACTGGAGATGGGCCACCATATAGTTGCTGGTAGTTGATCCCAGGTTCTCTGTTATAGGAGACAATGCTGTTAATTTTTGAGCCCTTTCAGTGCCCCCACACATCTTTAAATTTTTAGAAGTATATGTGAGGCTGTGTTTATGTACATCATATGCAGACCATAAGAGGGATTTAGATTCTCCAGAATCTGGCACCCTCTTCTGGAGTGTCTGAAGACAGCTACAGTGTACTTATATGTAATAAATAAATAAATAAATAAATAAATAAATAAACATTTTTTTTAAAAGTATAAGAAAGAAAGAAAGACCAGGCAGGCCTCCATTCTTATCTCTGTCTGTCTGTCTGTCTGTCTGATACCCTGGAACTGGAGATGGGCCACCATATAGTTGCTGGTAGTTTATCTAAGGTTCTCTCGAAGAGGAGACAATGCTGTTAATTGTTGATCCCTTTCTGTGGCCCCACCCATCTTTAAATTTTTAGAAGTATATGTGAGACTGTGTTTATGTACATCATATGCAGACCATAAGAGGGATTTAGATTCTCCAGAATCTGACACCCTCTTTTGGAGTATCTGAAGATAGCTACAGTGTACTTATATCTAATAAATAAATAAATAAATAAATAAATAAATAAATAAACATTTTTTAAAAAGGATAAGAAAGAAAGAAAGACCAGGCAGGGCTGCCATCCTTATCTTTGTCTGTCTGTCTGTCTCTCTGTTTGTCTGTCTGTCTGATCTCCTCGAACTGGAGATGGGCCACCATTTTGTTGCTGGTAGTGAAAGACTCCAGGACTCCCAAAGGGAGGCACTTACTCAAGCCTCGGGTCAGCCGCGCACCCAAGAAGACACTGAGACCGAACTTAAGATGTATAGAGAGTAAGATTTAATACAGCAACGACAAGAAAGCACACAAAAAGCACATATACCAGATATCTGGGGTCGAAACTCATGCAGCCAGCAAGGTGCAGAGGAGATTCGGCAATTGGCCCAGACTTGTCACAGGCTTTTATAGGAGAAGGGTAAGGAGAAAAGTACAAGTTTTACGTCACCAAGGTGTTCTGCCAAGGAGCTTTACATAACCAAGGGGTCGTGTCCTATATTTTGGCAATGTACTCGATCTATTGGAACATTCTGGGGTAGTACCAGGAGGCCCCTATCTCAAAAATGTTCTTGGAACAGTCTTCAGTTAGGAGGGGTTGGACTGAGTTCGCTCCAGGAGACCCTTATCTCAGAAATGCTCCTGGAACCGTTCTCACTTGGGAGGGGTCGGACTCTGGGGTGAAGAGTTCAAGAATGTACTCTGAGGTAAAAAGTTCAGGTGTGTTCCGGGAACAACCTCTAGATGGGAGGGGTAAGAGAACTCTGAGTTGGAGAGTTCATGGAGAGTTCAGCTTTTCTTCTTTCATTCCCCCCTTCTTTTAGTGAATAGCTCTAATCTTAGAGCGAGTCCTGCATTTATCCCCCTCCACAGAGTCCAATCTCTTTCTGTTTTGTAACATCACTTTGGACAGGGAAGTCAAAAATAGACCGTTTTATAGTTCTAAGATCAACATCCATAGCTGTACATAACCAACAGGATTGAGTCATATTAGGATTAGTTCTAAAACTTAAGAAAGCTCTTAGTCTATGTGGCCATTGGGGAGGTCGTGTCCAGCAGGGGATGAGATGGCCACATTATTTTTGTGGTAGTTCTGATTTTTTAGATGGCGCTGTAGATGGCCTTCCTTAGCGTAGGCCTTGTGGCACAGGTGGCATTCATAGAGCCGGCCCCCTGTGTGCAGATGCATATGGTTTTTGAGGTCGTAGTTATGCAGGAAGCGGGCTGGACAGTGGGGGCATGAGTAGGGTCGCTCTCCTGTGTGCTCTCGCATGTGGATCTTCAGCTTATCATTCCTGGTGAAGCGGATACCGCAGACCTCACAGGCAAAAGGCTTTTCACCATTGTGGGTCCTTATGTGCCGAGGCAGTTTGCCTGCCCCGTGGATTATCTTGTGACAGACTGGGCACTCTTGGGGCATCTGTGAAAGGCGTTTAGGCACTAGCTTGTTTTGGTCATTTAGGCCTGGTGTCAGGGCATCCTGGTGCAGCGAACTTAGGTAAGCCCTCAGGTCAGGGTCAATGAGATCTTCATCTGAGCCCAGCTCTTCTGATGATAGTGGAGGTTCGTTACTCTGGGCCAGCCCGTAGCCTGGTGGGTTGAGCATTTTTGAGGTTGAGGCTGTGGGGGTGGCAGTGGCAAAAGCCTCCAGGTACTGTCGGGCTCGCTCACAGTCATCTTTATCTGGGCTGGGGGCTTCCAGTCCACTGCCTTGCAAAATCTCCAAGCAAGTAGTGACGACACATGGGATTTCCAGTAGCCGAGCAGCTTGGAGTACAGCCGGCACATTGGCGTTGCTGGTGGTCAGTGTGGCTGTGTAAGCAAACTCGAGCAGGGCACTTAGGGCCTCCGGCCCTACAAAGTTCAGCTCACACACACTGGCTTTTGCTCCCCCAGAAGCCGTTTCAACACTCTCTGTTTTTATTACTGTTCTCTCTCTCTCTTCTGTAAAGAGCCTCTTGAAGTAGTGGCTACAGGCAGCCAGCACAGCCCTGTGGGTTTGGTACTCAAAACCCTGTGTCCTGATGGTGAGGTCGCACAGATGACCCAGCTGGCGCTGCTCGTTTAGGCAGCTCAGGAGCTCGCTGCTGTGATCTGGGAATGGGATTCCAATTAGGTCATCCTCGGGGCTCCCCATCTTTTTCTTTTTAGTCGTTGGGTCTGTTTGCTGGAGCTGGGCAACAGAGCAGGGTGTAGAAAGAGTCAACACAGGGATCCAATATCCTGCTAGACTTAGTCAAGGGGGGGCGGTCCCCCATGTAGAATTTCATAAGAAGTAAGACCGAAACGTCCAGGTGTGTTTCGGACTCTGAGAAGCACAAAGGGAAGGAGGGTCACCCAGTCTTTACCGTCAGTCTCAATAGCTAGTTTAACAACATAGGTTAAGACAGTGATGGGCATAGGAGTCTCATAAAGGATCTTAAACAGAGTAAAACTGAATCAAGAAATAGGGCATAGGGAAGGAACACCAAGTCCATGCCAGTCTCCACGATTAATTTTATCAAGGTCTGTCTTAGAGTTTTAGACTAATTTTTATCTATCCTGAGCTCTGAGGTCTATACACACAATGTAATTTTTATTTGACCTCTAAATGCTTGGCCACACCCTGACTTACCTGGGCAACAAAGCAGGGCCATTATCTGACACTATTGCCTTTGGCACTCTGAACCTTGGAAAAATTTTCTTTAATAATCTTCTTGATGACTATGTGAGCAGTCTCATTTATCCATATTGAGAACGTCTTCTGCAAATGTCAACAGCTTTCTTTGTTTGTATTGTTCCATACAGTGGCAAAAGCATACCTGCTGTCAGTGTCATTTATAAAGCTTGTATCAAAACCACAAGTTCAGCTTTCTGGGCTGAAGTCCCTTTAGGGAGGCTGCTGGCCTAGATCACCTGCTTTTTGTCCACTGCTGCACTGCTGTCCCCGCCTTCCGCTTACCTTTAACCATGAGGCCACTGCCATCCGTGTACCAGTTTAAACTTTCAGGCCAAGGCTGATTTGATCTTTACCTGCTGAGGTAAGTAGCCCCCTCTGTTGGTAGGTGGCCCCATGGATATGAGCTGCTTTCCATCTGCTACTGCTGCTCCTGTGACAAAGCTGCTGCCATCCGTGTACCAGGCAGGCACACCAAGGCTGATCAGTCAGATCTCTCCTTGTTCCAGTTTCATCAGCACATTGATGTACAGGAGTGGAGTCATCCGCCAAGGGGAGGTGGCAGGATTGAGGATGGCAGGTGGAGCAAAAGTTACTCAATCATTCAGCAACAAATTCTGGTAGTGGGTATAGTCACATGCTGACCCAGGGTAAGCTTGTCAGGGTCTTTAACAAGCAGGGCCATTGCAGCTCATCAACATATAAGGTAAAAGGCTTAGTCAAATCTGGCAAAGCCAGAGCGGGGGCTGCAAGCAGGGCTGCCTTTATGCTGTCAAAGGCTTTTTGGTGTTTCTCAGTCCAGGTGAATGGGACTTTTTCTTTAGTCCAGAGTCTGCAAAAGCCCACCGTCCCCAGAAACTCACGTACTTGGCGCGGGGTGGTGGGGGTTGGGATCAGCATCACAGTCTTTTTTCTTGGCTTCGGTGAGCCACCGCTTTCCGTCGTTTTGGCACCTCGGTAACTGAGCTTTCTTAGCCGATACCCGATACCCCAACTCACCCAGTTCATTCAGGAGCTTCTAGGAGGGCCAGAATTTCTTCTTTGTCTTTGATGTCTCTGCCTTCAGCCAACCGCAGGGCTTGGGTTAGCGCCAGGAGTTCAGCCTTCTGAGCCAAAGTTCCTTCTGCTAGAATGTCAGAGCAGTGATGAGTAGGTGAAGACTCAGCAGGTTAGCAGGGGAAGTGAAGGTCACTTGTTCTGTCAACAAAAAGCTCTAATAATGTGTCCATCAGTCAGGGAAACAATTGGATCATGTGTCCCTGACCAAAAGCCATTATGTGCAGACAAGCAGGCCATCCCTCAGTCACCAGGTCTAATTTTTCCAAGTGCCACTGGTCTTTTAGGGTCCCAATTTCTGAGTAAGAACCTCTTTGGCAATACTTTTGTTCTCAGTCACATTTAGGAGTCCCAAAGTTGGGGACAACATTAGGGCAGTCTCAATAGCATCTAAGGCCATCCAAGGTTGTTCTTTATTTCTTATACGAAGGGCTGTTTATCTTTTTAATGCAGCAAAACCTGGAATCCACAGTTTGCAAAGACCTGTAGTGTCCAGGGACCTTTTAAACTTGCTTTGCATTGGTCAGTGGAGGAATATGAAAACACAGTCTCTTTTTAGCTGCATCAACAGGTAGGCCACCAGTCTCTTTACTTATAGCCACGAACAGGTGAAGGGTTTTGTCTTGAGGGGGGGGGCTCCTCTTCTTTTTGTTAGGACAGTCTCTCACCCAGTGCTCTTCTTTTTCAACAGCAAACACTCTGATCTTTAGCCAAAAGCTTTCTTTTTTCTTGTTGCCAGGTACTAAGTTTTCTAGTTTCCCTGACGTTTGTGACCAGCATTTCATTTCTCTTATCTTTTTTAGAAAATTTTCTGGCTCCTTATTTCTTACAGATCATCTCTAAGTGCTAGTATTATTAGCAAGTGTCACTTTGCTAGGTTCTAGTCTTTGTCATTTATCTCTCTTTGCTCCTATTTCTTAACTGCAATGGAGATCTCATATAATGTCTCTCTTTCTATCTATACATATCTCTTTCTTGTCTTTGCTTACTTTGAATGTTATCTAATTATTACATCTATATTCTGTCACTTAACTTTTTTCATAGTTTACCTCTTTTTACTGTTAACCTATTTCTTTTGAGTCTGCTGAAGCTTTGCTCTCAGTTCTTCTTTGCAGACCTCTATCCTTCATCAGAGCCTGGCAGTTAGACTCGTAGGTGCTCCTTACCTTGTATATCTCCCTCACCGGAGCTTAAAACAGATTCACTGCTAGCAGCTCAGGGCGATGCCTGAGAAGAGAAAACACACGGGGCAGAGAAGGGGGTACAGCTCTTACATCTGGCTGCACACTGATATCTCAAAATGAACACAATTTTTTCTGTTAACAGTTAACAAGAGACAGGATACAGGGGACAGGGAAATGAGAAGCAACCAGGGAACCTTATGGCGTCCTCAGATCAGACGCGGCAACCCGCTGAACTCAAGCATACTAGTCAGCGGAGGGAAAGAAACTAACCAGGATTTTCTCAGTAACGGCGAATGGACAGGGAGGAGCCAAGCGCCGAGTCTCCGCCGCGCCACGGCGAAATGTGGGAGTGGCAAACAAACACTGGCAGGGAGGGGGAATTTAACCACTTGTTTTCCGGCATGGCTTGAGCCCCCGGAGGCGGCGGCGTCCGCCACCCCACACACAGGCATCCACGGAGCTCTCTTGGCCAGAGGAAACGGCGGCCTCCCGAGCTTTGGAAACGCAAGGCGCCTGCTCGGCAGGGCGGGGGAACTTCTCTGTGTGCCCCACGGCGGGCGCGCAGACACAAGGGAGTGCGGGCAGACTCCAGGGGGAAGCCAAAGGAGGGACGGCGGCCACAGTTGGCCCCTCCCCAGCTGTGGCAGGCTTCACGGCTATTCCGGGGCGCCAGGCGGGTCTGACAGGCCGCCGCACTTACTATCAGCATTTTACAACTCACTCGCAGGGCACAGACAGCCTCTGTTGCTGCTGTGTCTGCAGAACTCAGAACCTCAGCACCACTGCTGCAGTTCTGGATTTCAGAGCTCTTTTGAGCAGCCTGGGGAGGACCGGCCTGGTGGTTTTTTTTTCTCTTTTTTTCCTTTTTTTAAAACCATTGCTGACAAATTCTGTCCTGACGTCAGTCCAAGTCTACAGTCGGCAAAGGGTTAACACACACACACACACACACACACACAGTCTGTCACGTGACCAAAACACAACCAGCCAAACGCCACTTTCTGACGGGGTCGGATTCCACATTGACTCTTTTTCCTGATAGGGGTGGGATTCCACATCCACTCCCGCTCTGGCAGAGAGAACACTCTCTCTCTCTCCTTCACTCTGCCAGGCAACAGCCAGGTCTTTTTGACTGTTCTGTACCCTGGGCACTCCTTCCAGGGTCTCCCTTGAAACATCTTTTTGGGGTGCAGACTGTGAGGCCATAGACAGCCGTCCTCTCACAGCCACTGCCAGAATAAACCCACAATCTCAGAATACACAAATGCAGCAGTTCCACACTTACACACCCAGCAGATTGTCCCATTTCTAGAATAATAGCAAACACAACAAGAGCAGACACAAGACTTGAGACAAAAAGAAAAAACCAAAAACGGCGGCGACCTCGCGTCGCCCACAGGCAACTTACAGAATCAGATGGCCTTTCCAAGGCCGGCCGGCTTAGACCTTCCACCAAAGTGATGGTCTCTCGGCCTTCAGAGGGGTCCGCCAAGCGTCCTTGGCCCTCCCCTTGTCTTCCTGGGGCGTCCCCCAGGGCGATCGGACGGTGGGCACCAGACACGTCTATCTCTACCCACCCCGCGCTCTCTATTGAGACCTGCCTGGTCTCCAGCTCCCGGAGCACGGTCTCTGGTGCTCTTACTGAGCACAGAGCGTCACGCAAAACCAGAACTGCGATCGCACCAGATACAGATTCAGATGGCCTCTCCAAGGCCCACAGATTGAGACTCTCCTGGTCTCCAGAAACAGAACACAGACACCAGACCAAACAGAACAGTAAATCTTACTTCTGAGTGGGTCCAGGACTTCTGGGTGGTCGCGCTGATTCCCGGCCAACGCACCAAATGAAAGACTCCAGGACTCCCAAAGGGAGGCACTTACTCAAGCCTCGGGTCAGCCGCGCACCCAAGAAGACACTGAGACCGAACTTAAGATGTATAGAGAGTAAGATTTAATACAGCAACGACAAGAAAGCACACAAAAAGCACATATACCAGATATCTGGGGTCGAAACTCATGCAGCCAGCAAGGTGCAGAGGAGATTCGGCAATTGGCCCAGACTTGTCACAGGCTTTTATAGGAGAAGGGTAAGGAGAAAAGTACAAGTTTTACGTCACCAAGGTGTTCTGCCAAGGAGCTTTACATAACCAAGGGGTCGTGTCCTATATTTTGGCAATGTACTCGATCTATTGGAACATTCTGGGGTAGTACCAGGAGGCCCCTATCTCAAAAATGTTCTTGGAACAGTCTTCAGTTAGGAGGGGTTGGACTGAGTTCGCTCCAGGAGACCCTTATCTCAGAAATGCTCCTGGAACCGTTCTCACTTGGGAGGGGTCGGACTCTGGGGTGAAGAGTTCAAGAATGTACTCTGAGGTAAAAAGTTCAGGTGTGTTCCGGGAACAACCTCTAGATGGGAGGGGTAAGAGAACTCTGAGTTGGAGAGTTCATGGAGAGTTCAGCTTTTCTTCTTTCAATCCCAGGTTGTCTGGAAGATGAGTCAGTGCTGTTAATTGTTGAGCCCTTTCAGTGGCCCCACCCATCTTTAAATTTTTAGAAGTATATGTGAGGCTGTGTTCATGTACATCATATGCAGACCATAAGAGGGATATAGATTCTCCAGAATCTGACACCCTCTTCGGGAGTGTTTGAAGACAGCTACAATGTACTTAAATCTAATAAATACATACTTAAATTAATAAACATTTTTTAAAAAGGATAAGAAAGAATGAAAGACCAGGTAGGCCTGCCATTCTTAACTCTATCTGTCTGTATGTCTGTCTGTCTGTCTGATCCCCTGGAACTGGAGATGGGCCACCATATAGTTGCTGGTAGTTGATCCCAGGTTCTCTATAAGAGGAGACAATGTTGTTAATTGTTGATCCCTTTCATTGGCCCCACACATCTTTAAATTTTTAGAAGTAAATGTGAGGCTGTGTTTATGTACATCATATGCAGACCATAAGAGGGATATAGATTCTCCAGAATCTGACACCCTCTTCTGGAGTGTCTGAAGACAGCTACAGTGTACTTATATCTAATAAATACATAAATAAATAAATAAACATTTTTTAAAAGGGATAAGAAAGAAAGAAAAACAAGGCAGGCCTGCCATCCTTGTCTGTCTTTCTCTCTGTCTGTCTGTCTTGCCTAGCCCCTTGAGTAGCCTAGCCTAGTCCCTTGCCTTGACTAGCCCAGCCCCTTGCCTAGCCTAGCCTAGCCCAGCCCTGCCTTGCCTAGACCTGCCTATCCCTGTCTTTAACCAGGCTGGCCTCGAACTCAGAAACTGACTGCCTCTGCCTCCAGAGTGCTCTCATTAAGAGCTCGAGCCACCACTGACTGTTGGGTTTTCTAAGTCTTACATAGGTATGGTCTGTTTCTCAGCTGTGAAACCCTAATTAACACATGTAGTCTGTCCTAGGTCAGCCATAGCTACAGACTGAGGCCTTTTCTAAAACAAAACAAAAGAAAACAAAAAATAGAAATAATAAAATAAATAAATTAAGCAACCACATGATATCTTTTCTTTCTTTCAATGATACTCAGAGCTTGAAGCAGTTCACCCATGAGACCTCAGCTCCGGACATTGAGGCTCTTTCCCTAACAAGTATTATGGCTGAACCTGAGGGGTTCTACTGCTGATTTGGGTCCCCCACTTTAAAAAAATAGTTGTTTTCAAAGGCTGCAGGTTCTTAGCCCTGTTCCTTGTTACAGTTGAGTCACAGCCCTGAAAGTTCAGTGGTAGTTAAAGGCACTGAGAAGGGCTTCCTATAGACATCAAAGACCAAGTCTTTGTTTTTAAAAAGTTAATCTGGATTCCCCCACCCCCTGGCATCCTTAGAATGCCTAGAAAGGAAGGCAGGGACCTAGGCAGAAGGGTGCAAGGCTACTGGTGTTTGTAAGTGGTAACAGAAAGCTTTCTCTTGTTGGTACCCTACCCCAAGTTACACTGTCACTACTTTTTCCTAGTTGTTGTTTTGTCGGTTTGTATTCTCAACATAGACCCTTTTCCTTCCTAACCTTGGCTGTCCTGAACCTTACTGTCCTTGAACTCAGTGATTTACCTGTCTTGCTGGGATGAAACTGTGAGCTACCATCCAGAAGGAAGCACCCTGCTGAGGTTAGATTGGGGTCTCTTCCATTTTCCTCTATGAACATGCATATGGCAGGCCTGTTCTTTCTTTTTTACTTTTCCTTTTCTTTTTAAAGATTTATTTATTTATTATATTTAAGTATGCTGTAGCTATCTTCAGACAGTCCAGAAGAGGGTGTCAGATTCTGAAGAATCTAAATCATTCTTATTGTCTGCATATGATGTATATAAACACAGCCTCACATAAACTCAAAAAAAAAAAAGAAAGAAAGAAAGATGTGGCTACAGAGAGGGCTCAACAATTAAGAGCATTGTCTCCTCTTCCAGAGAACCTGGGCTCAATTACCAGTATTATATATGGTGGCCCATCTCCAGTTCCAGGGGATCTAATACTCTGTTCTGGAGTCTGTGGGCACAGCATACACATGCAAAACATTCTTACACAATCATTGAGAGAGGAGAGAGAGGGGTTGAGAGAGAGGGTAGGTAATCATACCTCCTGACGAGTTTGAAGACCTGAGCTTCATCACTCACACAAATAAATAAATGCAAAATATTTTTTTATAAATAAACTCTGCCATTGCCCTTTAAAAATTCCTAGAAAACAAGTTTTATAAGCAACAGTTATATTTACTATATCTAAAGGACAGTCATGAGCATATTCAATAAATAGAAAAAGGCCTGTTAGTCTTAGAAATGGAAAAGACAAACCAAGGAAGGTTTGCAATTACATAATGAGGCAGCTCAGCCCAGCTCTAAGGTTGGAAATAAGACTGGAGAATAGGATACACCTGAAGACAGCCATCCATTGTTTTTTGTTTTGGAGGCTGAAAGGATACACCTGAAGACAGCCAATGCTGTGTGATGGTGATCTGGTATTTTTTTTTTTTAATTTTTAAAAACTTTAACACTTTTTATAAAACTTTTATAAAAACTTTTTCTTTCTTTCTTCCTTTCTTCTTTCCCTCACCCTAGCCCCTACCCTAGCCCTGTCTTTCACCAGGGTGGCCTCGAACTCAGAAACTGACTGCCTCTATCTACAGAGTGCTCTCATTAAGAGCTTGAGCCACCACTGAATGTAGGGTTTTCTAAGCCTTACCTTGCTCTTGGTGTCTGTTCTCAGCTGTGAAACCCTAATTAACACAAGTAGGCAGTCCTGGGTCAGCCAGAGCTACAGACTGAGGACTTCTCTAAAAACAAATAAAACAAAACAAAACAACAAATAGAAATAATAAAATACAAAAATTAAGCAAACACAGCATAGCTTTTCTCTCTCTAGGTGGTACTCAGAAATTCCAGCAGTTGGCCTGTGACACCTCAGCTCAGTATATGTGAGGCTGTGTTTATGTACATCCTATGCAGACCATAAGAGGGATTTACATTCTCCAGAATCTGACACCCTCCTCTGGAGTGTCTAAAGAAAGCTACAGTGTACTTATATCTAAGAAATACATAAAAAATAAATAAATAAATAAATAAATAAATAAATAAATAAATAAATATTTTTTAAAAAGGATAAGAAAGAAAGAAAGACCAGGCAGGCCTGCCATCCTTATCTCTGTCTGTCTGTCTGTCTGTCTGTCTGTCTGATCCCCTGGAACTGGAGATGGGCCACCTTGTAGGTGCTGGTAGTTGATCCCAGCTTCTCTGGAAGAGGAGTCAATGCTGTTAATTGTTGAACCATTTCAGTGGCCCCACCAATTTTTAATTTTTAGAAGTATATGTGAGGCTGTGTTTATGTACATCATATGCAGACCATAAGAGGGATTTAGATTCTCCAGAATCTGACACCCTCTTCTAGAGTGTCTGAAGACGGCTACAGTGTACTTATATCTAATAAATACATACATAAATAAATAAATAAATAAAGATTTTTTAAAAAGTATAAGAAATAAAGAAAGACAAGGCAGGCCTCTCTGTCTGTCTGTCTGTCTGAACCACTGGAACTGGAGATGGGCCACCATAAGGTGCTGGTAGTTTATCCCAGGTTCTCTGAAAGAGGAGACAATGCTGTTAATTGTTGAGCCCTCTCAGTGGCCCCACACATCTTTAAATTTTTAGAAGTATATGTGAGGCTGTGTTTATGTACATCATATGCAGACCATAAGAGGGATTTAGATTCTCCAGAATCTGACACCCTCTTCTGTAGTGTCTGAACAGCTACAGTGTACTTATATCTACTAAATACATAAATAAATAAATAAATATACATTTTTTAAAAAGGATAAGAAAGAAAGAAAGACCAGGCAGTCCTGCCATCCATATCTCTGCCTGTCTGTCTGTCTGTCTATCTGATCCCCGGGAACTGGAGATGGGCCACCATATAGTTGCTGGTAGTTGATCCAAGGTTCTCTGGAAGAGGACACAATGCTCTTAATTGTTGAGCCCTTTCAGTGGCCCCACACTTCTTTAAATATTTAGAAGTATATGTGAGGCTGTGTTTATGTACATCATATTCAGATTATAAGAGGATTTAGATTCTCCAGAATCTGACACCCTCTACTGGAGTGTCTGAAGACAGCTACAGTGTACTTATATGTAATAAATAAATAAATAAATAAACATTTTTTAAAAAGGATAAGAAACAAAGTAAGACCAGGCAGGCCTGCCATCCTTATCTCTGTCTGTCTGTCTGTCTGTCTGTCTGATCCCCTGGAACTGGAGATGGGCCACCATATAGTTGCTGGTAGTTGATCCAAGGTTCTCTGGAAGAGGAGACAATGCTCTTAATTGTCGAGCCCTTTCAGTGGCCCCACACTTCTTTAAATATTTAGAAGTATATGTGAGCTGTGTTTAAGTACATCATATTCAGATTATAAGAGGATTTAGATTCTCCAGAATCTGACACCCTCTACTGGAGTGTCTGAAGTCAGCTACAGTGTACTTATATATAATAAATAAATAAATAAATAAATAAATAAATAAATAAACATTTTTTAAAAAGGATAAGAAAGAAAGTAAGACCAGGCAGGCCTGCCATCCTTATCTCTGTCTGTCTGTCTCTCTGTCTGATGCCCTGGAACTGGAGATGGGCTACCATATAGTTGCTGGTAGTTGATCCCAGGTTCTCTGGAAGAGGAGACAATGCGGTTAATTGTTGAGCCCTATCAGTGGCCCTACCCATCTTTAAATTTTTAGAAGTGTATGTGAGGCTGTGTTTATGTACATCATATGCAGACCAGAAGAGGGATTTAGATTCATCAGAATCTGACACCCTCTTCTGGAGTGTCTGAAGACAGCTACAGTGTACTTATATCTAATAAATACATAAATAAATACAATTTTTTTAAAAAGGATAAGAAAGAAAGAAAGACCATGCAGGCCTGCCATACTTATCCTTGTCTGTCTGTCTGTCTGTCTGTCTGATCCCCTGGGAGTGGAGATGGGCCACCATATAGTTGCAGGTAGTTGATCCCAGGTTCTCTGTAAGAGGAGACAATGCGGTTAATTGCTGAGCCCTTTCAGTGGCCCCCCTCCCATCTTTAAATTTTAAGAAGTAAACGTGAGGCTGTGTTTATGTACATCATATGCAGACCATAAGAGGGATTTAGATTCTCCAGAATCTGACAACTTCTTCAGGAGTGTCTGAAGACGGCTACAGTGTACTTATATCTAATAAACATATAAATAAATAAATAAACATTTTTTAAAAAGGATAAGAAAGAAAGAAAGACCAGGCAGGCCTGCCATCCTTATCTCTGTCAGTCTGTCTGTCTGTCAGTCTGTCTGATCCCTTGGAACTGGAGATGGGCCACCATATATTTGCTGTTAGTTGATCCCAGGTTCTCTGGAAGAGGAGACAATGCTGTTAATTGTTGATCCTTTTCAGTGGCTCCACCTATCTTTAAATTTTTAGAAGTATATGTTAGGCTGTGTTTATGTACATCATATGCAGACCATAAGAGGGATTTAGATTCTCCAGAATCTGACACCCTCTTCTGGAGTGTCTGAAGACAACTATAGTGTACTTATATCTAATAAATACATATATAAATAAATATAAATAAATACATAAACATTATTTTAAAAGGATAAGAAAGAAAGAAAGACCAGGCAGGCCTGCCATCCTAATCTCTGTCTGTCTGTCTGTCTGTCTGATCCCCTGGAACTGGAGATGGGCCACCTTGTAGTTGCTGGTAGTTGATCCCAGGTTCTCTGGAAGAGGAGACAATGCTGTTAATTGTTGAGCCCTTTCAGTGGCCCCACCCATTTTTAATTTTTAGAAGTATATGTGATGCTGTGTTTATGTACATCATATTCAGACCATAAGAGGGATTTAGATGCTCTAGAATCTGTCACCCTCTTATGGAGTGTCTGAAGACGGCTACAGTGTACGTATATCTAATAAATACATAAATAAATAAATAAATAAATAAACATTTTTTAAAAAGTATAAGAAAGAAAGTAAGACCAGGCAGGCCTGCCATCCTTATCTCTGTCTCTCTGTCTGTCTGTCTGTCTGATCCACTGGAACTGGAGATGGGCCACGTTAAGGTGCTGGTAGTTTATCCCAGGTTCTCTGAAAGAGGAGACAATGCTGTTAATTGTTGAGCCCTCTCAGTGGCCCCACACATCTTTAAATTTTTAGAAGTATATGTGAGGCTGTGTTTATGTACATCATATGCAGACCATAAGAAGGATTTAGATTCTCCAGAATCTGACAACATCTTCTGGAGTGTCAGAAGACAGCTACAGTGTACTTATATCTAATAAATACATAAATAAATATATAAATAAACATTTTTTTAAAAAGGATAAGAAAGAAAGAAAGACCAGGCAGGCCTGCCATCCTTATCACTGTCTGTATGTCTGTCTGTCTGATCCCCTGGAACTGGAGCTGGGCCACCATATAGTTGCTGGTAGTTGATCCCAGGTACTCTGGAAGAGGAGACAATGCTGTTAATTGTTGAGCTTTTAGAGTGGCCCCACCCTTCTTTAAATTTTTAGAAGTATATGTGAGGCTATGTTTATGTACATCATATGCAGACCATAAGAGGGATTTAGATTCTCCAGAATCTGACACCCTCTTCTGGAGTGTCTGAACAGCTACAGTGTACTTGTATCTAATAAATACATAAATAAATAAATAAATAAATAAATAAATAAATAAATAAATAAATATTTTTTAAAAAGGATAAGAAAGAAAGAAAGACCAGGCTGGCCTGCCATCCTTATCCTTGTCTGTCTGTCTGTCTGTCTGATCCCCTGGGAGTGGAAATGGGCCACAATATAGTTGCAGGTAGTTGATCACAGGTTCTCTGTAAGAGACGACAATGCTTTTAATTGCTGAGCCCTTTCAGTGGCCACCCCCACCTTTATATTTTAAGAAGTAAATGTGAAGCTGTGTTTATGTACATCATATGCAGACCATAAGAGGGATTTAGATTCTCCAGAATCTGACACCTTCTTCTGGAGTGTCTGAAGACGGCTACAGTGTACTTATATCTAATAAAATTATAAATAAATAAATAAACATTTTTTTAAAAAGGATAAGAAAGAAAGAAAGACCAGGCAGGCCTGCCATCCTTATCTCTGTCAGACTGTCTGTCTGTCTGATCCCCTGGAACTGGAGATGGGCCACCATATAGTTGCTGGTAGTTGATCCCAGGTACTCTGGAAGAGGAGACAATGCTGTTAATTGTTGAGCTTTTAGAGTGGCCCCACCCTTCTTTAAATTTTTAGAAGTATATGTGAGGCTGTGTTTATGTACATCATATGCAGACCATAAGAGAGATTTAGATTCTCCAGAATCTGACACCCTCTTCTGTAGTGTCTGAACAGCTACAGTGTACTTATATCTACTAAATACATAAATATATAAATAAATAAATAAATAAATAAATAAACATTTTTTAAAAAGGATAAGAAAGAAAGAAAGACCAGGCAGGCCTGCCATCCATATCTCTGCCTGTCTGTCTGTCTGTCTATCTGATCCCCGGGAACTGGAGATGGGCCACCATATAGTTGCTGGTAGTTGATCCAAGGTTCTCTGGAAGAGGAGACAATGCTCTTAATTGTAGAGCCCTTTCAGTGGCCCCACACTTCTTTAAATATTTAGAAGTATATGTGAGCTGTGTTTAAGTACATCATATTCAGATTATAAGAGGATTTAGATTCTCCAGAATCTGACACCCTCTACTGGAGTGTCTGAAGACAGCTACAGTCTACTTGTATATAATAAATAAATAAATAAATAAATAAATAAATAAATAAATAATAAACATTTTTTAAAAAGGATAAGAAAGAAAGTAAGACCAGGCAGGCCTGCCATCCTTATCTCTGTCTGTCTGTCTGTCTGTCTGATCCCCTGGAACTGGAGATGGGCCACCATATAGTTGCTGGTAGTTGATCCAAGGTTCTCTGGAAGAGGAGACAATGCTCTTAATTGTTGAGCCCTTTCAGTGGCCCCACCCATTTTTAATTTTTAGAAGTATATGTGATGCTGTGTTTATGTACATCATATTCAGACCATAAGAGGGATTTAGATGCTCTAGAATCTGTCACCCTCTTATGGAGTGTCTGAAGACGGCTACAGTGTACTTATATCTAATAAATAAATAAATAAATAAATAAATAAATAAATAAACAAACATTTTTTAAATAGTATAAGAAAGAAAGTAAGACCAGGCAGGCCTGCCATCCTTATCTCTGTCTCTCTGTCTGTCTGTCTGTCTGATCCACTGGACCTGGAGATGGGCCACCATAAGTTGCTGGTAGTTTATCCCAGGTTCTCTGAAAGAGGAGACAATGCTGTTAATTGTTGAGCCCTCTCAGTGGCCCCACACATCTTTAAATTTTTAGAAGTATATGTGAGGCTGTGTTTATGTACATCATATGCAGACCATAAGAGGGATTTAGATTCTCCAGAATATGACACCCTCTTCTGGAGTGTCTGAAGACAGCTACAGTGTACTTATATCTAATAAATACATAAATAAATATATAAATAAACATTTTTTTAAAAAGGATAAGAAAGAAAGAAAGACCAGGCAGGCCTGCCATCCTTATCACTGTCTGTATGTCTGTCTGTCTGATCCCCTGGAACTGGAGATGTGCCACCATATAGTTGCTGGTAGTTGATCCCAGGTACTCTGGAAGAGGAGACAATGCTGTTAATTGTTGAGCTTTTAGAGTGGCCCCACCCTTCTTTAAATTTTTAGAAGTATATGTGAGGCTGTGTTTATGTACATCATATGCAGGCCATAAGAGGGATTTAGATTCTCCAGAATCTGACACCCTCTTCTGGAGTGTCTGAACAGCTACAGTGTACTTATATCTAATAAATACATAAAATAAAAAAAAAAAAATAAATAAATAAATATTTTTTTAAAAAAGGATAAGAAAGAAAGAAAGACCAGGCTGGCTTGCCATCCTTATCCTTGTCTGTCTGTCTGTCTGTCAGATCCCCTGGGAGTGGAGATGGGCCACCATATAGTTGCAGGTAGTTGATCCCAGGTTCTCTGTAAGAGGAGACAATGCTGTTAATTGCTGAGCCCTTTCAGTGGCCCCCCCACCTTTATATTTTAAGAAGTAAATGTGAGGCTGTGTTTATGTACATCATATGCAGACCATAAGAGGGATTTAGATTCTCCAGAATCTGACACCTTCTTCTGGAGTGTCTGAAGACGGCTACAGTGTACTTATATCTAATAAAAATATAAATAAATAAATAAACATTTTTTAAAAAGGATAAGAAAGAAAGAAAGACCAGGCAGGCCTGCCATCCTTATTACTGTCAGTCTGTCTGTCTGTCTGATCCCCTGGAACTGGAGATGGGCCACCATATAGTTGCTGGTAGTTGATCCCAGGTACTCTGGAAGAGGAGACAATGCTGTTAATTGTTGAGCTTTTAGAGTGGCCCCACCCTTCTTTAAATTTTTAGAAGTATATGTGAGGCTGTGTTTATGTACATCATATGCAGACCATAAGAGGGATTTAGATTCTCCAGAATCTGACACCCTCTTCTGTAGTGTCTGAACAGCTACAGTGTACATATATCTACTAAATACATAAATAAATAAATAAATAAACATTTTTTAAAAAGGATAAGAAAGAAAGAAAGAAAGACCAGGCAGTCCTGCCATCCATATCTCTGCCTGTCTGTCTGTCTGTCTATCTGATCCCCGGGAACTGGAGATGGGCCACCATATAGTTGCTGGTAGTTGATCCAAGGTTCTCTGGAAGAGGAGACAATGCTCTTAATTGTTGAGCCCTTTCAGTGGCCCCACACTTCTTTAAATATTTAGAAGTATATGTGAGGCTGTGTTTATGTACATCATATTCAGATTATAAGAGGATTTAGATTCTCCAGAATCTGACACCCTCTACTGGAGTGTCTGAATACAACTACAGTGTACTTATATGTAATAAATAAATAAATAAATAAACATTTTTTAAAAAGGATAAGAAAGAAAGTAAGACCAGGCAGGCCTGCCATCCTTATCACTGTCTGTATGTCTGTCTGTCTGTCTGATCCCCTGGAACTGGAGATGGGCCACCATATAGTTGCTGGTAGTTGATCCAAGGTTCTCTGGAAGAGGAGACAATGCTCTTAATTGTAGAAACCTTTCAGTGGCCCCACACTTCTTTAAATATTTAGAAGTATATGTGAGCTGTGTTTAAGTACATCATATTCAGATTATAAGAGGATTTAGATTCTCCAGAATCTGACACCCTCTACTGGAGTGTCTGAAGACAGCTACAGTGTACTTATATCTAATAAATAAATAGATAAATAAATAAATAAATAAATAAATAAACATTTTTTAAAAAGGATAGAAAGAAAGTAAGACCAGGCAGGCCTGCCATCCTTATTTCTGTCTGTCTGACTGTCTGTCTGTCTGATCCCCTGGAACTGGAGATGGGCTACCATATAGTTGCTGGTAGTTGATCCCAGGTTCTCTGGAAGAGGAGACAATGCTGTTAATTGTTGAGCCCTATCAGTGGCCCTACCCATCTTTAAATTTTTAGAAGTGTATGTGAGGCTGTGTTTATGTACATCATATGCAGACCAGAAGAGGGATTTAGATTCATCAGAATCTGACACCCTCTTCTGGGGTGTCTGAAGACAGCTACAGTGTAGTTATATCTAATAAATACATAAATAAATACAATTTTTTTAAAAAGGATAAGAAAGAAAGAAAGACCAGGCAGGCCTGCCATACTTATCCTTGTCTGTCTGTCTGTCTGTCTGATCCCCTGGGAGTGGAGATGGGCCACCATGTAGTTGCAGGTAGTTGATCCCAGGTTCTCTAAAAGAGGAGACAATGCTGTTAATTGCTGAGCCCTTTCAGTGCCCCCCCAACCTTTAAATTTTAAGAAGTAAACGTGAGCCTGTGTTTATGTACATCATATGCAGACCATAAGAGGGATTTTGATTCTCCAGAATCTGACACCTTCTTCTGGAGTGTCTGAAGACGGCTACAGTGTACTTATATCTAATAAACATATAAATAAATAAATAAACATTTTTTAAAAAGGATGAGAAACAAAGAAAGACCAGGCAGGCCTGCCATCCTTATTTCTGTCAGTCTATCTGTCTGTCAGTCTGTCTGATCCCTTGGAACTGGAGATGGGCCACCATATAGTTGCTGTTAGTTGATCCTAGGTTCTCTGGAAGAGGAGACAATGTTGTTAATTGTTGAGCCCTTTCAGTGGCTCCACATATCTTTAAATTTTTAGAAGTATATGTTAGGCTGTGTTTATGTACATCATATGCAGACCATAAGAGGGATTTAGATTCTCCAGAATCTGACACCCTCTTCTGGAGTGTCTGAAGATAACTACAGTGTACTTATATCTAATAAATACATATATAAATAAATATAAATAAATAAATAAACATTATTTTAAAATAATAAGAAAGAAAGAAAGACCAGGCAGGCCTGCCATCCTAATCTCTGTCTGTCTGTCTGTCTGTCTGAGCCCCTGGAACTGGAGATGGGCCACCTTGCAGTTGCTGGTAGTTGATCCTAAGTTCTCTGGAAGAGGAGACAATGCTGTTAATTGTTGAGCCCTCTCAGTGGCCCCACACATCTTTAAATTTTTAGAAGTATATGTGAGGCTGTGTTTATGTACATCATATGCAGACCATAAGAGGGATTTAGATTCTCCAGAATCTGACACCATCTTCTGGAGTGTCTGAAGACAGCTACAGTGTACTTATATCTAATAAATACATAAATAAATATATAAATAAATATTTTTTTAAAAAGGATAAGAAAGGAAGAAAGACAAGGCAGGCCTGCCATCCTTATCACTGTCTGTATGTCTGTCTGTCTATTCCCCTGGAACTGGAGATGTGCCACCATATAGTTGCTGGTAGTTGATCCCAGGTACTCTGGAAGAGGAGACAATACTGTTAATTGTTGAGCTTTAAGAGTGGCCCAACCCTTCTTTAAATTTTTAGAAGTATATGTGAGGCTGTGTTTATGTACATCATATGCAGACCATAAGAGGGATTAAGATTCTCCAGAATCTGACACCCTCTTCTGGTGTGTCTGAAGACAGCTACAGTGTACTTATATCTAATAAATACATAAATAAATAAATAAATAAATAAATAAATAAATAAATAAATTTTTTTTAAAAGGATAAGAAAGAAAGAAAGACCAGGCTGGCCTGCCATCCTTATCCTTGTCTCTCTGTCTGTCTTTCTGATCCCCTGGGAGTGGAGATGGGCCACCATATAGTTGCAGGTAGTTGATCCCAGGTTCTCTGTAAGAGGAGACAATGCTGTTAATTGCTGAGCCCTTTCAGTGCCCCCCCACCTTTATATTTTAAGAAGTAAATGTGAGGCTGTGTTTATGTACATCATATGCAGACCATAAGAGGGATATAGATTCTCCAGAATCTGACACCTTCTTCTGGAGTGTCTGAAGACGGCTACAGTGTACTTATATCTAATAAAAATATAAATAAATAAATAAACATTTTTTAAAAAGGATAAGAAAGAAAGAAAGGCCAGGCAGGCCTGCCATCCTTATCTCTGTCAGTCTGTCTGTCTGTCAGTCTGTCTGATACCTTGGAACTGGAGATGGGCCACCATATACTTGCTGTTAGTTGATCCCAGGTTCTCTGGAAGAGGAGACAATGATGTTAAATGTTGAGACCTTTCAGTGGCTCCACCTATCTTTAAATTTTTAGAAGTATATGTTAGGCTGTGTTTATGTACATCATATGCAGACCATAAGAGGGATTTAGATTCTCCAGAATCTGACACCCTCTTCTGGAGTGTCTGAAGACAACTACAGTGTACTTATATCTAATAAATAAATAAATAAATAAATAAATAAATAAATAAATAAATAAACAAACATTATTTTAAAAGGATAAGAAAGAAAGAAAGACCAGACAGGCCTGCCATCCTTATCTCTGTCTGTCTGTCTGTCTGTCTGATCCCCTGGAACTGGAGATGGGCCACCTTGTAGTTGCTGGTAGTTGATCCCAAGTTCTCTGGAAGAGGAGACAATGCTGTTAATTGTTGAGCCCTTTCAGTGGCCCCACCCATTTTTAATTTTTAGAAGTATATGTGATGCTGTGTTTATGTACATCATATTCAGAACATAAGAGGGATTTAGATTCTCTAGAATCTGTCACCCTCTTTTGGAGCTTCTGAAGACGGCTACAGTGTACTTATATCTAATAAATACATAAATAAATAAATAAATAAATAAATAAACATTTTTTAAAAAGTATAAGAAATAAAGAAAGACCAGGCAGGCCTGCCATCCTTATCTCTGTCTCTCTGTCTGTCTGTCTGTCTGATCCACTGGAACTGGAGATGGGCCACCATAATGTGCTGGTAGTTTATCCCAGGTTCTCTAAAAGAGGAGACAATGCTGTTAATTGTTGAGCCCTCTCAGTGGCCCCACACATCTTTAAATTTTTAGAAGTATATGTGAGGCTGTGTTTATGTACATCTTATGCAGACCATAAGAGGGATTTAGATTCTCCAGAATCTGACACCCTCTTCTGGAGTGTCTGAAGACAGCTACAGTGTACTTATATCTAATAAATACATAAATAAATATATAAATAAACATTTTTTTTTAAAAGGATAAGAAAGAAAGAAAGACCAGGCAGGCCTGCCATCCTTATCACTGTCTGTATATCTGTCTGTCTGACCCCCTGGAACTGGAGAAGGGCCACAATATAGTTGCTTGTAGTTGATCCCGGTACTCTGGAAGAGGAGACAATGCTGTTAATTGTTGAGCTTTTAGAGTGGCCCCACCCTTCTATAAATTTTTAGAAGTATATGTGAGGCTGTGTTTATGTACATCATATGCAGACCATAAGAGGGATTTAGATTCTCCAGAATCTGACACCCTCTTCTGGAGTGTCTGAAGACAGCTACAGTGTACTTATATCTAATAAATACATAAATAAATATATAAATAAACATTTTTTTAAAAAGGATAAGAAAGAAAGAAATACCAGGCAGGCCTGACATCCTTATCACTGTCTGTATGTCTGTCTGTCTGATCCCCTGGAACTGGAGATGGGCCATCATATAGTTGCTGGTAGTTGATCCCAGGTACTCTGGAAGAGGAGACAATGCTGTTAATTGTTGAGCTTTTAGAGTGGCCCCACCCTTCTTTAAATTTTTAGAAGTATATGTGAGGCTGTGTTTATGTACATCATATGCAGACCATAAGAGGGATTTAGATTCTCCAGAATCTGACACCCTCTTCTGGAGTGTCTGAACAGCTACAGTGTACTTATATCTAATAAATAAATAAATAAATAAATAAATAAATAAATAAACATTTTTTTTTTAAAAAAGGATAAGAAAGATAGAAAGACCAGGCAGGCCTGCCATCCTTATCACTGTCTGTCTGTCTGTCTGTCTGATCCCCTGGAACTGGAGATGGACCACCATATAGTTGCTGGTAGTTGATCCCAGGTTCTCTATAAGAGGAGACAATGCTGTTAATTGTTGAGCCCACTCAGTGGCCCCACACATCTTTTAATTTTTAGAAGTATATGTTCGGCTGTGTTTATGTACATCTTATGCAGACCATAAGAGGGATTTAGATTCTCCAGAATCTGACACCCTCTTCTGGAGTGTCTGAATAGCTACAGAGTACTAATATCTAATAAATACATAAATAAATAAATAAATAAATAAATAAATAAATAAATAAATAAACATTTTTTAAAAGGATAAGAAAGAAAGTAAGACCAGGCAGGCCTGCCATCCTTATCTCTGTCTCTCTGTCTGTCTGTCTGTCTGATCCACTGGAACTGGAGATGGGCCACCATAAGGTGCTGGTAGTTTATCCCAGGTTCTCTGAAAGAGGAGACAATGCTATTAATAGTTGAGCCCTCTCAGTGGTCCCACACATCTTTAAATTTTTAGAAGTATATGTGAGGCTGTGTTTATGTACCGAATATGCAGACCATAAGAGGGATTTAGATTCTCCAGAATCTGACACCCTCTTCTGGAGTGTCTGAAAGCAGCTACAGTGTACATATATCTAATAAATACATAAATAAATATATAAATAAACATTTTTTTAAAAGGATAAGAAAAAAGAAAGACCAGGCAGGCCTGCCATCCTTATCACTGTCTGTATGTCTCTCTGTCTGATCCCCTGGAACTGGAGATGGGCCACCATATAGTTGCTGGTAGTTGATCCCAGGTACTCTGGAAGAGGAGACAATGCTGTTAATTGTTGAGCTTTTAGAGTGGCCCCACCCTTCTTTAAATTTTTAGAAGTATATGTGAGGCTGTGTTTATGTACATCATATGCATACCAAAAGTCGGATTTAGATTCTCCAGAATATGACACCCTCTTCTGGAGTGTCTGAACAGCTACAGTGTACTTATATTTAATAATAAATAAATAAATAAATAAATAAATAAATAAATAAATAAATAAATAAACATTTTTTTAAAAAAAGGATAAGAAAGAAAGAAAGACCAGGCAGGCCTGCCATCCTTATCAGTGTCTGTCTGTCTGTCTGTCTGATCCCCTGCAACTTGAGATGGGCCACCACATAGTTGCTGGTAGTTGATCCCACGTTCTCTGGAAGAGGAGACAATGGTGTTAATTGTTGAGCCCTTTCAGTGGGCCCACCCATTTTTAAATATTTAGAAGTATATGTGAGGCTGTGTTTATGTACATCATATGCAGACCATAAGAGGGATTTAGATTCTCCAGAATCTGACACCCTCTTCTGGAGTGTCTGAACAGCTAGAGTGTACTTATATCTAATAAATAAATAAATAAATAAATAAATAAATAAACATTTTTTTTTAAAAAAGGATAAGAAAGATAGAAAGACCAGGCAGGCCTGCCATCCTTATCACTGTCTGTCTGTCTGTCTGTCTGATCCCCTGGAACTGGAGATGGACCACCATATAGTTGCTGGTAGTTGATCCCAGGTTCTCTATAAGAGGAGACAATGCTGTTAATTGTTGAGCCCACTCAGTGGCTCCACACATCTTTTAATTTTTAGAAGTATATGTTCGGCTGTGTTTATGTACATCTTATGCAGACCATAAGAGGGATTTAGATTCTCCAGAATCTGACACCCTCTTCTGGAGTGTCTGAATAGCTACAGAGTACTAATATCTAATAAATACATAAATAAATAAATAAATAAATAAATAAATAAATAAATAAACATTTATTTCTCTGGAAGAGGAGATAATGCTGTTAATTGTTGAGTCCTTTCAGTGGCCCCACCTATTTATAATTTTTAGAAGTATATGTGAGGCTGTGTTTATGTACATCATATTCAGACCATAAGAGGGATTTAGATTCTCTAGAATCTGACACCCTCTTCTGGAGTGTCTGAAGACGGCTACAATGTACTTATATCTAATAAATACATAAATAAATAAATAAATAAATAAATAAACATTTTTTAAAAAGTATAAGAAATAAAGAAAGACCAGGCAGACCTGCCATCCTTATCTCTGTCTCTCTGTCTGTCTGTCTGTCTGTCTGATCCACTGGAACTGGAGATGGGCCACCATAAGGTGCTGGTAGTTTATCCCAGGTTCTCTGAAAGAGGAGACAATGCTGTTAATTGTTGAGCCCTCTCAGTGGCCCCACACATCTTTAAATTTTTAGAAGTATATGTGAGGCTCTGTTTATGTACATCATATGCAGACTATAAGAGGGATTTAGATTCTCCAGAATCTGACACCCTCTTCTGGAGTGTCTGAACAGCTACAGTGTACTTATATCTAATAATAAATAAATAAATAAATAAATAAATAAATAAATAAACATTTTTTTAAAAAAGGATAAGAAAGAAAGATAGATCAGGCAGGGTTGCCATCCTTATCACTGTCTGTCTGTCTGTCTGTCTGATTCCCTGGAACTGGAGATGGGCCACCTTTTAGGTGCTGGTAGTTGATCCCAGGTTCTCTGGAAGAGGAGACAATGCTGTTAATTGTTGAGTCCTTTCAGTGGCCCCACCTATTTATAATTTTTAGAAGTATATGTGAGGCTGTGTTTATGTACATCATATTCAGACCATAAGAGGGATTTAGATTCTCTAGAATCTGACACCCTCTTCTGGAGTGTCTGAAGACGGCTACAGTGTACTTATATCTAATAAATACATAAATAAATAAATAAATAAATAAATAAACATTTTTTAAAAAGTATAAGAAATAAAGAAAGACCAGGCAGACCTGCCATCCTTATCTCTGTCTCTCTGTCTCTCTGTCTGTCTGTCTGATCCACTGGAACTGGAGATGGGCCAACATAAGGTGCTGGTAGTTTATCCCAGGTTCTCTGAAAGAGGAGACAATGCTGTTAATTGTTGAGCCCTCTCAGTGGCCCCACACATCTTTAAATTTTTAGAAGTATATGTGAGGCTTTGTTTATGTACATCATATACAGACCATAAGAGGGATTTAGATTCTCCAGAATCTGACACCCTCTTCTGGAGTGTCTGAAGACAGCTACAGTGTACTTATATCTAATAAATACATAAATAAATATATAAATAAACATTTTTTTAAAAAGGATAAGAAAGAAAGAAAGACCAGGCAGGCCTGCCATCCTTATCTCTGTCTGTCTGTCTGTCTGTCTGATCCCCTGGAACTGGTGATGGGCCACCTTTTAGGTGCTGGTAGTTGATCCCAGGTTCTCTGGAAGAGGCGACAATGCTGTTAATTGTTGAGTCCTTTCAGTGGCCCCACCTATTTTTAAATATTTAGAGGTATATGTGAGGCTGTGTTTATGTACATCATATTCAGACCATAAGAGGGATTTAGATTCTCTAGAATCTGACACCCTCTTCTGGAGTGTCTGAAGACGGCTACAATGTACTTATATCTAATAAATACATAAATAAATAAATAAATAAATAAATAAACATTTTTTAAAAAGTATAAGAAATAAAGAAAGACCAGGCAGACCTGCCATCCTTATCTCTGTCTCTCTGTCTGTCTGTCTGTCTGTCTGATCCACTGGAACTGGAGATGGGCCACCATAAGGTGCTGGTAGTTTATCCCAGGTTCTCTGAAAGAGGAGACAATGCTGTTAATTGTTGAGCCCTCTCAGTGGCCCCACACATCTTTAAATTTTTAGAAGTATATGTGAGGCTCTGTTTATGTACATCATATGCAGACTATAAGAGGGATTTAGATTCTCCAGAATCTGACACCCTCTTCTGGAGTGTCTGAACAGCTACAGTGTACTTATATCTAATAATAAATAAATAAATAAATAAATAAATAAATAAATAAATAAATAAATAAACATTTTTTTAAAAAAGGATAAGAAAGAAAGATAGATCAGGCAGGGTTGCCATCCTTATCACTGTCTGTCTGTCTGTCTGTCTGATTCCCTGGAACTGGAGATGGGCCACCTTTTAGGTGCTGGTAGTTGATCCCAGGTTCTCTGGAAGAGGAGACAATGCTGTTAATTGTTGAGTCCTTTCAGTGGCCCCACCTATTTATAATTTTTAGAAGTATATGTGAGGCTGTGTTTATGTACATCATATTCAGACCATAAGAGGGATTTAGATTCTCTAGAATCTGACACCCTCTTCTGGAGTGTCTGAAGACGGCTACAGTGTACTTATATCTAATAAATACATAAATAAATAAATAAATAAATAAATAAACATTTTTTAAAAAGTATAAGAAATAAAGAAAGACCAGGCAGACCTGCCATCCTTATCTCTGTCTCTCTGTCTCTCTGTCTGTCTGTCTGATCCACTGGAACTGGAGATGGGCCAACATAAGGTGCTGGTAGTTTATCCCAGGTTCTCTGAAAGAGGAGACAATGCTGTTAATTGTTGAGCCCTCTCAGTGGCCCCACACATCTTTAAATTTTTAGAAGTATATGTGAGGCTTTGTTTATGTACATCATATACAGACCATAAGAGGGATTTAGATTCTCCAGAATCTGACACCCTCTTCTGGAGTGTCTGAAGACAGCTACAGTGTACTTATATCTAATAAATACATAAATAAATATATAAATAAACATTTTTTTAAAAAGGATAAGAAAGAAAGAAAGACCAGGCAGGCCTGCCATCCTTATCTCTGTCTGTCTGTCTGTCTGTCTGATCCCCTGGAACTGGTGATGGGCCACCTTTTAGGTGCTGGTAGTTGATCCCAGGTTCTCTGGAAGAGGCGACAATGCTGTTAATTGTTGAGTCCTTTCAGTGGCCCCACCTATTTTTAAATATTTAGAGGTATATGTGAGGCTGTGTTTATGTACATCATATTCAGTCCATAAGAGGGATTTAGATTCTCTAGAATCTGACACCCTCTTCTGGAGTGTCTGAAGACGGCTACAATGTACTTATATCTAATAAATAAATAAATAAATAAATAAATAAATAAATAAACATTTTTTAAAAAGTATAAGAAATAAAGAAAGACCAGGCAGGCCTGCCATCCATATCTCTGTCTCTCTGTCTGTCTGTCTGTCTGATCCTCTGGAACTGGAGATGGGCCACCATAAGGTGCTGGTAGTTTATCCCAGGTTCTCTGAAAGAGGAGACAATGCTGTTAATTGTTGAGCCCTCTCAGTGGCCCCACCCATCTTTAAATTTTTAGAAGTATATGCGAGGCTGTGTTTATGTACCGAATATGCAGACCATAAGAGGGATTTAGATTCTCCAGAATCTGACACCCTCTTCTGGAGTGTCTGAAGACAGCTACAGTGTACATATATCTAATAAATACATAAATAAATATATAAATAAACATTTTTTAAAAAAGGATAAGAAAGAAAGAAAGACCAGGCAGGCCTGCCATCCTTATCACTGTCTGTATGTCTGTCTGTCTGATCCCCTGGAACTGGAGATGGGCCACCATATAGTTGCTGGTAGTTGATCCCAGGTACTCTGGAAGAGGAGACAATGCTGTTAATTGTTGAGCTTTTAGAGTGGCCCCAACCTTCTTTAAATTTTTAGAAGTATATGTGAGGCTGTGTTTATGTACATCATATGCAGACCATAAGAGGGATTTAGATTCTCCAGAATCTGACACCCTCTTCTGGAGTGTCTGAAAGCAGCTACAGTGTACATATATCTAATAAATACATAAATAATTATATAAATAAACATTTTTTAAAAAAGAATAAGAAAGAAAGAAAGACCAGGCAGGACTGCCATCCTTTTCACTGTCTGTATGTCTGTCTGTCTGATCCCCTAGAACTGGAGATGGGCCACCATATAGTTGCTGGTAGTTGATCCCAGGTACTCTGGAAGAGGAGACAATGCTGTTAATTGTTGAGCTTTTAGAGTGGCCCCACCCTTCTTTAAATTTTTAGAAATATATGTGAGGCTGTGTTTATGTACATCATATGCAGACCATAAGAGGGATTTAGATTCTCCAGAATATGACACCCTCTTCTGAAGTGTCTGAAGACAGCTACAGTGTACTTGTATCTAATAAATATATATATAAATAAATAAACATTTTTAAAATGTATAAGAAAGAAAGAAAAACCAGGCAGGCCTGCAATCCTTGTCTGTCTGTGTGTATATATGTCTGTCTGATCACCTGGAACTGGAGATGGGCCAGAATATAGTTGCTGGTAGTTGATCCCTGGTCCTCTGGAAGAGAAGACAAAGCTGTTAATTGTTGAGCCCTTTCAGTGGCCCCAACCATCTTTAAATTTTTAGAAGTATATGTGAGGCTGTGTTTATGTACATCATATGCAGACCATAAGAGGGATATAGATTCTCCAGAATCTGACACCCTTTTCTGGAGAGTCTGAAGACAGCTACAGTGTACTTATATCTAATAAATAAATAAATAAATAAATAAATAAATAAATAAATAAACATTTTTTAAAAGTATAAGAAAGAAAGAAAGACCAGGCAGGCCTCCATCCTTATCTCTGTCTGTCTGTCTGTCTGTCTGATACCCTGGAACTGGAGATGGGCCACCATATAGTTGATGGTAGTTTATCCAAGGTTCTCTGGAAGAGGAGACAATGCTGTTAATTGTTGAGCCCTTTCAGTGGCCCCACCCATCTTTAAATTTTTAGAAGTATATGCAAGGCTGTGTTTATGTACCGAATATGCAGACCATAAGAGGGATTTAGATTCTCCAGAATCTGACACCCTCTTTTGGAGTGTCTGAAGACAGCTACAGTGTACTTATATCTAATAAATTCATAAATAAACAAATAAACATTTTTAAAAAAGGATAATAAAGAAAGAGAGACCAGGCAGGCCTGCCATCCTTGTCTGTCTGTCTGTCTGTCTGATCCCCTGGAACTGGAGATGGGCCACCATATAATTGCTGGTAGTTGATCCCAGGTTCTCTGGAAGAGGAGTCAGTGCTGTTAATTGTTGAGCCCTTTCAGTGGCCCCACTCATCTTTAAATTTTTAGAAGTATATGTGAGGCTGTGTTCATATACATCATATGCAGACCATAAGAGGGATATAGATTCTCCAGAATCTGACACCCTCTTCGGGAGTGTTTGAAGACAGCTACAGTGTACGTATATCTAATAAATACATAAATAAATAAATAAATAAATAAATAAATAAACAAACATTTTTTAAAAGGCATAAGAAAGAAAGAAAAACCAGGCAGGCCTGCCATCCTTGTCTGTCCTTCTCTCTGTCTGTCTGTCTTGCCTAGCCCCTTGAGTAGCCTAGCCTAGTCCCTTGCCTTGACTAGCCCAGCCCCTTGCCTAGCCTAGCCTAGCCCAGCCCTGCCTTGCCTAGCCCTGCCTATCCCTGTCTTTAACCAGGCTGGCCTCGAACTCAGAAACTGCCTCTGCCTCCAGAGTGCTCTCATTAAGAGCTCGAGCCACCACTGACTGTTGGGTTTTCTAAGTCTTACATAGGTATGGTCTGTTTCTCAGCTGTGAAACCCTAATTAACACATGTAGTCTGTCCTAGGTCAGCCATAGCTACAGACTGAGGCCTTTTCTAAAACAAAACAAAAGAAAACAAAAAATAGAAATAATAAAATAAATAAATTAAGCAACCACATGATATCTTTTCTTTCTTTCAATGATACTCAGAGCTTGAAGCAGTTCACCCATGAGACCTCAGCTCCGGACATTGAGGCTCTTTCCCTAACAAGTATTATGGCTGAACCTGAGGGGTTCTACTGCTGATTTGGGTCCCCCACTTTAAAAAAATAGTTGTTTTCAAAGGCTGCAGGTTCTTAGCCCTGTTCCTTGTTACAGTTGAGTCACAGCCCTGAAAGTTCAGTGGTAGTTAAAGGCACTGAGAAGGGCTTCCTATAGACATCAAAGACCAAGTCTTTGTTTTTAAAAAGTTAATCTGGATTCCCCCACACCCTGGCATCCTTAGAATTCCTAGAAAGGAAGGCAGGGACCTGGGCCGAAGGGTGCAAGGCTACTGGTGTTTGTAAGTGGTAACAGAAAGCTTTCTCTTGTTGGTACCCTACCCCAAGTTACACTGTCACTTCTTTTTCCTAGTAATTGTTTTGTCGGTTTGTATTCTCAACATAGACCCTTTTCCTTCCTAACCTTGGCTGTCCTGAACCTTACTGTCCTTGAACTCAGTGATTTGCCTGTCTTGCTGGGATGAAACTGTGAGCTACCATCCAGAAGGAAGCACCCTGCTGAGGTTAGATTGGGGTCTCTTCCATTTTCCTCTATGAACATGCATATGGCAGGCCTGATCTTTCTTTTTTACTTTTCCTTTTCTTTTTAAAGATTTATTTATTTATTATATTTAAGTATGCTGTAGCTATCTTCAGACAGTCCAGAAGAGGGTGTCAGATTCTGAAGAATCTAAATCATTCTTATTGTCTGCATATGATGTATATAAACACAGCCTCACATATACTCAAAAAAAAAAAAAGAAAAAGAAAGATGTGGCTACAGAGAGGGCTCAACAATTAAGAGCATTGTCTCCTCTTCCAGAGAACCTGTGCTCAATTACCAGTATTATATATGGTGGCCCATCTCCAGTTCCAGGGGATCTAATACTCTGTTCTGGAGTCTGTGGGCACAGCATACACATGCAAAACATTCTTACACAATCATTGAGAGAGGAGAGAGAGGGGTTGAGAGAGAGGGGAGGTAATCATACCTCCTGACGAGTTTGAAGACCTGAGCTTCATCACTCACACAAATAAATAAATGCAAAATATTTTTTTATAAATAAACTCTGCCATTGCCCTTTAAAAATTCCTAGAAAACAAGTTTTATAAGCAACAGTTATATTTACTATATCTAAAGGACAGTCATGAGCATATTCAATAAATAGAAAAAGGCCTGTTAGTCTTAGAAATGGAAAAGACAAACCAAGGAAGGTTTGCAATTACATAATGAGGCAGCTCAGCCCAGCTCTAAGGTTGGAAATAAGACTCGAGAATAGGATACACCTGAAGACAGCCAGCCATTGTTTTTTGTTTTGGAGGCTGAAAGGATACACCTGAAGACAGCCAATGCTGTGTGATGGTGATCTGGTATTTTTTTTTTAATTTTTAAAAACTTTAACACTTTTTATAAAACTTTTATAAAAACTTTTTATTATAAACTTTCCTTTCTTTCTTTCCTCACCCTAGCCCCTACCCTAGCCCTGTCTTTCACCAGGGTGGCCTCAAACTCAGAAACTGACTGCCTCTGCCTACAGAGTGCTCTCATTAAGAGCTTGAGCCACCACTGAATGTAGGGTTTTCTAAGCCTTACCTTGCTCTTGGTGTCTGTTCTCAGCTGTGAAACCCTAACTAACACAAGTAGGCAGTCCTGGGTCAGCCAGAGCTACAGACTGAGGACTTCTCTAAAAACAAATAAAATAAAACAAAACAACAAATAGAAATAATAAAATACATAAATTAAGCAACCACAGCATAGCTTTTCTCTATCTAGGTGGTACTCAGAAATTCCAGAAGTTGGCCTGTGACACCTCAGCTCAGTATATGTGAGGCTGTGTTTATGTACATCATATGCAGACCATAAGAGGGATTTACATTACCAGAATCTGACACCCTCCTCTGGAGTGTCTAAAGAAAGCTACAGTGTACTTATATCTAAGAAATACATAAATAAATAAATAAATAAATATTTTTTAAAAAGGATAAGAAAGAAAGAAAGACCAGGCAGGCCTGCCATCCTTATCTCTGTCTGTCTGTCTGTCTGATCCCGTGGAACTGGAGATGGGCCACCTTGTAGGTGCTGGTAGTTGATCCCACGTTCTCTGGAAGAGGAGACAATGTTGTTAATTATTGAGCCCTTTCAGTGGCCCCACCCATTTTTAATTTTTAGAAGTATATGTGAGCTGTGTTTATGTACATCTTATTCAAACCATAAGAGGGATTTAGATTCTCCAGAATCTGACACCCTCTTCTGGAGTGTCTGAAGACGGCTACAGTGTACTTATATCTAATAAATACATAAATAAATGAATAAATAAATAAATAAACATTTTTTAAAAAGTATAAGAAATAAAGTAAGACCAGGCAGGCCTGCCATCCTTATCTCTGTCTCTCTGTCTGTCTGTCTGTCTGATCCACTGGAACTGGAGTTGGGCCACCATAAGGTGCTGGTAGTTTATCCCAGGTTCTCTGAAAGAGGAGACAATGCTGTTAATTGTTGAGCCCTCTCAGTGGCCCAACCCATCTTTAAATTTTTAGAAGTATATGTGAGGCTTTGTTTATGTACATCATATGCAGACCATAAGAGGGATTTAGATTCTCAAGAATCTGACACCCTCTTCTGGAGTGTCTGAAGACAGCTACAGTGTACTTATATCTAATAAATACATAAATAAATATATAAATAAACATTTTTTTAAAAAGGATAAGAAAGAAAGAAAGACCAGGCAGGCCTGCCATCCTTAGCACTGTCTGTATGTCTGTCTGTCTGATCCCCTGGAAATGGAGATGGGCCACCATATAGTTGCTGGTAGTTGATCCCAGGTACTCTGGAAGAGGAGACAATGCTGTTAATTGTTGAGCTTTTAGAGTGGCCCCACCCTTCTTTAAATTTTTAGAAGTATATGTGAGGCTGTGTTTATGTACATCATATGCAGACCATAAGAGGGATTTAGATTCTCCAGAATCTGACACGCTCTTCTGTAGTGTCTGAAAAGCTACAGTGTACTTATATCTACTAAATACATAAATAAATAAATAAATAAATAAACATTTTTTAAAAAGGATAAGAAAGAAAGACCAGGCAGGCCTGCCATCCATATCTCTGCCTGTCTGTCTGTCTGTCTATCAGATCCCCGGGAACTGGAGATGGGCCACCATATAGTTGCTGGTAGTTGATCCAAGGTTCTCTGGAAGAGGAGACAATGCTCTTAATTGTTGAGCCCTTACAGTGGCCGCACACTTCTTTAAATATTTAGAAGTATATGTGAGGCTGTGTTTATGTACATCATATTCAGATTATAAGAGGATTTAGATTCTCCAGAATCTGACACCCTCTACTGGAGTGTCTGAAGACAGCTACAGTGTACTTATATGTAATAAATAAATAAATAAATAAATAAATAAATAAACATTTTTTAAAAAGGATAAGAAAGAAAGTAAGACCAGTCAGGCCTGCCATCCTTATCTCTGTCTGTCTCTCTGTCTGATCCCCTGGAACTGGAGATGGGCCACCATATTGTTGCTGGTAGTTGATCCAAGGTTCTCTGGAAGTGGAGACAATGCTCTTAATTGTTGATCCCTTTCAGTGGCCCCACACTTCTTTAAATATTTAGAAGTATATATGAGCTGTGTTTATGTACATCATATTCAGATTATAAGAGGATTTAGATTCTCCAGAATCTGACACCCTCTACTGGAGTGTCTGAAGACAGCTACAGTGTACTTATATATAATAAATACATAAATAAATAAATAAATAAATAAACATTTTTTAAAAAGGATAAGAAAGAAAGTAAGACCAGGCAGGCCTGCCATCCTTATCTCTGTCTGTCTGTCTGTCTGTCTGTCTGATCCCCTGGAACTGGAGATGGGCTACCATATAGTTGCTGGTAGTTGATCCCAGGTTCTCTGGAAGAGGAGACAATGCTGTTAATTGCTGAGCCCTTTCAGTGGCCCCCCCCACCTTTAAATTTTAAGAAGTAAAGGTGAGGCTGTGTTTATGTACATCATATGCAGACCAGAAGAGGGATTTAGATTCATCAGAATCTGACACCCTCTTCTGGAGTGTCTGAAGACAGCTACAGTGTACATATATCTAATAAATACATAAATAAATACAATTTTTTTAAAAAGTATAAGAAAGAAAGAAAGACCAGGCAGGCCTGCCATCCTTATCCTTGTCTGTCTGTCTGTCTGTCTGATCCCCTGGGAGTGGAGATGGGCCACCATATAGTTGCAGGTAGTTGATCCCAGGTTCTCTGTAAGAGGAGATAATGCTGTTAATTGCTGAGCCCTTTCAGTGGCCCCCCCCACCTTTAAATTTTAAGAAGTAAAGGTGAGGCTGTGTTTATGTACATCATATGCAGACCATAAGAGGGATTTAGATTCTCCAGAATATGACAACTTCTTCTGGAGTGTCTGAAGACGGCTACAGTGTACTTATATCTAATAAACATATAAATAAATAAATAAACATTTTTTAAAAAGGATAAGAAAGAAAGAAAGACCAGGCAGGCCTGCCATCCTTATCTCTGTCAGTCTGTCTGTCTGTCAGTCTGTCTGATCCCTTGGAACTGGAGATGGGCCACCATATAGTTGCTGTTAGTTGATCCCAGGTTCTCTGGAAGAGGAGACAATGCTGTTAATTGTTGAGCCCTTTCAGTGGCTCCAACTATCTTTAAATTTTTAGAAGTATATGTTAGGCTGTGTTTATGTACATCATATGCAGACCATAAGAGGGATTTATATTCTCCAGAATCTGACACCCTCTTCTGGAGTGTCTGAAGACAACTACAGTGTACTTATATCTAATAAATACATATATAAATAAATATAAATAAATAAATAAACATTATTTTAAAAGGATAAGAAAGAAAGAAAGACCAGGCAGGCCTGCCATCCTAATCTCTGTCTGTCTGTCTGTCTGTCTGATCCCCTGGAACTGGAGATGGGCCACCTTGTAGTTGCTGGTAGTTGATCCCAGGTTCTCTGGAAGAGGAGACAATGCTGTTAATTGTTGAGCCCTTTCAGTGGCCCCACCCATTTTTAATTTTTAGAAGTATATGTGAGGCTGTGTTTATATACATCATATGCAGACCATAAGAGGGATTTAGATTCTCAAGAATCTGAGACCCTCTTCTTGAGTGTCTGAAGATAGCTACAGTGTACTTATATCTAATAAATACATAAATAAATATATAAATAAACATTTTTTTAAAAAGGATAAGAAACAAAGAAAGACCAGGCAGGCCTGCCATCCTTTTCACTGTCTGTATGTCTGTCTGTCTGATCCCCTGGAACTGGAGATGGGCCACCATATAGTTGCTGGTAGTTGATACCAGGTACTCTGGAAGAGGAGACAATGCTGTTAATTGTTGAGCTTTTAGAGTGGCCCCACCCTTCTTTAAATTTTTAGAAGTATATGTGAGGCTGTGTTTATGTACATCATATGCAGACCATAAGAGGGATTTAGATTCTCCAGAATCTGACACCCTCCTCTGGAGTGTCTAAAGAAAGCTACAGTGTACTTATATCTAAGAAATACATATATAAATAAATAAACATTTTTAAAATGTATAAGAAAGAAAGAAAAACCAGGCAGGCCTGCAATCCTTGTCTGTCTGTCTGTATGTATGTCTGTCTGATCCCCTGGAACTGGAGATGGGCCACAATATAGTTGCTGGTAGTTGATCCCAGGTCCTCTGGAAGAGGAGACAATGCTGTTAATTGTTGAGCCCTTTCAGTGGCCCCACCCATCTTTAAATTTTTAGAAGTATATGTGAGGCTGTGTTTATGTACATCATATGCAGACCATAAGAGGGATTTAGATTCTCCAGAAGATGACACACTCTTCTAGAGTGTCTGAAGACAGCTACAGTGTACTTATATCTAATAAATTCATAAATAAACAAATAAACATTTTTTAAAAAGTATAATAAAGAAAGAGAGACCAGGCAGGCCTGCCATCTTTGTTTGTCTGTCTCTCTGTCTGTCTGATCCCCTGAAACTGGAGATGGGCCATCATATAATTGCTGGTAGTTAATCCCAGGTTCTCTGGAAGAGGAGTCAGTGCTGTTAATTGTTGAGCCCTTTCAGTGGACCCACCCATCTTTAAATTTTTAGAAGTATATGTGAGGCTGTGTTCATGTACATCATATGCAGACCATAAGAGGGATATAGATTCTTCAGAATCTGTCACCCTCTTCGGGAATGTTTGAAGACAGCTACAGTGTACTTACATCTAATAAATACATACTTAAATTAATAAACATTTTTTTAAAAAGGATAAGAAAGAATGAAAGACCAGGTAGGCCTGCCATTCTTAACTCTATCTGTCTGTCTGTCTGTCTGTCTGATCCCCTGGAACTGGAGATGGGCCACCATATAGTTGCTGGTAGTTGATCCCATGTTCTCTATAAGAGGAGACAATGCTGTTAATTGTTGATCCCTTTCATTGGCCCCACACATCTTTAAATTTTTAGAAGTAAATGTGAGGCTGTGTTTATGTACATCATATGCAGACCATAAGAGGGATATAGATTCTCCAGAATCTGACACCCTCTTCTGGAGTGACTGAAGACAGCTACATTGTACTTATATCTAATAAATACATAAATAAATAAATAAACATTTTTTAAAAAGAATAAGAAAGAAAGAAAGACCAGGCAGGCCTGCCACCTTGTCTGTCTGTCTGTCTGTGTGTCTATCTGTCAGATACCCTGAAACTGGAGATGGGCCACCATATAGTTGCTGGTAGTTGATCCCAGGTTCTCTGGAAGAGGAGACAATGCTGTTAATTGTTGAGCCCTTTCAGTGGCCCCACCCATCTTTAAATTTTTAGAAGTATATGTGAGGCTGTGTTCATGTACATCATATGCAGACCATATGAGGGATATTGATTCTCCAGAATCTGACACCCTCTTCTGGAGAGTCTGAAGACAGCTACAGTGTACTTACATCTAATAAATACATAAATAAATAAATAAATAAATGAATAAATGAATAAATAAATAAATAAATTAATAAACATTTTTTAAAAAGGATAAGAAAGAAAGAAAAATCAGGCAGGCCTGCCATCCTTATCTCTGTCTGTCTGTCTGTCTGTCTTATCCGATGGAACTTGAGATGGGCCACCATATAGTTGCTGGTAGTTGATCCCACGTTCTCTGGAAGAAGAGACAATGCTGTTAATTGTTGAGCCCTTTCAGTGGGCCCACCCATCTTTAAATTTTTAGAAATATATGTGAGGCTGTGTTTATGTACATCATATGCAGACCATAAGAGGGATTTAGATTCTCCAGAAGATGACACCCTCTTTTAGAGTGTCTGAAGACAGCTACCTTGTACTTAAATCTAATAAATACATACTTAAATTAATAAACATTTCTTAAAAGTATAAGAAAGAAAGAAAGACCAGGCAGGCCTCCATCCTTATCTCTGTCAGTCTGTCTGTCTGTCTGTCTGATCCCTTGGAACTGGAGATGGACCACCATAAGGTGCTGGTAGTTTATCCCAGGTTCTCTGAAAGAGGAGACAATGCTGTTAATTGTTGAGCCCTCTCAGTGGCCCCACACATCTTTAAATTTTTAGAAGTATATGTGAGGCTGTGTTTATGTACATCATATGCAGACCATAAGAGGGATTTAGATTCTCCACAATCTGACACCCTCTTCTGGAGTGTCTGAAGATAGCTACAGTGAACTTATATCTAATAAATACATGAATAAATATATAAATAAACATTTTTTAAAAAGATAAGAAAGAAAGAAAGACCAGGCAGGCCTGCCATCCTTATCACTGTCTGTATGTCTGTCTGTCTGATCCCCTGGAACTGGAGATGGGCCACCATATAGTTTCTGCTAGTTGATCCCAGGTATCTGCAAGAGGAGACAATGCTGTTATTTGTTGAGCCCTTTCAGTGGCGCCACCCATCTTTAAATATTTAGAGGTATATGTGAGGCTGTGTTTATGTACATCATATGCAGACCATAAGAGGGATTTAGATTCTCCAGAATCTGACACCCTCTTCTGGAGTGTCTGAAGACAGCTACAGTGTACTTATATCTAATAAATAAATAGATAAATAAATAAATAAATAAATAAACATTTTTTAAAAAGTATAAGAAAGAAAGAAAGACCAGGCAGGCCTGCCATCCATATCTCTGTCTGTCTGTCTGTCTGTCTGTCTATCTGATCCCCGGGAACTGGAGATGGGCCACCATATAGTGCTGGTAGTTGATCCAAGGTTCTCTGGAAGAGGAGACAATTCGGTTAATTGTTGAGCCCTTTCAGTGGCCCCACACTTCTTTAAATATTTAGAAGTTTATGTGAGGCTGTGTTTATGTACATCATATTCAGATTATAAGAGGATTTAGATTCTCCAGAATCTGACACCCTCTACTGGAGTGTCTGAAGACAGCTACAGTGTACTTATATATAATAAATAAATAAATAAATAAATAAATAAATAAATAAACATTTTTTAAAAAGGATAAGAAAGAAAGTAAGAGCAGGCAGGCCTGCCATCCTTATCTCTGTCTGTCTGTCTGTCTGTCTGTCTGATCCCCTGGAACTGGAGTTGGGCTACCATAAAGTTGCTGGTAGTTGATCCCAGGTTCTCTGGAAGAGAGGACAAGGCTGTTAATTGTTGAGCCCTATCAGTGGCCCTACCCATCTTTAAATATTTAGAAGTATATGTGAGGCTGTGTTTATGTACATCATATGCAGACCATAAGAGGGATTTAGATTCTCCAGAATCTGACACCCTCTTCTGGAGTGTCTGAAGACAGCTACAGTGTACTTATATCTAATAAATAAATAAATAAATAAATAAATAAATAAATAAATAAATAAACATTTTTTTAAAAAGTATAAGAAATAAAGAAAGACCAGGCAGGCCTGCCATCCTTATCTCTGTCTCTCTGTCTGTCTGTCTGTCTGATCCACTGGAACTGGAGATGGGCCACCATAAGGTGCTGGTATTTTTTCCCAGGTTCTCTGAAAGAGGAGACAATGCTGTTAATTGTTGAGCCCTCTCAGTGGCCCCACACATCTTTAAATTTTTAGAAGTATATGTGAGGCTGTGTTTATGTACATCATATGCAGACCATAAGAGGGATTTAGATTCTCCAGAATCTGACACCCTCTTCTGGAGTGTCTGAAGACAGCTACAGTGTACTTATATCTAATAAATACATATATAAATATATAAATAAACATTTTTTTAAAAAGGATAAGAAAGAAAGAAAGACCAGGCAGGCCTGCCATCCTTTTCACTGTCTGTCTGTCTGTCTGTCTGATCCCCTGGAACTGGAGATGGGCCACCATATAGTTGCTGGTAGTTGATCCAAGGTTCTCTGGAAGAGGAGACAATGCTCTTAATTGTTGAGCCCTTTCAGTGGCCGCACACTTCTTTAAATATTTAGAAGTATATGTGAGGCTGTGTTTATGTACATCATATTCAGATTATAAGAGGATTTAGATTCTCCAGAATCTGACACCCTCTACTGGAGTGTCTGAAGACAGCTACAGTGTACTTATATGTAATAAATAAATAAATAAATAAATAAATAAATAAATAAATAAATAAACATTTTTTAAAAAGGATAAGAAAGAAAGTAAGACCAGGCAGGCCTGCCATCCTTATCTCTGTCTGTCTGTCTGTCTGATCCCCTGGAACTGGAGATGGGCCACCATATTGTTGCTGGTAGTTGATCTAAGGTTCTCTGGAAGTGGAGACAATGCTCTTAATTGTTGAGCCCTTTCAGTGGCCCCACACTTCTTTAAATATTTAGAAGTATATATGAGCTGTGTTTATGTACATCATATTCAGATTATAAGAGGATTTAGATTCTCCAGAATCTGACACCCTCTACTGGAGTGTCTGAAGACAGCTACAGTGTACTTATATATAATAAATACATAAATAAATAAATAAATAAATAAACATTTTTTAAAAAGGATAAGAAAGAAAGTAAGACCAGGCAGGCCTGCCATCCTTATCTCTGTCTGTCTGTCTGTCTGTCTGTCTGTCTGATCCCCTGGAACTGGAGATGGGCTACCATATAGTTGCTGGTAGTTGATCCCAGGTTCTCTGGAAGAGGAGACAATGCTGTTAATTGTTGAGCCCTATCAGTGGCCCTACCCATCTTTAAATTTTTAGACGTGTATGTGAGGCTGTGTTTATGTACATCATATGCAGACCAGAAGAGGGATTTAGATTCATCAGAATCTGACACCCTCTTCTGGAGTGTCTGAAGACAGCTACAGTGTACATATATCTAATAAATACATAAATAAATACAATTTTTTTAAAAAGTATAAGAAAGAAAGAAAGACCAGGCAGGCCTGCCATACTTATCCTTGTCTGTCTGTCTGTCTGTCTGATCCCCTGGGAGTGGAGATGGGCCACCATATAGTTGCAGGTAGTTGATCCCAGGTTCTCTGTAAGAGGAGATAATGCTGTTAATTGCTGAGCCCTTTCAGTGGCCCCCCCCACCTTTAAATTTTAAGAAGTAAAGGTGAGGCTGTGTTTATGTACATCATATGCAGACCATAAGAGGGATTTAGATTCTCCAGAATATGACAACTTCTTCTGGAGTGTCTGAAGACGGCTACAGTGTACTTATATCTAATAAACATATAAATAAATAAATAAACATTTTTTAAAAAGGATAAGAAAGAAAGAAAGACCAGGCAGGCCTGCCATCCTTATCTCTGTCAGTCTGTCTGTCTGTCAGTCTGTCTGATCCCTTGGAACTGGAGATGGGCCACCATATAGTTGCTGTTAGTTGATCCCAGGTTCTCTGGAAGAGGAGACAATGCTGTTAATTGTTGAGCCCTTTCAGTGGCTCCAACTATCTTTAAATTTTTAGAAGTATATGTTAGGCTGTGTTTATGTACATCATATGCAGACCATAAGAGGGATTTATATTCTCCAGAATCTGACACCCTCTTCTGGAGTGTCTGAAGACAACTACAGTGTACTTATATCTAATAAATACATATATAAATAAATATAAATAAATAAATAAACATTATTTTAAAAGGATAAGAAAGAAAGAAAGACCAGGCAGGCCTGTCATCCTAATCTCTGTCTGTCTCTCTGTCTGATCCCCTGGAACTGGAGATGGGCCACCTTGTAGTTGCTGGTAGTTGATCCCAGGTTCTCTGGAAGAGGAGACAATGCTGTTAATTGTTGAGCCCTTTCAGTGGACCCACACATCTTTTAATTTTTAGAAGTATATGTGAGGCTGTGTTTATATACATCATATGCAGACCATAAGAGGGATTTAGATTCTCCAGAATCTGAGACCCTCTTCTTGAGTGTCTGAAGACAGCTACAGTGTACTTATATCTAATAAATACATAAATAAATATATAAATAAACATTTTTTTAAAAAGGATAAGAAACAAAGAAAGACCAGGCAGGCCTGCCATCCTTTTCACTGTCTGTATGTCTGTCTGTCTGATCCCCTGGAACTGGAGATGGGCCACCATATAGTTGCTGGTAGTTGATACCAGGTACTCTGGAAGAGGAGACAATGCTGTTAATTGTTGAGCTTTTAGAGTGGCCCCACCCTTCTTTTAATTTTTAGAAGTATATGTGAGGCTGTGTTTATGTACATCATATGCAGACCATAAGAGGGATTTAGATTCTCCAGAATCTGACACCCTCCTCTGGAGTGTCTAAAGAAAGCTACAGTGTACTTATATCTAAGAAATACATATATAAATAAATAAACATTTTTAAATGTATAAGAAAGAAAGAAAAACCAGGCAGGCCTGCAATCCTTGTCTGTCTGTCTGTCTGTATGTCTGTCTGATCCCCTGGAACTGGAGATGGGCCACAATATAGTTGCTGGTAGTTGATCCCAGGTCCTCTGGAAGAGGAGACAATGCTGTTAATTGTTGAGCCCTTTCAGTGGCCCCACCCATCTTTAAATTTTTAGAAGTATATGTGAGGCTGTGTTTATGTACATCATATGCAGACCATAAGAGGGATTTAGATTCTCCAGAAGATGACACACTCTTCTAGAGTGTCTGAAGACAGCTACAGTGTACTTATATCTAATAAATTCATAAATAAACAAATAAACATTTTTTAAAAAGTATAATAAAGAAAGAGAGACCAGGCAGGCCTGCCATCCTTGTTTGTCTGTCTCTCTGTCTGTCTGATCCCCTGAAACTGGAGATGGGCCATCATATAATTGCTGGTAGTTAATCCCAGGTTCTCTGGAAGAGGAGTCAGTGCTGTTAATTGTTGAGCCCTTTCAGTGGACCCACCCATCTTTAAATTTTTAGAAGTATATGTGAGGCTGTGTTCATGTACATCATATGCAGACCATAAGAGGGATATAGATTCTTCAGAATCTGTCACCCTCTTCGGGAATGTTTGAAGACAGCTACAGTGTACTTACATCTAATAAATACATACTTAAATTAATAAACATTTTTTTAAAAAGGATAAGAAAGAATGAAAGACCAGGTAGGCCTGCCATTCTTAACTCTATCTGTCTGTCTGTCTGTCTGTCTGATCCCCTGGAACTGGAGATGGGCCACCATATAGTTGCTGGTAGTTGATCCCATGTTCTCTATAAGAGGAGACAATGCTGTTAATTGTTGATCCCTTTCATTGGCCCCACACATCTTTAAATTTTTAGAAGTAAATGTGAGGCTGTGTTTATGTACATCATATGCAGACCATAAGAGGGATATAGATTCTCCAGAATCTGACACCCTCTTCTGGAGTGACTGAAGACAGCTACATTGTACTTATATCTAATAAATACATAAATAAATAAATAAACATTTTTTAAAAAGAATAAGAAAGAAAGAAAGACCAGGCAGGCCTGCCACCTTGTCTGTCTGTCTGTCTGTGTGTCTATCTGTCAGATACCCTGAAACTGGAGATGGGCCACCATATAGTTGCTGGTAGTTGATCCCAGGTTCTCTGGAAGAGGAGACAATGCTGTTAATTGTTGAGCCCTTTCAGTGGCCCCACCCATCTTTAAATTTTTAGAAGTATATGTGAGGCTGTGTTCATGTACATCATATGCAGACCATATGAGGGATATTGATTCTCCAGAATCTGACACCCTCTTCTGGAGAGTCTGAAGACAGCTACAGTGTACTTACATCTAATAAATACATAAATAAATAAATAAATAAATGAATAAATGAATAAATAAATAAATAAATTAATAAACATTTTTTAAAAAGGATAAGAAAGAAAGAAAAATCAGGCAGGCCTGCCATCCTTATCTCTGTCTGTCTGTCTGTCTGTCTTATCCGATGGAACTTGAGATGGGCCACCATATAGTTGCTGGTAGTTGATCCCACGTTCTCTGGAAGAAGAGACAATGCTGTTAATTGTTGAGCCCTTTCAGTGGGCCCACCCATCTTTAAATTTTTAGAAATATATGTGAGGCTGTGTTTATGTACATCATATGCAGACCATAAGAGGGATTTAGATTCTCCAGAAGATGACACCCTCTTTTAGAGTGTCTGAAGACAGCTACCTTGTACTTAAATCTAATAAATACATACTTAAATTAATAAACATTTCTTAAAAGTATAAGAAAGAAAGAAAGACCAGGCAGGCCTCCATCCTTATCTCTGTCAGTCTGTCTGTCTGTCTGTCTGATCCCTTGGAACTGGAGATGGACCACCATAAGGTGCTGGTAGTTTATCCCAGGTTCTCTGAAAGAGGAGACAATGCTGTTAATTGTTGAGCCCTCTCAGTGGCCCCACACATCTTTAAATTTTTAGAAGTATATGTGAGGCTGTGTTTATGTACATCATATGCAGACCATAAGAGGGATTTAGATTCTCCACAATCTGACACCCTCTTCTGGAGTGTCTGAAGATAGCTACAGTGAACTTATATCTAATAAATACATGAATAAATATATAAATAAACATTTTTTAAAAAGATAAGAAAGAAAGAAAGACCAGGCAGGCCTGCCATCCTTATCACTGTCTGTATGTCTGTCTGTCTGATCCCCTGGAACTGGAGATGGGCCACCATATAGTTTCTGCTAGTTGATCCCAGGTATCTGCAAGAGGAGACAATGCTGTTATTTGTTGAGCCCTTTCAGTGGCGCCACCCATCTTTAAATATTTAGAGGTATATGTGAGGCTGTGTTTATGTACATCATATGCAGACCATAAGAGGGATTTAGATTCTCCAGAATCTGACACCCTCTTCTGGAGTGTCTGAAGACAGCTACAGTGTACTTATATCTAATAAATAAATAGATAAATAAATAAATAAATAAATAAACATTTTTTAAAAAGTATAAGAAAGAAAGAAAGACCAGGCAGGCCTGCCATCCATATCTCTGTCTGTCTGTCTGTCTGTCTGTCTATCTGATCCCCGGGAACTGGAGATGGGCCACCATATAGTGCTGGTAGTTGATCCAAGGTTCTCTGGAAGAGGAGACAATTCGGTTAATTGTTGAGCCCTTTCAGTGGCCCCACACTTCTTTAAATATTTAGAAGTTTATGTGAGGCTGTGTTTATGTACATCATATTCAGATTATAAGAGGATTTAGATTCTCCAGAATCTGACACCCTCTACTGGAGTGTCTGAAGACAGCTACAGTGTACTTATATATAATAAATAAATAAATAAATAAATAAATAAATAAATAAACATTTTTTAAAAAGGATAAGAAAGAAAGTAAGAGCAGGCAGGCCTGCCATCCTTATCTCTGTCTGTCTGTCTGTCTGTCTGTCTGATCCCCTGGAACTGGAGTTGGGCTACCATAAAGTTGCTGGTAGTTGATCCCAGGTTCTCTGGAAGAGAGGACAAGGCTGTTAATTGTTGAGCCCTATCAGTGGCCCTACCCATCTTTAAATATTTAGAAGTATATGTGAGGCTGTGTTTATGTACATCATATGCAGACCATAAGAGGGATTTAGATTCTCCAGAATCTGACACCCTCTTCTGGAGTGTCTGAAGACAGCTACAGTGTACTTATATCTAATAAATACATAAATAAATAAATAAATAAATAAATAAATAAATAAATAAATAAACATTTTTTTAAAAAGTATAAGAAATAAAGAAAGACCAGGCAGGCCTGCCATCCTTATCTCTGTCTCTCTGTCTGTCTGTCTGTCTGATCCACTGGAACTGGAGATGGGCCACCATAAGGTGCTGGTATTTTTTCCCAGGTTCTCTGAAAGAGGAGACAATGCTGTTAATTGTTGAGCCCTCTCAGTGGCCCCACACATCTTTAAATTTTTAGAAGTATATGTGAGGCTGTGTTTATGTACATCATATGCAGACCATAAGAGGGATTTAGATTCTCCAGAATCTGACACCCTCTTCTGGAGTGTCTGAAGACAGCTACAGTGTACTTATATCTAATAAATACATATATAAATATATAAATAAACATTTTTTTAAAAAGGATAAGAAAGAAAGAAAGACCAGGCAGGCCTGCCATCCTTTTCACTGTCTGTCTGTCTGTCTGTCTGATCCCCTGGAACTGGAGATGGGCCACCATATAGTTGCTGGTAGTTGATCCAAGGTTCTCTGGAAGAGGAGACAATGCTCTTAATTGTTGAGCCCTTTCAGTGGCCGCACACTTCTTTAAATATTTAGAAGTATATGTGAGGCTGTGTTTATGTACATCATATTCAGATTATAAGAGGATTTAGATTCTCCAGAATCTGACACCCTCTACTGGAGTGTCTGAAGACAGCTACAGTGTACTTATATGTAATAAATAAATAAATAAATAAATAAATAAATAAATAAATAAACATTTTTTAAAAAGGATAAGAAAGAAAGTAAGACCAGGCAGGCCTGCCATCCTTATCTCTGTCTGTCTGTCTGTCTGATCCCCTGGAACTGGAGATGGGCCACCATATTGTTGCTGGTAGTTGATCTAAGGTTCTCTGGAAGTGGAGACAATGCTCTTAATTGTTGAGCCCTTTCAGTGGCCCCACACTTCTTTAAATATTTAGAAGTATATATGAGCTGTGTTTATGTACATCATATTCAGATTATAAGAGGATTTAGATTCTCCAGAATCTGACACCCTCTACTGGAGTGTCTGAAGACAGCTACAGTGTACTTATATATAATAAATACATAAATAAATAAATAAATAAATAAACATTTTTTAAAAAGGATAAGAAAGAAAGTAAGACCAGGCAGGCCTGCCATCCTTATCTCTGTCTGTCTGTCTGTCTGTCTGTCTGTCTGATCCCCTGGAACTGGAGATGGGCTACCATATAGTTGCTGGTAGTTGATCCCAGGTTCTCTGGAAGAGGAGACAATGCTGTTAATTGTTGAGCCCTATCAGTGGCCCTACCCATCTTTAAATTTTTAGACGTGTATGTGAGGCTGTGTTTATGTACATCATATGCAGACCAGAAGAGGGATTTAGATTCATCAGAATCTGACACCCTCTTCTGGAGTGTCTGAAGACAGCTACAGTGTACATATATCTAATAAATACATAAATAAATACAATTTTTTTAAAAAGTATAAGAAAGAAAGAAAGACCAGGCAGGCCTGCCATACTTATCCTTGTCTGTCTGTCTGTCTGTCTGATCCCCTGGGAGTGGAGATGGGCCACCATATAGTTGCAGGTAGTTGATCCCAGGTTCTCTGTAAGAGGAGATAATGCTGTTAATTGCTGAGCCCTTTCAGTGGCCCCCCCCACCTTTAAATTTTAAGAAGTAAAGGTGAGGCTGTGTTTATGTACATCATATGCAGACCATAAGAGGGATTTAGATTCTCCAGAATATGACAACTTCTTCTGGAGTGTCTGAAGACGGCTACAGTGTACTTATATCTAATAAACATATAAATAAATAAATAAACATTTTTTAAAAAGGATAAGAAAGAAAGAAAGACCAGGCAGGCCTGCCATCCTTATCTCTGTCAGTCTGTCTGTCTGTCAGTCTGTCTGATCCCTTGGAACTGGAGATGGGCCACCATATAGTTGCTGTTAGTTGATCCCAGGTTCTCTGGAAGAGGAGACAATGCTGTTAATTGTTGAGCCCTTTCAGTGGCTCCAACTATCTTTAAATTTTTAGAAGTATATGTTAGGCTGTGTTTATGTACATCATATGCAGACCATAAGAGGGATTTATATTCTCCAGAATCTGACACCCTCTTCTGGAGTGTCTGAAGACAACTACAGTGTACTTATATCTAATAAATACATATATAAATAAATATAAATAAATAAATAAACATTATTTTAAAAGGATAAGAAAGAAAGAAAGACCAGGCAGGCCTGTCATCCTAATCTCTGTCTGTCTCTCTGTCTGTCTGATCCCCTGGAACTGGAGATGGGCCACCTTGTAGTTGCTGGTAGTTGATCCCAGGTTCTCTGGAAGAGGAGACAATGCTGTTAATTGTTGAGCCCTTTCAGTGGACCCACACATCTTTTAATTTTTAGAAGTATATGTGAGGCTGTGTTTATATACATCATATGCAGACCATAAGAGGGATTTAGATTCTCCAGAATCTGAGACCCTCTTCTTGAGTGTCTGAAGACAGCTACAGTGTACTTATATCTAATAAATACATAAATAAATATATAAATAAACATTTTTTTAAAAAGGATAAGAAACAAAGAAAGACCAGGCAGGCCTGCCATCCTTTTCACTGTCTGTATGTCTGTCTGTCTGATCCCCTGGAACTGGAGATGGGCCACCATATAGTTGCTGGTAGTTGATACCAGGTACTCTGGAAGAGGAGACAATGCTGTTAATTGTTGAGCTTTTAGAGTGGCCCCACCCTTCTTTTAATTTTTAGAAGTATATGTGAGGCTGTGTTTATGTACATCATATGCAGACCATAAGAGGGATTTAGATTCTCCAGAATCTGACACCCTCCTCTGGAGTGTCTAAAGAAAGCTACAGTGTACTTATATCTAAGAAATACATATATAAATAAATAAACATTTTTAAATGTATAAGAAAGAAAGAAAAACCAGGCAGGCCTGCAATCCTTGTCTGTCTGTCTGTCTGTATGTCTGTCTGATCCCCTGGAACTGGAGATGGGCCACAATATAGTTGCTGGTAGTTGATCCCAGGTCCTCTGGAAGAGGAGACAATGCTGTTAATTGTTGAGCCCTTTCAGTGGCCCCACCCATCTTTAAATTTTTAGAAGTATATGTGAGGTTGTGTTTATGTACATCATATGCAGACCATAAGAGGGATTTAGATTCTCCAGAAGATGACACAGTCTTCTAGAGTGTCTGAAGACAGCTACAGTGTACTTATATCTAATAAATTCATAAATAAACAAATAAACATTTTTTAAAAAGTATAATAAAGAAAGAGAGACCAGGCAGGCCTGCCATCCTTGTTTGTCTGTCTGTCTGTCTGTCTGATCCCCTGAAACTGGAGATGGGCCACCATATAATTGCTGGTAGTTGATCCCAGGTTCTCTGGAAGAGGAGTCAGTGCTGTTAATTGTTGAGCCCTTTCAGTGGACCCACCAATCTTTAAATTTTTAGAAGTATATGTGAGGCTGTGTTCATGTACATCATATGCAGACCATAAGAGGGATATAGATTCTTCAGAATCTGACACCCTCTTCGGGAGTGTTTGAAGACAGCTACAGTGTACTTACATCTAATAAATACATACTTAAATTAATAAACATTTTTTTAAAAAGGATAAGAAAGAATGAAAGACCAGGTAGGCCTGCCATTCTTAACTCTATCTGTCTGTCTGTCTGTCTGTCTGATCCCCTGGAACTGGAGATGGGCCACCATATAGTTGCTGGTAGTTGATCCCATGTTCTCTATAAGAGGAGACAATGCTGTTAATTGTTGATCCCTTTCATTGGCCCCACACATCTTTAAATTTTTAGAAGTAAATGTGAGGCTGTGTTTATGTACATCATATGCAGACCATAAGAGGGATATAGATTCTCCAGAATCTGACACCCTCTTCTGGAGTGACTGAAGACAGCTACATTGTACTTATATCTAATAAATACATAAATAAATAAATAAACATTTTTTAAAAAGAATAAGAAAGAAAGAAAGACCAGGCAGGCCTGCCACCTTGTCTGTCTGTCTGTCTGTGTGTCTATCTGTCAGATACCCTGAAACTGGAGATGGGCCACCATATAGTTGCTGGTAGTTGATCCCAGGTTCTCTGGAAGAGGAGACAATGCTGTTAATTGTTGAGCCCTTTCAGTGGCCCCACCCATCTTTAAATTTTTAGAAGTATATGTGAGGCTGTGTTCATGTACATCATATGCAGACCATAAGAGGGATATAGATTCTTCAGAATCTGACACCCTCTTCGGGAGTGTTTGAAGACAGCTACAGTGTACTTACATCTAATAAATACATACTTAAATTAATAAACATTTTTTTAAAAAGGATAAGAAAGAATGAAAGACCAGGTAGGCCTGCCATTCTTAACTCTATATGTCTGTCTGTCTGTCTGTCTGATCCCCTGGAACTGGAGATGGGCCACCATATAGTTGCTGGTAGTTGATCCCATGTTCTCTATAAGAGGAGACAATGCTGTTAATTGTTGATCCCTTTCATTGGCCCCACACATCTTTAAATTTTTAGAAGTAAATGTGAGGCTGTGTTTATGTACATCATATGCAGACCATAAGAGGGATATAGATTCTCCAGAATCTGACACCCTCTTCTGGAGTGACTGAAGACAGCTACATTGTACTTATATCTAATAAATACATAAATAAATAAATAAACATTTTTTAAAAAGAATAAGAAAGAAAGAAAGACCAGGCAGGCCTGCCACCTTGTCTGTCTGTCTGTCTGTGTGTCTATCTGTCAGATACCCTGAAACTGGAGATGGGCCACCATATAGTTGCTGGTAGTTGATCCCAGGTTCTCTGGAAGAGGAGACAATGCTGTTAATTGTTGAGCCCTTTCAGTGGCCCCACCCATCTTTAAATTTTTAGAAGTATATGTGAGGCTGTGTTCATGTACATCATATGCAGACCATATGAGGGATATTGATTCTCCAGAATCTGACACCCTCTTCTGGAGAGTCTGAAGACAGCTACAGTGTACTTACATCTAATAAATACATAAATAAATAAATAAATGAATAAATGAATAAATAAATAAATAAATTAATAAACATTTTTTAAAAAGGATAAGAAAGAAAGAAAAATCAGGCAGGCCTGCCATCCTTATCTCTGTCTGTCTGTCTGTCTGTCTTATCCGATGGAACTTGAGATGGGCCACCATATAGTTGCTGGTAGTTGATCCCACGTTCTCTGGAAGAAGAGACAATGCTGTTAATTGTTGAGCCCTTTCAGTGGGCCCACCCATCTTTAAATTTTTAGAAATATATATGAGGCTGTGTTTATGTACATCATATGCAGACCATAAGAGGGATTTAGATTCTCCAGAAGATGACACCCTCTTTTAGAGTGTCTGAAGACAGCTACCTTGTACTTAAATCTAATAAATACATACTTAAATTAATAAACATTTCTTAAAAGTATAAGAAAGAAGGAAAGACCAGGCAGGCCTCCATCCTTATCTCTGTCAGTCTGTCTGTCTGTCTGTCTGATCCCTTGGAACTGGAGATGGGCCACCATAAGGTGCTGGTAGTTTATCCCAGGTTCTCTGAAAGAGGAGACAATGCTGTTAATTGTTGAGCCCTCTCAGTGGCCCCACACATCTTTAAATTTTTAGAAGTATATGTGAGGCTGTGTTTATGTACATCATATGCAGACCATAAGAGGGATATAGATTCTTCAGAATCTGACACCCTCTTCGGGAGTGTTTGAAGACAGCTACAGTGTACTTACATCTAATAAATACATACTTAAATTAATAAACATTTTTTTAAAAAGGATAAGAAAGAATGAAAGACCAGGTAGGCCTGCCATTCTTAACTCTATCTGTCTGTCTGTCTGTCTGTCTGATCCCCTGGAACTGGAGATGGGCCACCATATAGTTGCTGGTAGTTGATCCCATGTTCTCTATAAGAGGAGACAATGCTGTTAATTGTTGATCCCATTCATTGGCCCCACACATCTTTAAATTTTTAGAAGTAAATGTGAGGCTGTGTTTATGTACATCATATGCAGACCATAAGAGGGATATAGATTCTCCAGAATCTGACACCCTCTTCTGGAGTGACTGAAGACAGCTACATTGTACTTATATCTAATAAATACATAAATAAATAAATAAACATTTTTTAAAAAGAATAAGAAAGAAAGAAAGACCAGGCAGGCCTGCCACCTTGTCTGTCTGTCTGTCTGTGTGTCTATCTGTCAGATACCCTGAAACTGGAGATGGGCCACCATATAGTTGCTGGTAGTTGATCCCAGGTTCTCTGGAAGAGGAGACAATGCTGTTAATTGTTGAGCCCTTTCAGTGGCCCCACCCATCTTTAAATTTTTAGAAGTATATGTGAGGCTGTGTTCATGTACATCATATGCAGACCATATGAGGGATATTGATTCTCCAGAATCTGACACCCTCTTCTGGAGAGTCTGAAGACAGCTACAGTGTACTTACATCTAATAAATACATAAATAAATAAATAAATAAATGAATAAATGAATAAATAAATAAATAAATTAATAAACATTTTTTAAAAAGGATAAGAAAGAAAGAAAAATCAGGCAGGCCTGCCATCCTTATCTCTGTCTGTCTGTCTGTCTGTCTTATCCGATGGAACTTGAGATGGGCCACCATATAGTTGCTGGTAGTTGATCCCACGTTCTCTGGAAGAAGAGACAATGCTGTTAATTGTTGAGCCCTTTCAGTGGGCCCACCCATCTTTAAATTTTTAGAAATATATGTGAGGCTGTGTTTATGTACATCATATGCAGACCATAAGAGGGATTTAGATTCTCCAGAAGATGACACCCTCTTTTAGAGTGTCTGAAGACAGCTACCTTGTACTTAAATCTAATAAATACATACTTAAATTAATAAACATTTCTTAAAAGTATAAGAAAGAAGCAAATACCAGGCAGGCCTCCATCCTTATCTCTGTCAGTCTGTCTGTCTGTCTGTCTGATCCTTTGGAACTGGAGATGGGCCACCATAAGGTGCTGGTAGTTTATCCCAGGTTCTCTGAAAGAGGAGACAATGCTGTTAATTGTTTAGCCCTCTCAGTGGCCCCACACATCTTTAAATTTTTAGAAGTATATGTGAGGCTGTGTTTATGTACATCATATGCAGACCATAAGAGGGATTTAGATTCTCCAGAATCTGACACCCTCTTCTGGAGTGTCTGAAGACAGCTACAGTGTACTTATATCTAATAAATACATATATAAATATATAAATAAACATTTTTTTAAAAAGGATAAGAAAGAAAGAAAGACCAGGCAGGCCTGCCATCCTTTTCACTGTCTGTCTGTCTGTCTGTCTGATCCCCTGGAACTGGAGATGGGCCACCATATAGTTGCTGGTAGTTGATCCCAGGTACTCTGGAAGAGGAGACAATGCTGTTAATTGTTGAGCCCTTTCAGTGGCGCCACCCATCTTTAAATATTTAGAGGTATATGTGAGGCTGTGTTTATGTACATCATATGCACACCACAAGAGGGATTTAGATTCTCCAGAATCTGACACCTTCTTCTGGAGTGTCTGAAGACAGCTACAGTGTACTTATATCTAATAAATACATGAATAAATATATAAATAAACATTTTTTTTTAAAAAGGACAAGAAAGAAAGAAAGACCAGGCAGGCCTGCCATCCTTATCACTGTCTGTATGTCTGTCTGTCTGATCCCCTGGAACTGGAGATGGGCCACCATATAGTTGCTGGTAGTTGATCCCAGGTACTCTGGAAGAGGAGACAATGCTGTTAATTGTTGAGCCCTTTCAGTGGCGCCACCCATCTTTAAATATTTAGAGGTATATGTGAGGCTGTGTTTATGTACATCATATGCAGACCATAAGAGGGATTTAGATTCTCCAGAATCTGACACCCTCTTCTGGAGTGTCTGAAGACAGCTACAGTGTACTTATATCTAATAAATAAATAAATAGATAAATAAATAAATAAATAAATAAACATTTTTTAAAAAGTATAAGAAAGAAAGAAAGACCAGGCAGGCCTGCCATCCATATCTCTGTCTGTCTGTCTGTCTGTCTATCTGATCCCCAGGAACTGGATATGGGCCACCATATAGTGCTGGTAGTTGATCCAAGGTTCTCTGGAAGAGGAGACAATTCGGTTAATTGTTTAGCCCTTTCAGTGGCCCCACACTTCTTTAAATATTTAGAAGTTTATGTGAGGCTGTGTTTATGTACATCATATTCAGATTATAAGAGGATTTAGATTCTCCAGAATCTGACACCCTCTACTGGAGTGACTGAAGACAGCTACAGTGTACTTATGTATAATAAATAAATAAATAAATAAATAAATAAACATTTTTTAAAAAGTATAAGAAAGAAAGAAAGACCAGGCAGGCCTGCCATCCTTATCACTGTCTGTATGTCTGTCTGTCTGATCCCCTGGAACTGGAGATGGGCCACCATATAGTTGCTGGTAGTTGATCCCAGGTACTCTGGAAGAGGAGACAATGCTGTTAATTGTTGAGCCCTTTCAGTGGCGCCATCCATCTTTAAATATTTAGAGGTATATGTGAGGCTGTGTTTATGTACATCATATGCAGACCATAAGAGGGATTTAGATTCTCCAGAATCTGACACCCTCTTCTGGAGTGTCTGAAGACAGCTAGAGTGTACTTATATCTAAAAAATAAATAGATAAATAAATAAATAAATAAATAAACATTTTTTAGAAAGAATAAGTAAGAAAGAAAGACCAGGCAGGCCTGCCATCCATATCTCTGTCTGTCTGTCTGTCTGTCTATCTGATCCCCGGGAACTGGAGATGGGCCACCATATAGTGCTGGTAGTTGATCCAAGGTTCTCTGGAAGAGGAGACAATTCGGTTAATTGTTTAGCCCTTCCAGTGGCCCCACACTTCTTTAAATATTTATAAGTATATGTGAGGCTGTGTTTATGTACATCATATGCAGACCATAAGAGGGATTTAGATTCTCCAGAATCTGACACCCTCTACTGGAGTGACTGAAGACAGCTACAGTGTACTTATATATAATAAATAAATAAATAAATAAATAAATAAATAAATAAATAAATAAACATTTTTTAAAAAGGATAAGAAAGAAAGTAAGACCAGGCAGGCCTGCCATCCTTATCTCTGTCTCTCTGTCTGTCTGTCTGTCTGTCTGTCTGATCCACTGGAACTGGAGATGGGACACTATAAGGTGCTGGTAGTTGATCCCAGGTTCTCTGGAAGAGGAGACAATGCTGTTAATTGTTGAGCCCTATCAGTGGCCCTACCCATCTTTAAATATTTAGAAGTATATGTGAGGCTGTGTTTATGTACATCATATGCAGACCATAAGAGGGATTTAGATTCTCCAGAATCTGACACCCTCTTCTGGAGTGTCTGAAGACAGCTACAGTGTACTTATATCTAATAAATACATAAATAAATAAATAAATAAATAAATAAATAAATAAATAAATAAACATTTTTTAAAAAGTATAAGAAATAAAGAAAGACCAGGCAGGCCTGCCATCCTTATCTCTGTCTCTCTGTCTGTCTGTCTGTCTGATCCCCTGCAACTGGAGATGGGCCACCATAAGGTGCTGGTAGTTTATCCCAGGTTCTCTGAAAGAGGAGACAATGCTGTTAATTGTTGAGCCCTCTCAGTGGCCCCACACATCATTAAATTATTAGAAGTATATGTGAGGCTGTGTTTATGTACATCATATGCAGACCATAAGAGGGATTTAGATTCTCCAGAATCTGACACCCTCTTCTGGAGTGTCTGAAGACAGCTACAGTGTACTTATATCTAATAAATACATAAATAAATATATAAATAAACATTTTTTTAAAAGGAAAAGAAAGAAAGAAAGACCAGGCAGGCCTGCCATCCTTATCACTGTCTGTATGTCTGTCTGTCTGATCCCCTGGAACTGGAGATGGGCCACCATATAGTTGCTGGTAGTTGATCCCAGGTACTCTGGAAGAGGAGACAATGCTGTTAATTGTTGAGCCCTTTCAGTGGCGCCACCCATCTTTAAATATTTAGAGGTATATGTGAGGCTGTGTTTATGTACATCATATGCAGACCATAAGAGGGATTTAGATTCTCCAGAATCTGACACCCACTTCTGGAGTGTCTGAAGACAGCTACAGTGTACTTATATCTAATAAATAAACAGATAAATAAATAAATAAATAAATAAACATTTTTTTTAAAAAGAATAAGAAAGAAAGAAAGACCAGGCAGGCCTGCCATCCTTATCACTGTCTGTATGTCTGTTTGTCTGATCCCCTGGAACTGGAGATGGGCCACCATATAGTTGCTGGTAGTTGATCCCAGGTACTCTGGAAGAGGAGACAATGCTGTTAATTGTTGAGCCCTTTCAGTGGCGCCACTCATCTTTAAATATTTAGAGGTATATGTGAGGCTGTGTTTATGTACATCATATGCAGACCATAAGAGGGATTTAGATTCTCCAGAATCTGACACCCACTTCTGGAGTGTCTGAAGACAGCTACAGTGTACTTATATCTAATAAATAAACAGATAAATAAATAAATTAACATTTTTTAAAAAGTATAAGAAAGAAAGAAAGACCAGGCAGGCCTGCCATCCATATCTCTGTCTGTCTGTCTGTCTGTCTATTTGATCCCCGGGAACTGGAGATGGGCCACCATATAGTTGCTGGTAGTTGATCCCAAGTACTCTGGAAGAGGAGACAATGCTGTTAATTGTTGAGCCCTTTCAGTGGCGCCACCCATCTTTAAATATTTAGAGGTATATGTGAGGCTGTGTTTATGTACATCATATGCAGACCATAAGAGGGATTTAGATTCTCCAGAATCTGACACCCACTTCTGGAGTGTCTGAAGACAGCTACAGTGTACTTATATCTAATAAATAAACAGATAAATAAATAAATAAATAAATAAATAAACATTTTTTTAAAAAGAATAAGAAAGAAAGAAAGACCTGGCAGGCCTGCCATCCTTATCACTGTCTGTATGTCTGTTTGTCTGATCCCCTGGAACTGGAGATGGGCCACCATATAGTTGCTGGTAGTTGATCCCAGGTACTCTGGAAGAGGAGACAATGCTGTTAATTGTTGAGCCCTTTCAGTGGCGCCACCCATCTTTAAATATTTAGATGTATATGTGAGGCTGTGTTTATGTACATCATATGCAGACCATAAGAGGGATTTAGATTCTCCAGAATCTGACACCCACTTCTGGAGTGTCTGAAGACAGCTACAGTGTACTTATATCTAATAAATAAACAGATAAATAAATAAATAAACATTTTTTAAAAAGTATAAGAAAGAAAGAAAGACCAGGCAGGCCTGCCATCCATATCTCTGTCTGTCTGTCTGTCTGTCTATTTGATCCCCGGGAACTGGAGACGGGCCACCATATAGTGCTGGTAGTTGATCCAAGGTTCTCTGGAAGAGGAGACAATTCGGTTAATTGTTGAGCCCTTTCAGTGGCCCCACACTTCTTTAAATATTTAGAAGTTTATGTGAGGCTGTGTTTATGTACATCATATTCAGATTATAAGAGGATTTAGATTCTCCAGAATCTGACACCCTCTACTGGAGTGACTGAAGACAGCTACATTGTACTTATATATAATAAATAAATAAATAAATAAATACATAAATAAATAAACATTTTTTAAAAAGGATAAGAAAGAAAGAAAGACCAGGCAGGCCTGCCATCCTTATCACTGTCTGTATGTCTGTCTGTCTGATCCCCTGGAACTGGAGATGGGCCACCATATAGTTGCTGGTAGTTGATCCCAGGTACCATGGAAGAGGAGACAATGCTGTTAATTGTTGAGCCCTTTCAGTGGCGCCACCCATCTTTAAATATTTAGAGGTATATGTGAGGCTGTGTTTATGTACATCATATGCAGACCATAAGAGGGATTTAGATTCTCCAGAATCTGACACCCTCTTCTGGAGTGTCTGAAGACAGCTACAGTGTACTTATATCTAATAAATACATAAATAAATATATAAATAAACATTATTTTAAAAAGGATAAGAAAGAAAGAAAGACCAGGCAGGCCTGCCATCCTTATCACTGTCTGTATGTCTGTCTGTCTGATCCCCTGGAACTGGAGATGGGCCACCATATAGTTGCTGGTAGTTGATCCCAGGTACTCTGGAAGAGGAGACAATGCTGTTAATTGTTGAGCCCTTTCAGTGGCGCCACCCATCTTTAAATATTTAGAGGTATATGTGAGGCTGTGTTTATGTACATCATATGCAGACCATAAGAGGGATTTAGATTCTCCAGAATCTGACACCCTCTTCTGGAGTGTCTGAAGACAGCTACAGTGTACTTATATCTAATAAATAAATAGATAAATAAATAAATAAATAAATAAATAAATAAATAAATAAACATTTTTTAAAAAGTATAAGAAAGAAAGAAAGACCAGGCAGGCCTGCCATCCATATCTCTGTCTGTCTGTCTGTCTGTCTATCTGATCCCCGGGAACTGGAGATGGGCCACCATATAGTGCTGGTAGTTGATCCAAGGTTCTCTGGAAGAGGAGACAATTCGGTTAATTGTTGAGCCCTTTCAGTGGCCCCACACTTCTTTAAATATTTATAAGTATATGTGAGGCTGTGTTTATGTACATCATATGCAGACCATAAGAGGGATTTAGATTCTCCAGAATCTGACACCCTCTTCGGGAGTGTCTGAAGACAGCTACAGTGTACTTATATCTAATAAATAAATAGACAAATAAATAAATAAATAAATAAACATTTTTTAAAAAGGATAAGAAAGAAAGAAAGACCAGGCAGGCCTGCCATTCATATCTCTGCCTGTCTGTCTGTCTGTCTATCTGATCCCTGGGTACTGGAGATGGGCCACCATATAGTTGCTGGTAGTTGATCCAAGGTTCTCTGGAAGAGGAGACAATGCTCTTAATTGTTGAGCCCTATCAGTGGCCCCACCCATCTTTAAATTTTTAGAAGTATATTTGAGTCTGTGTTTATGTACATCATATGCAGACCATAAGAGGGATTTAGATACTCCAGAATCTGACACCCTCTTCTGGAGTGTCTGAAGACAGCTACAGTGTACTTATATAATAAATAAATAAATAAATAAATAAATAAATAAATAAATAAACATTATTTAAACCGGATAAGAAAAAAAGAAAGACCAGGCAGGCCTACCATCCCTATCTCTGTCTGTCTGTCTATCAGTCGTTCTGATCCCCTGCAACTGGAGATGGGCCACCATATAGGTGCTGGTAGTTGATCCCAGGTTCTCTGGAAGAGGAGACAATGCTGTTAATTGTTGAGCGATTTCAGTGGCCCCACCCATCGTTAAATTTTTAGTAGTATATGTGAGGCTGTGTTTATGTACATCATATGCAGACCATAAGAGGGATTTAGATTCTCCAGAATCTGACACCCTCTTCTGGAGTGTCTGAAGACAGCTACAGTGTACTTATATCTAATAAATACATGAATAAATAAAGATTTTTTAAAAAGGATAATAAAGAAAGAAAGACCAGGCTGGCCTGCCATACTAATCTCTGTCAGTCTGTCTGTCTGTCAGACTGTCTGATACCTTGGAACTGCAGATGGGCAACCATATAGTTGCTGTTAGTTGATCCCAGCTTCTCTGGAAGAGGAGACAATGCTATTAATTGTTGAGCCCTTTCAGTGGCTCCACCTATCTTTAAATTTTTAGAAGTATATGTTAGGCTGTGTTTATGTACATCATATGCAGACCATAAGAGGGATTTAGTTTCTCCAGAATCTGACACCCTCTTCTGGAGTGTCTGAAGACAACTACAGTGTACTTATATCTAATAAATACATACATATATAAATAAATAAATAAATAAATAAACATTATTTTAAAAGGATAAGAAAGAAAGACCAGGCAGGCCTGCCATACTTATCTCAGTCTGTCTGTCTGTCTGTCTGATCCCCTGGAACTGGAGATGGGCCACCTTGTAGGTGCTGGTAGTTGATCCCAGGTTCTCTGGAAGAGGAGACAATGCTGTTAATTGTTGAGCCCTTTCAGTGGCCCCACCCATTTTTAATTTTTACAAGTATATGTGAGGCTGTGTTTATGTACATCATATTCAGACCATAAGAGGGATTTAGATTCTCCAGAATCTGACACCATCTTCTGGAGTGTCTGAAGACGGCTACAGTGTACTTATATCTAATAAATACATAAATAAATAAATAAAAGAATAAATAAACATTTTTTAAAAAGTATAAGAAATAAAGAAAGACCAGTCAGGCCTGCCATCCATATCTCTGTCTCTCTGTCTGTCTGTCTGTCTGATCCACTGGAACTGGTGATGGGCCACCATAAGGTGCTGGTAGTTTATCCCAGGTTCTCTGAAAGAGGAGACAATGCTGTTAATTGTTGAGCCCTCTCAGTGGCCCCACACATCTTTAAATTTTTAGAAGTATATGCGAGGCTCTGTTTATGTACATCATATGCAGACCATAAGAGGGATTTAGATTCTCTAGAATCTGACACCCTCTTCTGGAGTGTCTGAAAGCAGCTACAGTGTACATATATTTAATAAATACATAAATAAATATATAAATAAACATTTTTTTAAAAAGGATAAGACAGAAAGAAAGACCAGGCAGGCCTGCCATCCTTATCACTGTCTGTATGTCTGTCTGTCTGATCCCCTGGAACTGGAGATGGGCCACCATATAGTTGCTAGTAGTTGATCCCAGGTACACTGGAAGAGGAGACAATGCTGTTAATTGTTGAGCTTTTAGAGTGGCCCCACCCTTCTTTAAATTTTTAGAAGTATATGTGAGGCTGTGTTTATGTACATCATATGCAGACCATAAGAGGGATTTAGATTCTCCAGAATCTGACACCCTCTTCTGGAGTGTCTGAACAGCTACAGTGTACTTATATCTAATAATAAATAAATAAATAAATAAATAAATAAACAAACATTTTTTTAAAAAAAGGATAAGAAAGAAAGAAAGACCAGGAAGGCCTGCCATCCTTATCACTGCCTGTCTGTCTGTCTGTCTGATCCCCTGGAACTGGAGATGGGCCACCTTTTAGGTGCTGGTAGTTGATCCCAGGTTCTCTGGAAGAGGAGACAATGCTGTTAATTGTTTAGTCCTTTCAATGGCCCCACCTATTTATAATTTTTAGAAATATATGTGAGGCTGTATTTATGTACATCATATTCAGACCATAAGAGGGATTTAGATTCTCTAGAATCTGACACCCTCTTCTGGAGTGTCTGAAGACGGCTACAGTGTACTTATATCTAATAAATACATAAATAAATAAATAAATAAATAAATAAATAAATAAATAAACAGTTTTTAAAATGTATAAGAAATAAAGAAAGACCAGGCAGGCATGCCATCCTCACCTCTGTCTCTCTGTCTGTCTGTCTGTCTGTCTGATCCACTGGAACTGGGGATGGGCCACCTTTTAGGTGCTGGTAGTTTATCCCAGGTTCTCTGAAAGAGGAGACAATGCTGTTAATTGTTGAGTCCTTTCAGTGGCCCCACCTATTTATAATTTTTAGAAGTATATGTGAGGCTGTGTTTATGTACATCATATTCAGACCATAAGAGGGATTTAGATTCTCTAGAATCTGACACCCTCTTATGGAGTGTCTGAAGACGGCTACAGTGTACTTATATCTAATAAATAAATAAATAAATAAATAAATAAATAAATAAATAAATAAATAAACATATTTTAAAAAGTATAAGAAATAAAGAAAGACCAGGCAGGCCTGCCATCCTTATCTCTGTCTTTCTGTCTATCTGTCTGTCTGTCTGATCCCCTGGAACTGGAGATGGGCCACCATAAGGTGCTGGTAGTTTATCCCAGGTTCTCTGAAAGAGGAGACAATGCTGTTAATTGTTGAGCCCTCTCAGTGGCCCCACACATCTTTAAATTTTTAGAAGTATATGCGAGGCTGTGTTTATGTACATCATATGCAGACCATAAGAGGGATTTAGATTCTCCAGAATATGACACCCTCTTCTGGAGTGTCTGAAAGCAGCTACAGTGTACATATATCTAATAAATACATAAATAAATATATAAATAATCATTTTTTTTAAAAGGATAAGACAGAAAGAAAGACCAGGCAGGCCTGCCATCCTTATCACTGTCTGTATGTCTGTCTGTCTGATCCCCTGGAACTGGAGATGGGCCACCATATAGTTGCTGGTTGTTGATTCCAGGTACTCTGGAAGAGGAGACAATGCTGTTAATTGTTGAGCTTTTAGAGTGGCCCCACCCTTCTTTAAATTTTTAGAAGTATATGTGAGGCTGTGTTTATGTACATCATATGCAGACCATAAGAGGGATTTAGATTCTCCAGAATCTGACACCCTCTTCTGGAGTGTCTGAACAGCTACAGTGTACTTATATCTAATAATAAATAAATAAATAAATAAATAAATAAATAAATAAATAAATAAACAATTTTTTTAAAAAAGGATAAGAAACAAAGAAAGACCAGGCAGGCCTGCCATCCTTATCACTGTCTGTCTGTCTGTCTGTCTGATCCCCTGGAACTGGAGATGGGCCACTTTTAGGTGCTGGTAGTTGATCCCAGGTTCTCTGGAAGAGGAGACAATGCTGTTAATTGTTGTGTCCTTTCAGTGGCCCCACCTATTTATAATTTTTAGAAGTATATGTGAGGCTGTGTTTATGTACATCATATTCAGACCATAAGAGGGATTTAGATTCTCTAGAATCTGACACCCTCTTATGGAGTGTCTGAAGACGGCTACAGTGTACTTATATCTAATAAATAAATAAATAAATAAATAAATAAATAAATAAATAAATAAATAAATAAACATATTTTAAAAAGTATAAGAAATAAAGAAAGACCAGGCAGGCCTGCCATCCTTATCTCTGTCTTTCTGTCTATCTGTCTGTCTGTCTGATCCCCTGGAACTGGAGATGGGCCACCATAAGGTGCTGGTAGTTTATCCCAGGTTCTCTGAAAGAGGAGACAATGCTGTTAATTGTTGAGCCCTCTCAGTGGCCCCACACATCTTTAAATTTTTAGAAGTATATATGAGGCTGTGTTTATGTACATCATATGCAGACCATAAGAGGGATTTAGATTCTCCAGAATATGACACCCTCTTCTGGAGTGTCTGAAAGCAGCTACAGTGTACATATATCTAATAAATACATAAATAAATATATAAATAAACATTTTTTTTAAAAGGATAAGACAGAAAGAAAGACCAGGCAGGCCTGCCATCCTTATCACTGTCTGTATGTCTGTCTGTCTGATCCCCTGGAACTGGAGATGGGCCACCTTATAGTTGCTGGTATTTGATCCCAAGTACTCTAGAAGAGGAGACAATGCTGTTAATTGTTGATCTTTTAGAGTGGCCCCACCCTTCTTTAAATTTTTAGAAGTATATGTGAGGCTGTGTTTATGTACATCATATGCAGACCATAAGAGTGATTTAGATTCTCCAGAATCTGACACCCTCTTCTGGAGTGTCTGAACAGCTACAGTGTACTTATATCTAATAATAAATTAATAAATAAATAAATAAATAAATAAACATTTTTTTAAAAAAAGAATGAGAAAGAAAGAAAGACCAGGCAGGCCTGCCATCCTTATCACTGTCTGTCTGTCTGTCTGTCTGATCCCCTGGAACTGGAGATGGGCCACCTTTTAGGTGCTGGTAGTTGTTCCCAGGTTCTCTGGAAGAGGAGACAATGCTGTTAATTGTTGAGTCCTTTCAGTGGCCCCACCTATATTTAATTTTTAGAAGTATATGTGAGGCTGTGTTTATGTACATCATATTCAGACCATAAGAGGGATTTAGATTCTCCAGAATCTGACACCCTCTTCTGGAGTGTCTGAAGACGGCTACAGTGTACTTATATCTAATAAATAAATAAATAAATAAATAAATAAATAAATAAATAAATACATAAATAAATAAACATTTTTTAAAAAGTATAAGAAATAAAAAAAGACCAGGCAGACCTGCCATCCTTATCTCTGTCTGTCTGTCTGTCTGTCTGTCTGATCCACTGGAACTGGAGATGGGCCACCATAAGGTGCTGGTAGTTTATCCCAAGTTCTCTGAAAGAAGAGACAATGCTGTTAATTGTTGAGCCCTCTCAGTGGCCCCACACATCTTTAAATTTTTAGAAGTATATGCGAGGCTGTGTTTATGTACATCATATGCAGACCATAAGAGGGATTTAGATTCTCCAGAATATGACACCCTCTTCTGGAGTGTCTGAAAGCAGCTACAGTGTACATATATCTAATAAATACATAAATAAATATATAAATAAACATTTTTTTTAAAAGGATAAGACAGAAAGAAAGACCAGGCAGGCCTGCCATCCTTATCACTGTCTGTATGTCTGTCTGTCTGATCCCCTGGAACTGGAGATGGGCCACCATATAGTTGCTGGTAGTTTTTTCCAGGTACTCTGGAAGAGGAGTCAATGCTGTTAATTGTTGAGCTTTTAGAGTGGCCCCACCCTTCTTTAAATTTTTAGAAGTATATGTGTGGCTGTGTTTATGTACATCATATGCAGACCATAAGAGGGATTTAGATTCTCCAGAATCTGACACCCTCTTCTGGAGTGTCTGAACAGCTACAGTGTACATATATCTAATAATAAATAAATAAATAAATAAGTAAGTAAATAAATAAATAAATAAATAAATAAATAAACAATTTTTTTAAAAAAGGATAAGAAACATAGAAAGACCAGGCAGGCCTGAAATCCTTATCACTGTCTGTCTGTCTGTCTGTCTGATCCCCTGGAACTGGAGATGGGCCACCTTTTAGGTGCTGGTAGTTGATCCCAGGTTCTCTGGAAGAGGAGACAATGCTGTTAATTGTTGAGTCCTTTCAGTGGCCCCACCTATTTATAATTTTTAGACGTATATGTGAGGCTGTGTTTATGTACATCATATTCAGACCATAAGAGGGATTTAGATTCTCTAGAATCTGACACCCTCTTCTGGAGTGTCTGAAGACGGCTACAGTGTACTTATATCTAATAAATACATAAATAAATAAATAAATAAATAAATAAATAAATAAATTAACATTTTTTAAAAAGTATAAGAAAGAAAGAAAAACCAGGCATGCCTGCCCTCCTTATCTCTGTCTGCCTGTCTGTCTGTCTGATCCCCTGGAACTGGAGATGGGCCACCATATAGTTGCTGGTAGTTGATCCCAGAAACTCTGGAAGAGGATACAATGCTGTTAATTGTTGAGCTTTTAGAGTGGTCCCACCCTTCTTCAAATTTTTAGAAATATATGTGAGGCTGTGTTTATGTACATCATATGCAGACCATAAGAGGGATTTAGATTCTCCAGAATCTGACACCCTCTTCTGGAGTGTCTGAAGACGGCTACAGTGTACTTATATCTAATAAATAAATAAATAAATAAATAAATAAATAAATAAATAAATAAATAAACATTTTTAAAAAAGTATAAGAAATAAAGAAAGACCTGGCAGGCCTGCCATCCTTGTCTGTCTGTCTGTCTGTCTGATCCCCTGGAACTGGAGATGGGCCACTATATAATTGCTGGTAGTTGATCCCAGGTTCTCTGGAAGAGGAGTCAGTGCTGTTAATTGTTGAGCCCTTTCAGTGGCCCCACCCATCTTTAAATTTTTAGAAGTATATGTGAGGCTGTGTTCATGTACATCATATGCAGACCATAAGAGGGATATAGATTCTCGAGAATCTGACACCCTCTTCGGGAGTGTTTGAAGACAGCTACAGTTTACTTATATCTAATAAATACATACTTAAATTAATATACATTTTTTTAAAAGGATAAGAAAGAAGGAAAGACAAGGTAGGCCTGCCATCCTTAACTCTATCTGTCTGTATGTCTGTCTGTCTGTCTGATCCCCTGGAACTGGAGATGGGCCACCATATAGTTGCTGGTAGTTGATCCCAGGTTCTCTATAAGAGGAGACAATGCTGTTAATTGTTGATCCCTTTCATTGGCCCCACACATCTTTAAATTTTTAGATGTAAATGTGAGGCTGTGTGTATGTACATCATATGCAGACCATAAGAAGGATATAGATTCTCCAGAATCTGACACCCTCTTCTGGAGTGTCTGAAGACAGCTACAGTGTACGTATATCTAATAAATACATAAATAAATAAATAAATAAATAAATAAATAAATAAATAAACAAACATTTTTTAAAAGGGATAAGAAAGAAAGAAAAACCAGGCAGGCCTGCCATCCTTGTCTGTCTTTCTCTCTGTCTGATCCCCTGGACCTGGAGATGGGCCACCATATAGTTGCTGGTAGTTGATCCCAGGTTCTCTGGAAGAGGAGACAATGCTGTTAATTGTTGAGCGCTTTCAGTGGCCCCACCCATCGTTAAATTTTTAGTAGTATATGTGAGGCTGTGTTTATGTACATCATATGCAGACCATAAGAGGGATTTAGATTCTCCAGAATCTGACACCCTCTTCTGGAGTGTCTGAACAGCTGCAGTGTACTTATATATACTAAATACATAAATAAATAAATAAATAAATAAATAAACATTTTTTTAAAAAGGATAAGAAAGAAAGAAAAACCAGGCAGGCCTGCCATCTTTAGCACTGTCTGTATGTCTGTCTGTCTGATCCCCTGGAATTGGAGATGGGCCACCATATAGTTGCTGGTAGTTGATCCCAGGTACTCTGGAAGAGGAGACAATGCTGTTAATTGTTGAGCTTTTAGAGTGGCCCCACCCTTCTTTAAATTTTTAGAAGTATATGTGAGGCTGTGTTTATGTACATCATATGCAGACCATAAGAGGGATTTAGATTCTCCAGAATCTGACACCCTCTTCTGGAGTGTCTGAACAGCTACAGTGTACTTATATCTACTAAATAAATAAATAAATAAATAAACATTTTTTTAAAAAGGATAAGAAAGAAAGAAAGACCAGGCAGGCCTGCCATCCATATCTCTGCCTGTCTGTCTGTCTGTCTATCTGATCCAAGGGAACTGGAGATGGGCAACCATATAGTTGCTGGTAGTTGATCCAAGGTTCTCTGGAAGAGGAGACAATGCTCTTAATTGTTGAGCCCTTTCAGTGGCCCCACACTTCTTTAAATATGTAGAAGTATATGTGAGACTGTGTTTATGTACATCATATTCAGATTATAAGAGGATTTAGATTCTCCAGAATCTGAAACCCTCTACTGGAGTGTCTGAAGACAGCTACAGTGTACTTATATATAATAAAAACATAAATAAATAAATAAATAAATAAACATTTTTTAAAAAGGATAAGAAAGAAAGAAAGACCAGGCAGGCCTGCCATCCTTATCTCTGTCTATCTGTCTGTCTGTCTGATCCCCTGGAACTGGAGATGTGCTACCATATAGTTGCTGGTAGTTGATCCCAGGTACTCTGGAAGAGGAGACAATGCTGTTAATTGTTGAGCTTTTAGAGTGGCCCCACCCTTCTTTAAATTTTTAGAAGTATATGTGAGGCTGTGTTTATGTACATCATATGCAGACCATAAGAGGGATTTAGATTCTCCAGAATCTGACACCCTCTTCTGGAGTGTCTGAACAGCTACAGTGTACTTATATCTACTAAATACATACATAAATAAATAAATAAATAAATAAATAAATAAATAAATATTTTTTAAAAAGGATAAGACAGAAAGAAAGACCAGGCAGGCCTGCGATCCATATCTGTCTGTCTGTCTGTCTGTCTGTCTATCTGATCCCTGGGAACTGGAGATGGGCCACGAATAGTTGCTGGTAGTTGATCCCAGGTCCTCTGAATAGGAGACAATGCTGTTAATTGTTCAGCCCTTTCAGTGGCCCCACCCATCTTTAAATTTCTAGAAGTAAATGTGATGCTGTGTTTATGTACATCATATTCAGACCATTAAAGAAGGATTTATATTCTCCAGAATCTGACACCGTCTTTTGGAGTGTCTATGACGGATACAGTGTACTTATATCTAATAAATACATAAATAAAGAAATAAACATTTTTTAAAAACGATAAGAAAGAAAGAAAGACCAGGCAGGCCTGCCATCCTTATCTCTGTCTGTCTGTCTGTCTGTGTGATCCTCTGGAACTGGATATGGGCCACCATAGAGTTGCTTGTAGTTGATCCCAGGTTCTCTGGAAGAGGAGACAATGCTGTTAATTGTTGAGCCCTTTCAGTGGCCCCACCCATCTTTAAATTTTTAGAAGTATATGTGAGGCTGTGTTTATGTACCGAATATGCAGACCATAAGAGGGATTTAGATTCTCCAGAATCTGACACCCTCTTCTGGAGTGTCTGAAGACAGCTACAGTGTACTTATATCTAATAAATTCATAAATAAACAAATAAACATTTTTAAAAAATGATAATAAAGAAAGAGAGACCAGGCAGGCCTGCCATCCTTGTCTGTCTGTCTGTCTGTCTGATCCCCTGGAACTGGAGATGGGCCACCATATAATTGCTGGTAGTTGATCCCAGGTTCTCTGGAAGAGGAGTCAGTGCTGTTAATTGTTGAGCCCTTTCAGTGGCCACACCCATCTTTAAATTTTTAGAAGTATTTTTGAGGCTGTGTTCATGTACATCATATGCAGACCATAAGAGTGATATAGATTCTCGAGAATCTGACACCCTCTTCGGGAGTGTTTGAAGACAGCTACAGTTTACTTAAATCTAATAAATACATACTTAAATTAATAAACATTTTTTAAAAAGGATAAGAAAGAATGAAAGACCAGGTAGGCCTGCCATCCTTAACTCTATCTGTCTGTATGTCAGTCTGTCTGTCTGATCCCCTGGAACTGGAGATGGGCCACCATATAGTTGCTGTTAGTTGATCCCAGGTTCTCTGGAAGAGGAGACAATGCTGTTAATTGTTGAGCCCTTTCAGTGGCTCCACCTATCTTTAAATTTTTAGAAGTATATGTTAGGCTGTGTTTATGTACATCATATGCAGACCATAAGAGGGATATAGATTCTCCAGAATCTGACACCCTCTTCTGGAGTGTCTGAAGACAGCTACAGTGTACTTATATCTAATAAATACATAAATAAATAAATAAATAAATAAATAAATAAACATTTTTTAAAAGGGATAAGAAAGAAAGAAAAACCAGGCAGGCCTGCCATCCTTGTCTGTCTTTCTCTCTGTCTGTCTGTCTTGCCTAGCCCCTTGAGTAGCCTAGCCTAGTCCCTTGCCTTGACTAGCCCAGCCCCTTGCCTAGCCTAGCCTAGCCCAGCCCTGCCTTGCCTAGCCCTGCCTATCCCTGTCTTTAACCAGGCTGGCCTCGAACTCAGAAACTGACTGCCTCTGCCTCCAGAGTGCTCTCATCAAGAGCTCGAGCCACCACTGACTGTTGGGTTTTCTAAGTCTTACATAGGTATGGTCTGTTTCTCAGCTGTGAAACCCTAATTAACACATGTAGTATGTCCTAGGTCAGCCATAGCTACAGACTGAGGCCTTTTCTAAAACAAAACAAAAGAAAACAAAAAATAGAAATAATAAAATAAATAAATTAAGCAACCACATGATATCTTTTCTTTCTTTCAATGATACTCAGAACTTGAAGCAGTTCACCCATGAGACCTCAGCTCCGGACATTGAGTCTCTTTCCCTAACAAGTATTATGGCTGAACCTAAGGGGTTCTACTGCTGATTTGTGTCCCCCACTTTAAAAAAATAGTTGTTTTCAAAGGCTGCAAGTTCTTAGCCCTGTTCCTTGTTACAGTTGAGTCACAGCCCTGAAAGTTCAGTGGTAGTTAAAGGCACTGAGAAGGGCTTCCTATAGACATCAAAGGCCAAGTCTTTGTTTTTAAAAAGTTAATCTGGATTCCCCCACCCCCTGGCATCCTTAGAATTCCTAGAAAGGAAGGCACGGACCTGGGCAGAAGGGTGCAAGGCTACTGGTGTTTGTAAGTGGTAACAGAAAGCTTTCTCTTGTTGGTACCCTACCCCAAGTTACACTGTCACTTCTTTTTCCTAGTTGTTGTTTTGTCGGTTTGTATTCTCAACATAGACCCTTTTCCTTCCTAACCTTGGCTGTCCTGAACCTTACTGTCCTTGAACTCAGTGATTTGCCTGTCTTGCTGGGATGAAACTGTGAGCTACCATCCAGAAGGAAGCACCCTGCTGAGGTTAGATTGGGGTCTCTTCCATTTTCCTCTATGAACATGCATATGACAGGCCTGTTCTTTCTTTTTTACTTTTCCTTTTCTTTTTAAAGATTTATTTATTTATTATATTTAAGTATGCTGTAGCTATCTTCAGACAGTCCAGAAGAGGGTGTCAGATTCTGAAGAATCTAAATCATTCTTATTGTCTGCATATGATGTATATAAACACAGCCTCACATATACTCAAAAAAAAAAAAAAAAAGAAAGATGTGGCTACAGAGAGGGCTCAACAATTAAGAGCATTGTCTCCTCTTCCAGAGAACCTGGGCTCAATTACCAGTATTATATATGGTGGCCCATCTCCAGTTCCAGGGGATCTAATACTCTGTTCTGGAGTCTGTGGGCACAGCATACACATGCAAAACATTCTTACACAATCATTGAGAGAGGAGAGAGAGGGGTTGAGAGAGAGGGGAGGTAATCATACCTCCTGACAAGTTTGAAGACCTGAGCTTCATCACTCACACAAATAAATAAATGCAAAATATTTTTTTATAAATAAACTCTGCCATTGCCCTTTAAAAATTCCTAGAAAACAAGTTTTATAAGCAACAGTTTTATTTACTAAATCTAAAGGACAGTCATGAGCATATTCAATAAATAGAAAAAGGCCTGTTAGTCTTAGAAATGGAATGGACAAACCAAGGAAGGTTTGCAATTACATAATGAGGCATCTCAGCCCAGCTCTAAGGTTGGAAATAAGACTGGAGAATAGGATACACCTGAAGACAGCCATCCATTGTTTTTTGTTTTGGAGGCTGAAAGGATACACCTGAAGACAGCCAATGCTGTGTGATGGTGATCTGGTATTTTTTTTTTTTTTAATTTTTAAAAACTTTAACACTTTTTATAAAACTTTTATAAAAACTTTTTCTTTCTTTCTTTTCTTCTTTCCTTTCTTTCTTTCCTTCTTTCCTTTCTTCCTTTCCTCACCCTAGCCCCTACCCTAGCCCTGTCTTTCACCAGGGTGGACTCGAACTCAGAAACTGACTGCCTCTGCCTACAGAGTGCTCTCATTAAGAGCTTGAGACACCACTGAATGTAGGGTTTTCTAAGCCTTACCTTGCTCTTGGTGTCTGTTCTCAGCTGTGAAACCCTAATTAACACAAGTAGGCAGTCCTGGGTCAGCCAGAGCTACAGACAGAGGACTTCTCTAAAAACAAATAAAACAAAACAAAACAACAAATAGAAATAATAAAATACATAAATTAAGCAACCACAGCATAGCTTTTCTCTATCTAGGTGGTACTCAGAAATTCCAGCAGTTGGCCTGTGACACCTCAGCTCAGTATATGTGAGGCTGTGTTTATGTACATCATATGCAGACCATAAGAGGGATTTACATTCTCCAGATTCTGACACCCTCCTCTGGAGTGTCTAAAGAAAGCTACAGTGTACTTATATCTAAGAAATACATAAATAAATAAATAAATAAATAAATAAATAAATATTTTTTAAAAAGGATAAGAAAGAAAGAAAGACCAGGCAGGCCTGCCATCTTTATCTCTGCCTGTCTGTCTGTCTGTCTGATCCCCTGGAACTGGAGATGGGCCACCTTGTAGGTGCTGGTAGTTGATGCGAGGTTCTCTGGAAGAGGAGACAATGCTGTTAATTGTTGAGCCCTTTCAGTGGCCCCACCCATTTTTAATTTTTAGAAGTATATGTGAGGCTGTGTTTATGTACATCATATTCAGACCATAAGAGGGATTTAGATTCTCCAGAATCTGACACCATCTTCTGGAGTGTCTGAAGACGGCTACAGTGTACTTATATCTAATAAATAAATAAATAAATAAATAAACATTTTTAAAAAAGTATAAGAAATAAAGAAAGACCAGTCAGGCCTGCCATCTTTATCTCTGTCTCTCTGTCTGTCTGTCTGTCTGATCCCTTGGAACTGGAGATGGGCCACCATAAGGTGCTGGTAGTTTATCCCAGGTTCCCTGAAAGAGGAGACAATGCTGTTAATTGTTGAGCCCTCTCAGTGGCCCCACACATCTTTAAATTTTTAGAAGTATATGTGAGGCTGTGTTTATGTACATCATATGTAGTCCATAAAAGGGATTTAGATTCTCCAGAATCTGACACCCTCTTCTGGAGTGTCTGAAGACAGCTACAGTGTACTTATATCTAATAAATACATAAATAAATATATAAATAAACATTTTTTTAAAAAGGATAAGAAAGAAAGAAAGACCAGGCAGGCCTGCCATCCTTATCACTGTCTGTATGTCTGTCTGTCTGATCCCCTGGAACTGGAGATGGGCCACCATATAGTTGCTGGTAGTTGATCCCATGTACTCTGGAAGAGGAGACAATGCTGTTAATTGTTGAGCCCTTTCAATGGCCCCACACTTCTTTAAATATTTAGAAGTATAAGTGAGGCTGTGTTTATGTACATCATATTCAGATTATAAGAGGATTTAGATTCTCCAGAATCTGACACCCTCTACTGGAGTGACTGAAGACAGCTACAGTGTACTTATATATAATAAATACATAAGTAAATAAATAAATAAATAAACATTTTTTAAAAAGGATAAGATAGAAAGTAAGACCAGGCAGGCCTGCCATCCTTATCTCTGTCTGTCTGTCTGTCTGTCTGATCCCCTGGAACTGGAGATGGGCTACCATAAAGTTGCTGGTAGTTGATCCCAGGTTCTCTGAAAGAGGAGACAATGCTGTTAATTGTTGAGCCCTCTCAGTGGCCCCACACATCTTTAAATTTTTAGAAGTATATGTGAGGCTGTGTTTATGTACATCATATGCAGACCATAAGAGGGATTTAGATTCTCCAGAATCTGACACCCTCTTCTGGAGTGTCTGAAGACAGCTACAGTGTACTTATATCTAATAAATACATAAATAAATATATAAATAAACATTTTTTAAAAAGGATAAGAAAGAAAGAAAGACCAGGCAGGCCTGCCATTTTTATCACTGTCTGTATGTCTGTCTGTCTGATACCCTGGAACTGGAGATGGGCCACCATATAGTTGCTGGTAGTTGATCCCAGGTACTCTGGAAGAGGAGACAATGCTGTTAATTGTTGAGCTTTTAGAGTGGCCACACCCTTCTTTAAATTTTTAGAAGTATATGTGAGGCTGTGTGGGGCCACTGACAGTCACATAGAGAGACAGAGAGAGACAGAGAGAGACAGAGAGAGACAAAGAAAGACAGAGAGAGACATAGAGAGACAGAGAGATACATTGAGAGAGACAGAGAGACAGAGAGAGACACAGAGAGAGACACAGAGAGACACAGAGAGAGACACACAGAGAGACAGAGACAGAAAGAGAGAGACAGAGAGAGACAGAGAGAGACAGAGATAGAGACAGAGAGAGACAAAGAGAGACAGAGAGACAGAGAGAGAGACAGAGAGAGACAGAGAAAGACAGAGTGAGACAGAGAGAGACACAGAGAGAGACATAGATACACAGAGTGAGAAAGAGAGAGAGACAGAGAGAGACAGAGAGAGAGATAGAGAGAGAGACAGAGAGAGACAGAGAGAGACAGAGTGAGACAGAAAGAGACACAGAGAGAGACAGAGAGAGACAAAGAAAAACACAGAGAGACAGAGAGAGACAGAGAGAGACAGAGAGAGAGACAGAGAGAGACAGAGAGAGACAAAGAAAAACACAGAGAGAGACAGAGAGATACAGAGAGAGTCAGAGAGACAGAGAGAGACAGAGTTAGAGACAGAGAGAGACAGAGAGAGAAACAGAGAGAGACAGAGACACACAGAGAGAGACACAGAGAGAGACAGAGAGAGAGACACAGAGAGACAGAGACAGACAGAGAGAGACAGAGAGAGACAGAGATAGAGACAGAGAGAGACAGAGAGAGATAGAGAGAGACACAAAGAGACAGAGAGAGACAGAGAGAGACAAAGAAAGACACAGAGAGAGACAGAGAGAGACAGAGAGATACAGAGAGAGAGACAGAGAGAGACAGAAAGATACAGAAGGACAGAGAGAGACAGAGAGAGACAGAGAGACAGAGATAGAGACAGAGAAAGACAGAGAGAGACACAGAGAGAGACTGAGGGAGACAGAGAGAGAGACAGAGAGAGATATAGAAGAGACAAAGAAAGACACAAGAGAGACAGAGAGAGTCAGACATAGAGACAAAGAAAGACAGAGGGAGACACTGAGAGAGAGAGACAGAGAGAGACAGAGAGATACAGACAGAGAGACAAAGAGAGACAGAGAGACACAGAGAGACACAGAGAGACACAAAGAGAGACAGAGAGAGACACAGAGAGACACAGAGAGAGACACAGAGAGACACAGAGAGACACAGAGAGATACAGAGAGAGAGACAAAGAGAGACAGAGAGAGACAGAGAGACAGAGAGATACAGACAGAGAGATACAGACAGAGAGACAAAGAGAGACAGAGAGACACAGAGAGACACAGAGAGACACAGAGAAAGACAGAGAGAGACACAGAGAGAGACTGAGGGAGACAGAGAGAGAGACAGAGAGAGACATAGAAGAGACAAAGAAAGACACAGAGAGAGACATAGAGAGACAGAGAGATACATTGAGAGAGACAGAGAGAGACAGAGATAGACAGAGAGAGACAGAGAGAGACACAGAGAGAGACAGAGAGACACAGAGAGACACAGAGAGACACAGAGAGAGACAGAGAGAGACACAGAGAGACACAGAGAGAGACACAGAGAGACACAGAGAGACACAGAGAGATACAGAGAGAGAGACAAAGAGAGACAGAGAGAGACAGAGAGAAAGAGAGAGACAGAGAGAGTCAGAGAGAGACAGAGATAGAGACAGAGAGAGACAGAGAGAGGGACAGAGAGAGACAGAGACAGAGTGAGAAATACAGAGAGAGACAGAGTTAGAGAGAGAGACAGAGAGAGACAGAGAGAGAGAAAGAGACAGAGACAGAGAGAGAGACAGAGAGAGACAGAGTGAGACACAGAAAGAGAGAGACAGAGAGAGACAAAGAAAGACACAGAGAGAGACATAGAGAGACAGAGAGATACATTGAGAGAGACATAGAGAGACAGAGAGAGACAGAGATAGAGACAGAGAGAGACAGAGAGAGACACAGAGAGAGACAGAGAGACACAGAGAGACACAGAGAGAGACACAGAGAGACACAGAGAGAGACAGAGATAGACATAGACAGACAGAGACAGACAGAGAGAGACAGAGAGAGACAGAGATAGAGACAGAGAGAGACAGAGAGTGAGACAGAGAGAGACAGAGAGAGAGACACCGAAAGACAGAGAGAGACAGAGAGAGACAATGAAAGACACAGAGAGAGACTAAGAGAGACAGAGAGAGACAGAGAGAGACAGAGAGAGACAAAAAAAGACACAGAGAGAGACAGAGAGCGATATAGATAGAGAAAAAGAAAGACAGAGAGAGACACAGAGAGAGAGACAGAGAGAGACAGAGAGAGACAGAGAGATACAGAGAGAGAGACAAAGAGAGACAGAGAGAGAGACAGAGTGAGACAGAGAGAGAGAGAGAGACTGAGAGAGACAAAGAAAGACACAGAGAGAGACAGAGAGAGACAGAGAGATACATTGAGAAAGACAGAGAGAGACAGAGATAGACAGAGAGAGACAGAGAGAGACACAGAAAGAGACAGAGAGACACAGAGAGACACAGAGAGACACAGAGAGAGACACAGAGAGACACAGAGAGAGACACAGAGAGACACAGAGAGACACAGAGAGATACAGAGAGAGAGACAAAGAGAGACAGAGAGAGACAGAGAGAAAGAGAGAGACAGAGAGAGTCAGAGAGAGACAGAGATAGAGACAGAGAGAGACAGAGAGAGGGACAGAGAGAGACAGAGACAGAGTGAGAAATACAGAGAGAGACAGATTTAGAGAGAGAGACAGAGAGAGACAGAGAGAGAGACAGAGACAGAGACAGAGAGTGAGACAGAGAGAGACAGAGTGAGACACAGAGAGAGAGAGAGACAGAGAGAGACAAAGAAAGACACAGAGAGAGACATAGAGAGACAGAGAGATACATTAAGAGAGACATAGAGAGACAGAGAGAGACAGAGAGAGACAGAGATAGAGACAGAGAGAGACAGAGAGAGACAGAGAGAGACAGAGAGATAGACAGAGAGAGACAGAGAGAGACAATGAAAGACATAGAGAGAGACAGAGAGACACAGAGAGACACAGAGAGAGAGACAGAGAGAGACAGAAAGAGTCAGAAGTACAGAGAGAGACAGAGAGAGATAGAGATAGAGACAGAGAAAGACAGAGAGAGACACAGAGAGAGACAGAGAAAGACAGAGAGTGAGACAGAGACAGACAGAGAGAGACAAAGGAAGACCCAGAGAAAGACAGAGAGAGACAGAGATAGAGACAGAGAAAGACAGAGAGAGACACACAGAGAGAGAGACAGAGAGAGACAGAGAGAGACAGAGAGATAAAGAGAGAGAGACAGAGAGAAAGAGAGAGACAGAGAGAGTCAGAGATAGACAGAGATAGAGACAGAGAGAGACAGAGAGAGGGACAGAGAGAGACAGAGACAGAGTGAGAAAGACAGAGAGAGACAGAGATAGAGAGAGAGAGACAGAGAGAGACACAGAGAGAGACAGAAAGAGACAGAGAGAGACAAAGAAAGACACAGAGAGAGACATAGTGAGACAGAGAGATACATTGAGAGAGACAGAGAGAGACAGAGACACAGAGAGAGACAGAGAGACAGAGAGAGAGACAGAGAGATACAGAGATAGAGACAGAAGGGACAGAGAGAAACAGAGAGAGACCGACAGAGTGACAGATGGAGACAGAGAGAGACAGAGACAGATAGAGTTAGACAGAGAGAGACAGAGAGAGAGAGATAGAGAGAGAGACAGAGAGGGACAGAGTGACAGAGAGAGACAGAGAGAGACAGAGATAGAGACAGAGAGATACAGAGTGAGGGACAGAGAGAGACAGAGAGAGACAGATAGAGACAGAGAGACAGATAGAGACAGAGAGAAACAGAGAGAGACAGAGTGACAGAGAGAGACAGAGACAGAGAAAGAGAGAGAGACAGAGAGAGACAGAGAGAGTCAGATAGACAGAGAGAGACAGAGAGAGACAGTGAGAGACAGAGAGAGACAGAGTGACAGAGAGAGACAGAGAGAGACAGAGATAGAGACAGAGAGAGACAGAGAGAGGGAAAGAGAGAGACAGAGAGAGACAGAGAGAGACAGAGAGAGACAGAGAGAGACAGAGACAGAGAGAAACAGAGAGAGACAGGGATAGAGAAAGAGAGAGACAAAGAGAGACATAGAGAGAGAGACAGAGAGAGACAGAGAGAGACAGAGCGAGACAAAGAAAGACACAGAGAAAGACAGAGACAGAGAGATACAGAGATAGAGACAGAGAGTGACAGATAGACAGAGAGAGACAGAGAGAGACAGAGAGAGACAGAGTTACAGAGAGAGACAGAGAGAGACAGAGATAGAGACAGAGAGAGACAGAGAGAGGGAAAGAGAGAGACAGAGAGAGAGAAGGAGAGAGACAGAGAGAGACAGAGAGAGAGACAGAGAGAGACAGAAAGAGTCAGAAGGACAGAGAGAGACAGAGATAGAGACAGAGAGAGACAGAGAGAAAGAGAGAGACAGAGAGAGTCAGAGAGAGACAGAGACAGAGTGAGAAAGACAGAGAGAGACAGAGATAGAGAGAGAGACAGAGAGAGACACACAGAGAGACAGAGAGAGACAGAGAGAGACAAAGAAAGACACAGAGAGAGACATAGAGAGAGAGATACATTGAGAGAGACAGAGAGAGACAGAGAGAGACAGAGAGAGACAGAGAGAGATAGAGAGAGACGCAGAGAGAGACAGAGAGACAGAGAGAGACAAAGAAAGACACAGAGAGAGACAGAGAGAGACAGAGAGAGAGACAGAGAGAGACAGAGAGAGACAGATAGACAGAGAGAGACAGAGAGAGACAGAGAGAGACAGAGTGACAGAGAGAGACATAGAGAGAAAGAGATAGAGACAGAGAGAAGGAAAGAAAGAGACACACAGAGAGATAGAGACAGAGAGAAACAGAGAGAGACAGAGATAGAGAAAGAGAGAGACAGAGAGAGACAGAGAGAGTTACAGAGAGAGACAAAGAGAGACAGAGAGAGACAAAGAAAGACACAGAGAGAGACAAAGAGAGACAGAGAGATACAGAGAGAGAGAAAGAGAGAGACAGAGAGAGACATAAAGAGAGAGACAGAGAGAGACAGGGAGAGACAGAGAGAGACAAAGAAAGACACAGAGAGAGACAGAGAGGGACAGAGAGAGACAGAGAGAGACAGAGTGACAGAGAGAGACAGAGAGAGACAGAGATAGAGACAGAGAGAGACAGAGAGAGGGAAAGAGAGAGACAGAGAGAGAGAGACAGAGAGAGACAGAGAGAGAGACAGATAGAGACAGAGAGAAATAGAGAGAGACAGAGATAGAGAAAGAGAGAGACAGAGAGAGACATAGAGAGAGAGACAGAGAGAGACTTTCCACTTTTTCAGGTTTTCTTGCCATATTCCGGTTCCTTCAGTGTGAGTTTTTAATTTTCTAATTCTTTCAGGGTTTTTTGCCATATTCTGGGTCCTACAGCGTGTATTTTTAATTTTCCAAGTTTTTCAGGGTTACTCAGCATATTTTGGGTCCTACAGTGTGATTTTTTTCATTTTCCACCTTTTTCAGGTTTTCTTGCCAATTTCGGGGTACTTCAGTGTGAGTTTTTAATATTCCACTTTTTACAGGGTTAATCGCCATATTCTGCGTCCTACAGTGTGATTTTTAAATTTTCCACGATTCTCAGGGTTTCTCGCCATATTCAGGTCCTACAGTTTGATTTTTTTAATTTTAAACGTTTTTAAGTTTTTTTCGTCATGTTCTGGGTCCTACAGTTTGATATTCTCATTATCCAACTTTTTCAGATTTTCTCAGCATATTCTGGGTCCTACATTGTGAATTTTTAATTTTCCACGTTTTTCAAGGTTTCTTGCCATATTCTGGTCCTATAGTGTGATTTTCTCATTTTCCTCCTTTTTCAGTGTTTCTCGCCATATTCTGGGTCCTACAGTGTGAATATTTAATTTTCCATGTTTTTCATGTTTTCTCGCCATATTCTGGGTCCTTCAGTTTGTGTTTTTAATTTTCCTCGTTTTTCAGGTTTTCTCACCATATTCCCGGACCTTCAGTGTGAATTTTTAATTTTCCATGTTTTTCAGGTTTTTTCGTCATATTCTGGGTCCTAGAGTGTGATTTTCTCATTTCCACGTTTTTTAGGATTTCTCCCCATATTCGGGGTCCTTCAGTGTGAGTTTTTGATTTCCTACTTTTTCAGGGTTTCTCAATATATTCTGGTTCCTACAGCGTGTATTTTATTTTTCCAAGTTTTTCAAGGGTTTCTAGGCATATTCTGGGTCCTACAGTGTGAACATTTAATTTTCCATGATTATCAGGGTTTCTCAGCATATTCTGGGTCCTGCAGTGTGATTTTCTCATTTTTCACCTTTTTCAAGTTTTTTCGCTATTCTGGGTTCTACATGTGATTTTCTCATTTTCCACCTTTTTCAGGTTTTCTCGCTATATTCCGGGTCCTTCAGTGTGAATTTTTAATTTTCCACGTTTTTCAGGGTTTCTCGGCATATTCTGTTTCCTGTTCTCATTTTCCAAGTTTTTCAGGTTTTTTCGTAATTCTGGGTCTTACAGTGTGATTTTCTCATTTTTCACCTTTTGCAGGGTTTCTTGCCATATTCTGGGTCCAACAGAGTGTATTTTTAATTTACCACGTTTTTCCGGTTTCTCACCATATTCTGGGTCCAACAGCGCGTATTTTCAATTTTCCACGTTTTTCAGGGTTTCTCGGCATATTCTGGGTCCTAAAGTGTGATTTTCTCATTTTCGAAGTTTTTCAAGTTTTTTCGCAATTCTGGGTCCTACAGTCATTTATTCTCATTTTCCACCTTTTTCAGGTTTTCTCGCCATATTCGGGGTCTTTCAGTGTGAATTTTTAGTTTTTTACTTTTTTCAGGTTTTCTTGCCATATTCTGGGTCATTCAGTGTGAGTTTTTAATTTTACACGTTTTTCAGGTTTTTTCGTCATATTCTGGGTACTACAGTGTGATTTTTCTCATTTTCTCGTCTTTCAGGTTTTCTTGCCATATTCCAGGTCCTTCAGGGTGAATTTTTAATTTTCCATATTTTTCAGTATTTCTCGCCTTATTCTGGGTAATACAGTGTGAATTTTTAATTTTCCACTTTTTTCATGGTTTCTCGCCATATTCTGTGTCCGACAGTGTGAATTTTTAATTTTCATGTTTTTCAGGGTTACTCAGCATATTCTAGGTCCTGCAGTGTGATTTTCTCATTTTCCACGTTTTATAAATTTTTTCGTAATTCTGGGTCCTACAGTGTGATTTTCTCATTTTCTACGTTTTTCATGTTTTTTCGCAATTCTGTGTCCTACAGTGTGATTATTCTCTATTTCCACCTTTTTCAGGTATTCTTGCCATATTCAGGGTCCTTCCGTGTAAGTTTTTAATTTTCTACTTTTTTCAGGGTTTCCTGTCATAATCTGGCTCCTTCAAAGCATATTTTTATTTTTCCTTGTTTTTCTGGGTTTCTCAGCATATTCTGGGTCCTACAGTGTATTTTTCTCATTTTTAAACATTTTCAGATTTTCTCACCATATTCGGGGTCCTACAGTGTGAATTTTTAATTTTAATCGTTTTTAAGTTTTTTTCATCATATTCTGGGTCCTACAGTTGATTTTGTCATTAACCACCTTTTTCATGTTTTCTCATCATATTCGTGGTCCTTCAGTGTGAGTTTTTAGTTTTTTAGTTTTTTCATGGTTTGTTGCCATATTCTGGGTCCTACAGCGTGTATGTTTAATTTTGCACATTTTTCAGGGTTTCTCGGCATATTCTGGGTCCTACAGTGTGATTTTCTCATTTTCGACGTTTTTCAATTTTTTTTCGCAATTCTGGGTCCTATAGTGTGATTTTCTCATTTTCCACCTTTTTCAGGTTTTCTCGACATATTCAGGGTCCTTCAGTGTGAGATTTAAATTTTTTACTTTTTTCAGTGTTTCTCGCCATATTCTGCATCCTACAGTGTGAATTTTAAATTTTTCACGTTTTTCAGGTTTTCTTGCCATGTTCTGTGTCCTACAGTATGAATTTTTAATTTTAAACCTTTTTAAGTTTTTTTCGTCATATTCTGGGTCCTTCAGTGTGATTTTCTCATTTTCCAACTTTTTCAGGTCTTCTCGGCATATTCTGAGTCCTACAGTGTGAATTTTCGATTTTCCACGTTTTTCAAGTTTTCTTGCCATATTCTGTTCCTAGAGTGTGAATTTTTAATTTTCCACTTTTTTCAGTGTTTCTCTCCCTATCCTGGGTTCTACTTTGTGAATATTTAATTTTCCATGTTTTTCAGGTTTTCTCGCCATATTCTGGGTCCTTCAGTGTGAGTTTTTAATTTTCCTCGTTTTTCAGGTTTTCTCGCCATATTCAAGGTCATACAGTGTGATTTTCTCATTTCCACGTTTTTCTTATTTTCTTGCCATATTCCAGGTTCTTCAGTGTGAATTTTTAATTTTCCACGTTTTTCAAGGTTTCTTGCCATATTCTGGTCCTTTAGAGTGAATTTTTAATTTTCAAGATTTTACAGTTTCTCAAAATATTCTGTGTCCTCCAGTGTGAATATTTAATTTTCTAGGTTTTACAGGTTTTCTTGCCATATTCTGGGTCCTTCAGTGTGAGATTTTAATTTTCCTCATTTTTCAGTTTTGCTCGCTATATCCGGGTCCTTGAGGGTGAATTTTTATTTTTCCACATTTTTCAGGTTTCTTCGTCATAATCTGGTTCTACAGTGTGATTTTTTCATTTCCATGTTTTTCAGGTTTTCTCGCCATATTTGGGGTCCTTCAGTGTGAGTTTTTTAATTTCTAGTTTTTAAGGTTTTCTTGCCATATTCTGGGTACTACAGTGTGAATTTTAAATTTTCCACGTTTTTAAGTTATTTCGTCATATTCTGATTATTACAGTGTGATTTTCTCGTTTTTTTCCTTTTTCAGTGTTTCTCGCCATATTCAGGGTCCTATAGTGTGAATATTTAATTTTCAATGTTTTTCAGGTTTTCTCAGCATATTCTGGCTCCTGCAGTGTTATTTTCTCGTTTTCAACCTTTTTCAGGTTTTCTCACAATTCTGGGTCCTACATGTGATTTTCTCATTTTCCACCTTTTTCAGGTTATCTCGCCATAATCTAGGTCCTACAGTGTGAGTTTTTAATTTTCCTCGTTTTTTCAGGTTTTCTCGCCATATTCTGATTCCTTCAGTGTGAATTTTTAATTTTCCACGTTTTCCAGGTTTTTTCATCATATTCTGGGTCCTACAGTGTGATATTCTCGTTTCCAAGTTTTTCAGGATTTCTTGCCATATTCCAGGTCCTGCAGTGTGAATTTTTAATTTTCCACGTTTTTCAGTATTTCTCCCCATATTTTGGGTAATACAGTGTGAATTTTTAATTTTCCTCGTTTTTCAGGTTTTCTCGCCAAATTCCGGGTCCTTCAGTGTGAATTTTTAATTTTCCACGATTTTCAGGGATTCTCAGCATATTCTGGGTCCTGCAGTGTGATTTTCTCATTTTCCACCTTTTTCATGTTTTCTAGCCATATCCTCGTCCATCAGTGTGAGTTTATAGTTATCTACTTTTTTCAGGGTTGCTGGCCGTATTCTGGGTAATACAGTGTGAATTTTTATTGTCCAATTTTTTTCAAGGTTTCTCGCCATAATGTGGGTCTGACAGTGTGAATTTTTAATTTTCACGTTTTTCACGGTTTCTTGGCATATTTTGGGTCCTGAAGAGTGATTTTCTCATTTTCCACGTTTTTAAAGTTTTTTCGTAATTCTGGGTCCTACAGTGTGATTTTCTCATTTTCCACCTTTTTCAGGTTTTCTCGCCATATTCCGGGTCCTTCAGTGTGAGTTTTTAATTTTCTAATTCTTTCAGGGTTTCTTGCCATATTCTGGGTCCTACAGCGTGTATTTTTAATTTTCCACGTTTTTCAGGGTTACTCGGCCTATTCTGGGTCCTACAGTGTGATTTTCTCATTTTTGACATTTTTCAAGTTTTTTGTTTTGCAATTCTGGTCCTACAGTGTGATTTTCTCATTTTCCACCTTTTTCAGGTTTTCTCGCCATATTCCGGGTCCATCAGTGTGAGTTTATAGTTATCTACTTTTTTCAGGGTTGATTGCCATATTCTGGGTAATACAGTGAGAATTTTCATTGTCCAATTTTTTCATGGTTTCTCGCCATAATCTGGTTCCCCCAGCGTATATTTTTAATTTTCCACGTTTTCAGGGTTTCTCGGCATATTCTGGGTCCTACAGTGTGATTTTCTCATTTTTGATATTTTTCAAGTTTTTTGTTTTGCAATTCTGGTCCTACAGTGTGATTTTCTCATTTTCCACCTTTTTCAGGTTTTCTCGCCATATTCCGGGTCCTTCAGTGTGAGTTTTTAATTTTCTAATTCTTTCAGGGTTTCTTGCCATATTCTGGGTCCTACAGCGTGTATTTTTAATTTTCCACGTTTTTCAGGGTTACTCGGCCTATTCTGGGTCCTACAGTGTGATTTTCTCATTTTTGACATTTTTCAAGTTTTTTGTTTCACAATTCTGGATCCTACAGTGTGATTTTCTCATTTTCCACCTTTTTCAGGTTTTCTTGCCATTTTCGGGGTACTTCAGTGTGAGTTTTTAATATTCTACTTTTTACAGGGTTAATCGCCATATTCTGTGTCCTACAGTGTGATTTTTAAATTTTCCACGTTTCTCTGGGTTTCTCGCCATATTCTGGTCCTACAGTGTGAATTTTTAATTTTAAACGTTTTTAAGTTTTTTTTCGTCATGTTCTGTGTCCTACACTGTGAAATGCTCATTATCCAACTTTTTCAGGTTTTCTCAGCATATTCTGGGTCCTTCAGTGTGAATATTTAATTTTCCATGTTTTTCATGTTTTCTCGCCATATTCCGGGTCCTTCAGTTTGTGTTTTTAATTTTCCTCGTTTTTCAGGTTTTCTTGCCATATTCCCGGTCCTTCAGTGTGAATTTTTAATTTTCCTCGTTTTTCAGATTTTTTCGTCATATTCTTGGTCCTAGAGTGTGATTTTCTCATTTCCACGTTTTTCAGGATTTCTCCCCGTATTTGGGGTCCTTCAGTGTGAGTTTTTGATTTTCTACTTTTTCAGGGTTTCTCAATATATTCTGGTTCCTACAGCGTGTATTTTATTTTTCCACGTTTTTCAAGGGTTTCTCCGCATATTCTGGGTCCTACAGTGTGATTTTTTTTTTTTATTTTCGACGGTTTTCAAGTTTTTTCGCAATTCTGGGTCCTACAGTGTGATTTTCTCATT
>NW_028227285.1:4465770-4591109 GCF_978045245.1 Mus caroli | reverse complement strand
AACCTGAAAAACGAGGAAAATTCAAAACACACACTGTAGGAACCAGAATATGGCGAAAAAACCTGAAAAAGGTGGAAAATGAGAAAATCACACTGTAGGATGCAGAATATGAAGAAAAAACTTGAAAAACGTGGAAAATTGAAAATACACGATGTAGGACACAGAATGTGTCGAGAAACCCTGAAAAATTAGAAAATTAAATCCTCACACTTAGGGACCCCAAATATGGCGAGAGAACCTGAAAAAAGTAGAAAATTAAAATTCACACTGAAGGACCCAGAATTGCGAAAAAACTTGAAAAACGTGGAAAATGTGAAAATCACACTGTAGGACCAAGAATATGCCGAGAAACCCTGAAAACGTGGAAAATTAAAAATACACGCTGTAGGACCCAGAATATGGCGAGAAACCCTGAAAAAAGTAGAAAATTACAAATTCACACTGAAGGACCCCAAATATGGCTAGAAAACCTGAAAAAGTTGGAAAATGAGAAAATCACACTGCAGGACCCAGAATATGCCGAGAAACTCTGAAAAACGTAAAAATTAAAAATTCACACTCTTGGACTCAGAATATGGCGAGAAATACTGAAAATCGTGGAAATGAGAAAATCACACTGTAAGACCCAGAATATGACGGAAAAACCTGAAAATGGTGGAAAATGAGAATAATCACACTGTAGGACCCAGATTTGGAAAAAAAAATTGAAAAACGTCGAAAATGAGAAAATAACTCTGTAGGACCCAGAATATGTCGAGAAACCCTGAAAAACGTGAAAATTAAAAATTCACACTCTCGGGCACAGAATATGGCGAGAAATACTGAAAAACATGGAAAATTAAAAATTCACACCGAAGGACCTGGAATATGTCAACAAAACCTGAAAACGTGGAAATGAGAAAATCACACTGTAGGACCCAGAATATGTCGAGAAACCCTGAAAACGTGGAAAATTAAAAATACACGCTGTAGGACACAGAATATGGTGAGAAACCCTGAAAAAAGAAGAAAATTAAAACCTCACACTGAAGGACCCCAAATATGGCGATTAAACCTGAAAAAGGTGGAAAATGAGAAAATCACACTGTAGGACCCAGAATTATGAAAAAACTTGAAAAACGTGGAAAATGTGAAAATCACACTGTAGGACAGAGAATATGCGGAGAAACCCTGAAAACGTGGAAAATTAAAAATACACGCTGTAGAACCCAGAATATGGCGAGAAAACCTGAGAAAAGTAGAAAATTACATACTCACACTGAAGGACTCCAAATTTGGTAGAAAACCTGATAATGGTGGAAAATGAGAAAATCACACTGTAGCACCCAGAATTAAAAAAAAAAAAACGTGAAAAACGTGGAAAATGAGAAAATCACACTGCAGAACACAGATAATGCTGAGAAACCCTGAAAAACGTGGAAATGAGAAAATCACACTGTAGGACCCAGAATTGGAAAAAAACTTGAAAAACTTGTAAAATGAGAAAATCACACTGTAGGTCCCAGAATATGGCGAGAAACCCCGAAAAACATGCAAAATTAAATATAAACGCTGTAGGACCCAGAATAAGGCAAGAAACCCTGTAAAAAGTAGATAATTAAAAACTCACACTGAAAGACCTGGAATATGGCGACAAAACCAGAAAAACATGGAAAATTAATAACTCACACTCAAGGATTTGGAATATAGGGAGAAAACCTTAAAAATGTGGAAAATTATCAACTCACTCAGAAAGACCTGGAATATGGCCAGAAAACCTGAAAAACGTGGAAGGACATAGAATATGGCGAGAAATCTTGAAAAAGGTAGAAAATTAAAAAATCACACTGTAGGACCCAAAATATGTTGAGAAACCCTGAAAAACGTGGAAAATTAAAAACTCACACTGAAGGACTTGGAATATGATGAAAAACCCTGAAAAAAGTGGAAAATTAAAAATTCCCACTTAAGGACATAGAATATGGCAAGAAACCCTGAAAAAGGTGGAAAAACAGAAATTCCCACTGTAGGACCCAAAATTGCGAAAATAACTTGAAAAGGGGGGAAAATGAGAAAAACATACTGTAAGACCCAGAATATGCGAGAAAACCCTGAAAAACGTGAAAAGTAAAAATTCACAAGGTCAGACCTAGAACATGAAGAGAAACCATGAAAAAAGTGGAAAATTAAAAATTCACACTGTGTTACCCAGAATATGGGGAGAAACACTGAAAAATGTGGAAAATTAAAAATTTACACTGAAGGACCTGGAATATGGCACAAAAACCTGAAAAACTTGGAAATGAGAAAATCACACTGTAGGACCCAGAATATGATCAAAACACCTGAAAAACATGGAAAATTAAAAATTCACACTGAAGGACCCGGAATATGGCTACAAAACCAGAAAAAATAAAAACTCACACTGAAGGACCCAGAATATGGCGAGATAACCTGAAAAAAGTAGAAAATTAAAAATTCACACTGAAAGACCCCGAATATGGCGAGAAAACCTGAAAGGTGGAAAATGAGAATAATCACACTGTAGGACCCAGAATTGGGAAAAAACATGAAAAATATCGAAAATGAGAAAATCACACTGTAGGACCCAGAATATGCCGAGAAACCATGAAAAACGTGGAAAATTAAAAACACACACTATAGGACCCAGAATATGGCCAGAAACCCTGAAAAAGTACAAAATTAAAAACTCACACTGAAGGACCCCAAATATTGCGATTAAACCTGAAAAAAGTGGAAAATGAGAAAATCACACTGTATTACCCAGAATATGGCAAGAAATACTGAAAAACCTGGAAAATTAAAAATTCACACTGAAGGACGTGGAATATGGCTAGAAAACCTGAAAAACATGGAAATGAGAAAATCACACTGTAAGACCCAGAATATAACGAAAAAACCTGAAAAACGTGGAAAATAAAAAATTCACACTGAAGGACCCGGAATATGTCGAGAAACCCTGAAAAACGTGAAAATTAAAAATTCACACTGAAGGACCCAGAATATGTCGAGAAAACCTGAAAAACGAGGAAAATTAAAACCTCACACTGAAGGATCCCGAATATGGCGAGAAAACCTGAAAAAGTTTAAAAATGATAATAATCACACTGTAGGACCCAGAATTGCGAAAAAATTTGTAAAAAGTCCTAAATGAGAAAATCACACTGTAGGACCCAGAATATGGCGAGAAACCCTGAAAAAAGTAGAAAATTAAAAACTCCCACTGAAGGACGCCGAATATGGAGAGAAAACCTGAAAAAGGTGGAAAATGAGATAATCACAGTGTAGAACCAAGAATATGCCACGAAACCCTGAAAAACGTGGAAAATTAAAAATATACACAATAGGACCCAGAATATGGCAAGAAAACCTGAAAAAATTAGAAAATTAAAAACTCACACTGAAGGACCCAAAATATGGCGAGGAACCCTGAAAGGTGGAAAATGAGAAATCACAGTGATTAACGAAAAAACTTGAAAAACGTCGAAAATGAGAAAATCACAGTGGAGGACCCAGAATATGCCTAGAAACACTGAATACATGAAAATTAAAAATTCACACTGTATTTCCCAGAATATGGCAAGAAATACTAAAAAACGTGGAAAAGTAAAAATTCACACTGAAGGACCTGGAATATGGCAAGAAAACCAGAAAAACAAGGAACATTAAAAATTCACACTGAAGGACCCAGAATATGGCGAAAAACCCTGAAAAATGTAGAAAATTAAAAGCTCACACTGAAGGACCCCAAATATGGCGAAAAAAACCTGAAAAAGGTGGAAAATGCGAAAACCACACTGTAGGTCCTAGAATTACGAAAAAACTTGAAAAACTAGGAAATTAGAAACTCACACTGAAGGACCCCGAATATGGCGAGAAAACCTGAAAAAAGGTGGAAAATGAGAAAATCACACTGTAGGACCCAGAATTGCGAAAAAAACTTGAAAACCGTCGAAAATAAAAAAAAAAAATCACACTGTAGGACCCAGAATATGCGGAGAAACCCTTGAAAAACGTGGAAAAATAAAATACACGCTGTAGGAACCAGAATATATTGAGAAACCCTGAAAAAGTAGAAAATCAAAAACTCACACTGAAGGACCCCAAATACGGGGAGAAATCCTGAAAAACGTGGAAATGAGAAAATCACACTCTAGGACCAAGAATATGACGAAAAAATCTGAAAAACGAGGAAAATTAAAAATTCACACTGAAGGACCGGGAATATGGCAAGAAAACCTGAAAAACGAGGAAAATTAAAAACACAAACTGAAGGACCCGGAATATGGCGAGAAAACATGAAAAACATGGAAAATTAAATATTCACACTGAAGGACCCAGAATATGCTGAGAAAACCTGAAAAAGTTGGATAATGAGCATTTCACAGTGTAGGACACAGAACATGACGAAAAAAAACTTAAAAACGTTTAAAATTAAAAATTCACACTGTAGGACCAGAATATGGCGAGAAACCCAGAGAAACGTGGAAAATTTAAAAATCACACTGTAGGACACAGAATATGGCGATTAACCCTGTAAAAAGTAGAATATTAAAAACTCACACTGAAGTACCCCGAAAATGGCAAGAAAACCTGAAAAAGGTGGAAAATGAGAAAATCACACTGTAGGATCCAGAATTGTGAAACAAAAAACTTGAAAAATGTCAAAAATGAGAAAATCACACTGTAGGACCCAGAATAGGCCGAGTAACCCTGAAAAACGTGGAAAATTAAAAATACACGCTGTAGGACCCAGAATATGGCAAGAAACCCTGAAAGAATTAGAAAATTAAAAACTCACACTGAAGGACCCGGAATATGGCGAGAAAACCTGAAAAAGGTGGAAAATGAGAAAATCACACTGTAGGACCAGAATTGCAAAACAAAAAACTTGAAAAATATCAAAAATGAGAAAATCACACTGTAGGACCCAGAATATGCCGAGAAACCCTGAAAACGTGGAAAATTAAAAATATACGCTGGGGGAACCAGATTATGGCGAGAAACCATGAAAAAATTGGACAATGAAAATTCTCACTGTATTACCCAGAATATGGCAATCAACCCTGAAAAAAGTAGATAACTATAAACTCACACTGATGGACCCGGAATATGGCGAGAAAACCTGAAAAAGGTGGAAAATGAGAAAATCACACTGTAGGACCAGAATTGCAAAACAAAAAACTTGAAAAATGTCAAAAATGAGAAAATCACACTGTAGGACCCAGAATAGGCCGAGTAACCCTGAAAAACGTGGAAAATTAAAAATACACGCTGTAGGACCCAGAATATGGCAAGAAACCCTGAAAGAATTAGAAAATTAAAAACTCACACTGAAGGACCCGGAATATGGCGAGAAAACCTGAAAAAGGTGGAAAATGAGAAAATCACACTGTAGGACCCAGAATTACGAAAAAACTTTAAAAACGTGGAAAATGAGAAAATCACTCTTCAGGACCCAAAATATGCCAAGAAACCGTGAAAAACGTGAAAATTAAAAATTCACACTGTCAGACCCACATTATGGCGAGAAACCTTGAAAAAAATTGGACAATAAAAATTCACACTGTATTACCCAGAATACGGCCAGCAACCCTGAAAAAAGTAGATAACTATAAACTCACACTGATGGACGAGGATATGGCTAGAAAACATGAAAAAGGTGGAAAATGAGAAAATCACACTGCAGGACCCAGAATATGCTGAGAATCCCTGAAAATCGTGGAAAATTAAAAATTCACACTGAAGGACCCGGAATTTGGCGAGAAAACCTGAAAAACGAGGAAAATTAAAAATTCACACTGTATTACCCAAAATATGGGGAGAAATACTGAAAAACGTGGAAAATTAAAAATTCACACTGCAGGACCTGGAATATGGCAAGAAATCCTGAAAAACTTGGAAACGAGAATATCACACTGTAGGACCCAGAATATGATGAAAAAACCTGGAAAACGTGGAAAATTAAAAATTCACACTGAAGGAATCAGAATATGGCGAGAAAACCTGAAAAAACGAGGAAAATTAAAAACTCACACTGTAGGACCTAGATTATGGCGAGATAACCTGAAAAAGGTGGAAAATGAGAAAATCACATGTAGGACCCAGAATTGTGAGAAAACCTGAAAAAGGTTGAAAACGAGAAAATAACACTGCAGGAGCCAGAATATGCTGAGAAAACCTGAAAAACATTGAAAATTAAATATTCACACTATAGGACCCTGAATATGGCGAGAAACACTGAAAAAGGAAAAAAACGAGAAAATCACACTGTAATAATCAGAATATGACGAAATAACTTAAAAACGTGGAAAATTTAAAATTCACACTGTAGTACCCAGAATATGGCAAGAAAACCTTAAAAACTAGAAATTAAAAAACTCACACTGAAGGACCCCAAATATGGCGAGAAAACCTGAAAAACATGGAAATGAAAAAATCACACTGTAGAACCAGATTATGACGAAGAAACCTGAAAAATGTGGAAAAATAAAAATTCACCCTCAAGGACCCGGATATAGCGAGCAAAACTGAAAAATGAGGAAAATTAAAATCTCACACTGAAGGACCCAGAATATGGCAAGAAAACCTGTAAAACCTAGAAAATTAAATATTCACACTGGAGGACACAGAATATTTTGAGAAACTGTAAAATCTTGAAAATTAAAAATTCACTCTAAAGGACCAGAATATGGCAAGAAACCTTGAAAAACGTGGAAAATTAAAAATTCACACTGAAGAACCTGGAATATGGCAAGAAAATAAGAAAAACGTGGAAATGAGAAAATCACACTGTATGACCTTGAATATGGCGAGAAAACCTGAAAAACGAGGAAAATTAAAAACTCACACTGAAGGACCCAGAATATGGCGAGAAAACCTGAAAAACATGGAAAATTAAATATTCACAAAGTAGAACCCAGGATAGGGAGAGAAACACTGAAAAAAGTGGAAAATTAAAAATTCACACTCTAGGAACAGAATATGGCAAGAAAACTTGAAAAACGTGGAAAATCGAAAATTCACACTGTAGGACTCAGAATATGCCGAGAAGACCTGAAAAAGTTGGAAAATGAGAAAATCACACTGAAGGACCCAGAATATGACGAAAAAAACTTAAAAAGGTTTAAAATTAAAAATTCATACTGTAGGACACAGAACATGGCAAGAAAACCTGAAAAACGTGAAAAATTTAAAATTCACACTGTAGGATGCAGAATATGGCGAGAAACACTGAAAAAAGTAAAAAATTTAAATCTCACACTGAAGGACCCTGAATATGTCGAGAAAACCTGAAAAAGGTGGAAAATGAGAAAATCACACTATAGGACCCAGAATTGCGAAAAAAAATTGAAAAACGTCGAAAATGAGAAAATCACACTGTAGGACCCAGAATATGCCGAGAAACCCTGAAAAATGTGCAAAATTAAACATACACGCTGTAGGACCCAGAATATGGCAACAAACCATGAAAAAACTAAAAAACTAAAAACTCACACTGAAGGACCACGAATATGATGAGAAAACATGAAAAAGGTGGTTAATGACAAAATCAACTGTAGGACCCAGAATATGATGAAAAAAACTTAAAAACGATTAAAATTAAAAATTCACACTGTAGGACCCCGAATATGGTGAGAAAATCTGAAAATGTTTAAAAATGAGAAAAATACACTGTAGGACCCAGAATATGCTGAGAAACCCAGAAAAACAAGGAAAAATAAAAATATGCTTTGAAGGAGCCAGATTATGACAGGAAACCCTGAAAAAAGTAGAAAATTAAAAACTTACACGGAAGGACCCTGAATATGGCAAGAATACCTGAAAAAGGTGGAAATAGAGAATAATCACACTGTAGGACACAGAATTGCGAAAAAACATGAAAAACGTAGAAAATGAGAAAATCACACTGTAGGACCCAGAATTACGAAAAAATTTATAAAACGTGGAAAATGAGAAAATCACACTGCAGGACCTAGAATATGCTGAGTAACCCTGAAAAACATGAAAATTAAAAATTCACACTGTCGGACACAGAATATGGCGAGAAACCATGAAAAAAGTGGAAAATTAAAAATTCACACTGTATTACCCAGAATATGGCGAGAAATACTGAAAAATATGGAAAATTAAAAATTCACCCTGAAGGACCTGGAATATGGCAAGAAAACCTGAAAGACGAGAAAATGAGAAAAATCACACTGTAGTACCCAGAATATGACGAAAAAACCTGAAAAACGTGTAAAATTAAAAACTCACACTGAATGACCCAGAATATGGCAAGAAAACCTGAAAAAAGTAAAAAACTAAAAATTCACACTGAAAGACCCCGAATATGGCGAGAAAACCTGAAAAAGGTGGAAAATGAGAATAAATGACTGTAGGACCCAGAATTGCGAAAAAACTTGAAAAACTTCGAAAATGAGAAAATCACACTTTAGGACCCAGAATATGCCGAGAAACCCTGAAAAACGTGGAAAATTGAAAATACGCGCTGTTGGACCCAGAATATGGTGAGAAACCGGAAAAACGTGGTAAATTAAAAATACACTCTGTTGGACCCAGAATATGGCAAGAAACCCTGCAAAAGGTGAAAAATGAGAAAATCACACTGTAAGACCCAGAATTACGAAAAAACCTGAAAAACTTGGAAAATGAGAAAATCACACTGCAGGAAACAGAATATGCCGAGAAACCCTGAAAAACGTGGAAAATTAAAAATTCACACTGAAGGACCCGGAATATAGCGAGAAAACCTGAAAAAGGTGGAAAATGAGAAAATCACATGTAGAACCCAGAATAGCGAAAAAACTTGAAAAAGGTGAAAAATGAGAAAATCACACTGCAGGACCCAGAATATGCTGAGAAACCCTGATAATCATGGAAAATTAAATGTTCACACTGTAGGACCCAGAATATGCCTAGAAACCCTTGAAAAACTTGGAAAAATAAAATACACGCTGTAGGAACCAGAATATATTGAGAAACCCTGAAAAAGTAGGAAATCAAAAACTCACACTGAAGGACCCCGAATATGGGGAGAAATCCTAAAAAACGTGGAAATGAGAAAATCACACTCTAGGACCCAGAATATGACGAAAAACCTGAAAAACATGGAAAATTAAAAATTCACACTGAAGGTCCGGGAATATGGTGAGAAAACCTGAAAAACGAGGAAAATTAAAAACACAAACTGAAGGACCCAGAATATGTCGAGAAAACATGAAAAACATGGAAAATTAAATATTCACTCTGTAGGACCCAGAATATGGCGAGAAACACTGAAAAAGGAGGAAAATGAGAAAATCACACTATAGGACCAGAATATGGCAAGAAACCTTGAAAAACGTGGAAAATTAAAAATTCACAATGTAGGACCCAGAATATGCTGAGAAAATCTGAAAAAGTTGGATAATGAGAATATCAAACTGTAGGACCCAGAACATGACGAAAAAAACTTAAAAACGTTTAAAATTAAAAAAATCAAACTGTAGGACCTGAATATGGCGAGAAACCCTGAGAATCGTGGAAAATTTAAAAATCACACTGTAGGACGCAGAATATGGCGATTAACCCTGTAAAAAGTGGAATATTAAAAACTCACACTGAAGTACCCCGAAATTGGCAAGAAAACCTGAAAAAGGTGGAAAATGAAAAAAATCACACTGTAGGACCCAAAATATGCTGAGTAACCCTGAAAAACTTGGAAAATTAAAAATACACGCTGTAGGACCCAGAATATGGCAAAAAACCCTGAAAGAATTAGAAAATTAAAAACTCACACTGAAGGAACCGGAATATGGCAAGAAAACCTGAAAAAGTGGAAAGTCTCTCTCTGTCTCTCTCTCTATGTCTCTCTCTGTCTCTCTCTTTCTCTATCTCTGTCTCTCTCTATTTCTCTCTGTCTCTATCTGTCTCTCTCTCTGTCTCTCTCTGTCTCTCTCTCTCTGTCTCTCTCTTTCCCTCTCTCTGTCTCTCTCTGTCTCTATCTCTGTCTCTCTCTGTCTCTCTCTGTCACTCTGTCTCTCTCTGTCTCTCTCTGTCCCTCTCTGTCTCTCTCTGTGTCTTTCTTTGTCTCTCTCTGTCTCTCCCTGTCTCTCTCTGTCTCTCTCTTTATGTCTCTCTCTGTCTCTCTCTTTCTCTCTCTCTGTATCTCTCTGTCTCTCTTTGTCTCTCTCTGTGTCTTTCTTTGTCTCTCTCTGTCTCTCTTTGTCTCTCTCTGTAACTCTCTCTGTCTCTCTCTGTCTCTCTCTTTCTCTATCTCTGTCTCTCTCTGTTTCTCTCTGTCTCTATCTCTCTGTGTGTCTCTTTCTTTCCTTCTCTCTGTCTCTATCTCTTTCTCTCTATGTCTCTCTCTGTCACTCTGTCTCTCTCTGTCTCTCTCTGTCTCTCTCTGTCTATCTGTCTCTCTCTGTCTCTCTCTGTCTCTCTCTCTGTCTCTCTCTGTCTCTCTCTGTGTCTTTCTTTGTCTCTCTCTGTCTCTCTGTCTCTCTCTGTCTCTCTCTGCGTCTCTCTCTATCTCTCTCTGTCTCTCTCTGTCTCTCTCTGTCTCTCTCAATGTATCTCTCTCTCTATGTCTCTCTCTGTGTCTTTCTTTGTCTCTCTCTGTCTCTCTCTGTCTCTCTGTGTGTCTCTCTCTGTCTCTCTCTCTATCTCTGTCTCTCTCTGTCTTTCTCACTCTGTCTCTGTCTCTCTCTGACTCTCTCTGTCTCTCTCTTTCTCTCTGTCTCTCTCTGTCTCTATCTCTGTCTCTCTCTGTCCTTCTGACTCTTTCTGTCTCTCTCTGTCTCTCTCTCTGTCTCTCTCTGTCTCTCTCCTTCTCTCTCTCTGTCTCTCTCTTTCCCTCTCTCTGTCTCTCTCTGTCTCTATCTCTGTCTCTCTCTGTCTCTCTCTGTAACTCTGTCTCTCTCTGTCTCTCTCTGTCTCTCTCTGTCTATCTGTCACTCTCTGTCTCTATCTCTGTATCTCTCTGTCTCTGTCTTTCTCTGTGTCTTTCTTTGTCTCGCTCTGTCTCTCTCTGTCTCTCTCTGTCTCTCTCTCTATGTCTCTCTTTGTCTCTCTCTTTCTCTATCCCTGTCTCTCTCTGTTTCTCTCTGTCTCTGTCTCTCTCTGTCTCTCTCTGTCTCTCTCTGTCTCTCTCTGTCTCTCTCTTTCCCTCTCTCTGTCTCTCTCTGTCTCTATCTCTGTCTCTCTCTGTCTCTCTCTGTCACTCTGTCTCTCTCTGTCTCTCACTGTCTCTCTCTGTCTCTCTCTGTCTATCTGACTCTCTCTGTCTCTCTCTGTCTCTCTCTCTTTCTCTGTCTCTGTCTCTCTCTGTCACTCTGTCTCTCTCTGTTTCTCTCTGTCTCTATCTGTCTCTCTGTCTCTATCTGTCTCTCTCTGTCTCTCTCTGTCCCTCACTCTGTATCTCTCTGTCTCTATCTCTGTCTCTCTCTGTCTCTCTCTGTCACTCTGTCCCTCTCTGTCTCTCTCTCTATCTCTCTCTCTCTGTCTCTCTCTGTCTAACTCTATCTGTCTCTGTCTCTCTCTGTCTCCATCTGTCACTCTGTCGGTCTCTCTCTGTTTCTCTCTGTCCCTTCTGTCTCTATCTCTGTATCTCTCTGTCTCTCTCTCTGTCTCTCTGTCTCTCTCTGTGTCTCTGTCTCTCTCTGTCTCTCTCTGTCTCTCTCTGTCTCTCTCAATGTATCTCTCTGTCTCACTATGTCTCTCTCTGTGTCTTTCGTTGTCTCTCTCTGTCTCTTTCTGTCTCTCTCTGTGTCTCTCTCTGTCTCTCTCTCTCTATCTCTGTCTCTCTCTGTCTTTCTCACTCTGTCTCTGTCTCTCTCTGTCCCTCTCTCTGTCTCTCTCTGTCTCTATCTCTGTCTATCTCTGACTCTCTCTGTCTCTCTCTTTCTCTCTGTCTCTCTCTCTTTATCTCTCTGTCTCTCTCTGTCTCTCTCTGTCTCTCTCTCTGTGTGTCTCTCTCTGTCTTTCTCTGTCTCTATCTCTGTCTCTCTCTGTCTTTCTCTGGGTCTTCCTTTGTCTCTCTCTGTCTGTCTCTGTCTCACTCTCTGTCTTTCTCTGTCTCTCTCTGTGTCTCTCTCTGTCTTTCTCTGTCTCTATCTCTATCTCTCTCTGTCTCTCTCTGTACTTCTGACTCTTTCTGTCTCTCTCTGTCTCTCTCTCTGTGTCTCTCTGTGTCTCTCTGTCTCTCTCTATGTCTTTCATTGTCTCTCTCTGTCTCTCTCTGTCTATCTCTCTGTCTCTCTCTGTCTCTCTCTGTCTCTCTCTGTCTCTATCTCTGTCTCTCTCTGTCTCTCTCTGTCTCTCTATGTCTCTCTTAATGTATCTCTCTGTCTCTCTATGTCTCTCTCTGTGTCTTTCTTTGTCTCTCTCTGTCTCTCTCTCTCTCTGTGTCTCACTCTGTCTCTCTCTGTCTCACTCTCTGTCTCTGTCTCTGTCTCTCTCTCTGTCTCTCTCTGTCTCTCTCTCTAAATCTGTCTCTCTCTGTATTTCTCACTCTGTCTCTGTCTCTCTCTGTCCCTCTCTCTGTCTCTCTCTGTCTCTATCTCTGTCTCTCTCTGACTCTCTCTGTCTCTCTCTTTCTCTCTGTCTCTCTCTGTCTCTCTTTGTCTCTCTCTCTGTATCTCTCTGTGTCTCTCTGTGTCTCTCTGTGTCTCTCTCTGTGTCTCTCTGTGTCTCTCTCTGTCTCTCTCTGTGTCTCTCTGTGTCTCTCTGTCTCTTTCTGTGTCTCTCTCTGTCTCTCTCTGTCTATCTCTGTCTCTCTCTGTCTTTCTCAATGTATCTCTCTGTCTCTCTCTGTCTCTCTCTGTGTCTTTCTTTGTCTCTCTCAGTCTCTCTCTCTCTCTCTGTCTCACTCTGTCTCTCTCTCTGTCTCTCTTTGTCTCTCTCTCTGTATCTCTCTGTCTCTCTCTGTCTCTCTCTGTCTCTCTCTCTGTGTCTCTCTCTGTCTTTCTTTTTCTCTATCTATATCGCTCTCTGTCTCTCTCTGTGTCTTTTTTTGTCTCTCTCTGTCTCTCTCTGTCTCTCTCTGTCTCTCTTAGTCTCTCTCTGTGTCTTTCATTGTCTCTCTCTGTCTCTCTCTGTCTTTCGGTGTCTCTCTCTCTGTCTCTCTCTGTCTCACTCTCTGTCTCTCTCTGTCTCTATCTCTGTCTCTCTCTGTCTCTCTCTGTCTGTCTCTGTCTGTCTATGTCTATCTCTGTCTCTCTCTGTGTCTCTCTGTGTCTCTCTCTGTGTCTCTCTGTGTCTCTCTGTCTCTCTCTGTGTCTCTCTCTGTCTCTCTCTGTCTCTATCTCTGTCTCTCTCTGTCTCTCTATGTCTCTCTCAATGTATCTCTCTGTCTCTCTATGTCTCTCTCTGTGTCTTTCTTTGTCTCTCTCTGTCTCTCTCTTTCTGTGTCTCACTCTGTCTCTCTCTGTCTCTCTCTCTGTCTCTGTCTCTTTCTCTCTCTCTGTCTCTCTCTGTCTCTCTCTCTAACTCTGTCTCTCTCTGTATTTCTCACTCTGTCTCTGTCTCTCTCTGTCCCTCTCTCTGTCTCTCTCTGTCTCTATCTCTGTCTCTCTCTGACTCTCTCTGTCTCTCTCTTTCTCTCTGTCTCTCTCTGTCTCTCTTTGTCTCTCTCTCTGTATCTCTCTGTGTCTCTCTGTGTCTCTCTGTGTCTCTCTCTGTGTCTCTCTGTGTCTCTCTCTGTCTCTCTCTGTGTCTCTCTGTGTCTCTCTGTGTCTCTCTGTCTCTCTCTGTGTCTCTCTCTGTCTCTCTCTGTCTATCTCTGTCTCTCTCTGTCTCTCTCAATGTATCTCTCTGTCTCTCTATGTCTCTCTCTGTGTCTTTCTTTGTCTCTTCTATGTCTCTCTCTGTCTCTCTCTCTGTCTCCCTCAGTCTCTCTCTGTGTCTCTCTCTGTCTTTCTCTGTGTCTCTCTGTGTCTCTCTGTGTCTCTCTGTCTCTCTTTGTCTCTCTGTCTGTATCTCTCTGTCTGTATCTCTCTGTCTCTCTGTCTCTCTCTGTCTCTCTTTGTCTCTCTCTCTGTATCTCTCTGTGTCTCTCTGTGTCTCTCTGTGTCTCTCTCTGTGTCTCTCTGTGTCTCTCTCTGTCTCTCTTTGTGTCTCTCTGTGTCTCTCTGTGTCTCTCTGTCTCTCTTTGTCTCTCTGTCTGTATCTCTCTGTCTCTCTCTGTCTCTCTCTCTCAGTGTCTCCCTCTGTCTTTCTTTGTCTCTATGTCTGACTCTCTCTGTCTCTCTTGTGTCTTTCTTTGTCTCTTCTATATCTCTCTCTGTCTCTCTCTCTGTCTCCCTCAGTCTCTCTCTGTGTCTCTCTCTGTCTTTCTCTGTCTCTATCTCTGTCTCTCTGTCTCTCTCTGTCTCTCTCTGTCCTTCTGTATCTTTCTGTCTCTCTCTGTCTCTCTCTCTGTATCTCGCTGTCTCTCTCTGTCTCTCTCTGTGTCTTTCTTTGTCTCTCTCTGTCTCTCTCTGTCTCTTTGTGTCTCTCTCTATCTCTCTCTGTCTCTCTCTGTCTCTATCTCTGTCTCTCTCTGTCTCTCTCTGTCTGTCTCTGTCTCTCTGTGTCTCTCTCTCTGTCTCTCTCTGTGTCTCTCTCTGTGTGTCTCTGTCTCTCTCTGTTTCTCTCTCTGTCTCTCTCTGTCTCTAACTCTGTCTCTCTCTGTCTCTCTGACTCTCTCTGTATCTCTCTGTCTCTCTCTGTGTTTTTCTTTGTCTCTCTCTGTCTCTCTCTGTCTCTCTCTCTGTCTCTCTCTGTCTCTCTCTGTCTCTCTGTGTTTTTCTTTGTCTCTCTCTGTCTCTCTCTGTGTCTCTTTCTGTCTCACTCTGTCTCTCTCTGTCTCTCTCTGTCTCTCTCTCTATCTCTCTCTCTGTCTCTCTCTGTCTCTCTCTCTTTCTCACTCTGTGTATCTATGTCTCTCTCTGTGTCTCTCTCTGTCTCACTCTGTCTTTCTCTGTCTCTCTCTGTCTCTCTCTCTGTCTCTCTGTCTCTCTTTGTCTCTCTCTGTCTCTATCTCTGTCTCTCTCTGTCTCTCTCTGTCTCTCTCTTTCTGTCTCTGTCTCTCTGTGTGTCTCTCTCTGTGTCTCTCTGTGTCTCTCTCTGTGTCTCTCTCTGTCTCTCTGTCTCTCTCAATGTATCTCTCTGTCTCTCTATGTCACTCTGTCTTTCTTTGTCTCTCTCTGTCTCTCTCTGTCTCTCTCTGTCTCTCTATGTGACTGTCAGTGGCCCCACACAGCCTCACATATACTTCTAAAAATTTAAAGAAGGGTGTGGCCACTCTAAAAGCTCAACAATTAACAGCATTGTCTCCTCTTCCAGAGTACCTGGGATCAACTACCAGCAACTATATGGTGGCCCATCTCCAGTTCCAGGGTATCAGACAGACAGACATACAGACAGTGATAAAAATGGCAGGCCTGCCTGGTCTTTCTTTCTTTCTTATCCTTTTTAAAAAATGTTTATTTATATATTTATTTATGTATTTATTAGATATAAGTACACTGTAGCTGTCTTCAGACACTCCAGAAGAGGGTGTCAGATTCTGGAGAATCTAAATCCCTCTTATGGTCTGCATATGATGTACATAAACACAGCCTCACATATACTTCTAAAAATTTAAAGATGTGTGGGGCCACTGAGAGGGCTCAACAATTAACAGCATTGTCTCCTCTTTCAGAGAACCTGGGATCAACTACCAGCAACTTTATGGTAGCCCATCTCCAGTTCCAGGGGATCAGACAGACAGACAGACAGACAGAGATAAGGATGGCAGGCCTGCCTGGTCTTACTTTCTATCTTATCCTTTTTAAAAAATGTTTATTTATTTATTTATTTACTTATGTATTTATTATATATAAGTACACTGTAGCTGTCTTCAGTCACTCCAGTAGAGGGTGTCAGATTCTGGAGAATCTAAATCCTCTTATAATCTGAATATGATGTACATAAACACAGCCTCACTTATACTTCTAAATATTTAAAGAAGTGTGGGGCCATTGAAAGGGCTCAACAATTAACAGCATTGTCTCCTCTTCCAGAGTACATGGGATCAACTACCAGCAACTATATGGTGGCCCATCTCCAGTTCCAGGGGATCAGACAGACAGACATACAGACAGTGATAAGGATGGCAGGCCTGCCTGGTCTTTCTTTCTTTCTTATCCTTTTTAAAAAAATGTTTATTTATATATTTATTTATGTATTTATTAGATATAAGTACACTGTAGCTGTCTTCAGACACTCCAGAAGAGGGTGTCAGATTCTGGAGAATCTAAATCCCTTTTATGGACTACATATGATGTACATAAACACAGCCTCACATATACTTCTAAAAATTTAAAGATGTGTGGGGCCACTGAGAGGGCTCAACAATTAACAGCATTGTCTCCTCTTTCAGGGAACCTGGGATAAACTACCAGCACCTTATGGTGGCCCATCTCCAGTTCCAAGGGATCAGACAGACAGACAGACAGAGAGACAGAGATAAAGATGGCAGGCCTGACTGGTCTTTCTTTATTTCTTATACTTTTTTAAAAATGTTTATTTATTTATTTATTTATTTATTAGATATAAGTACACTGTAGCCGTCTTCAGACACTCCAGAAGATGGTGTCAGATTCTGGAGAATCTAAATCCCTCTTATGGTCTGAATATGATGTACATAAACACAGCCTCACATATACTTCTAAAAATTAAAAATGGGTGGGGCCACTGAAAGGGCTCAACAATTAACAGCATTGTCTCCTCTTCCAGAGAACCTCGCATCAACTACCAGCACCTACAAGGTGGCCCATCTCCAGTTCCAGGGGATCAGACAGACAGACAGACAGGCAGAGATAAAGATGGCAGGCCTGCCTGGTCTTTCTTTCTTTCTTATCCTTTTTAAAAAATATTTATTTATTTATTTATTTATTTATTTATTTATTTATGTATTTCTTAGATATAAGTACACTGTAGCTTTCTTTAGACACTCCAGAGGAGGGTGTCAGAATCTGGAGAATGTAAATCCCTCTTATGGTCTGCATATGATGTACATAAACACAGCCTCACATATACTGAGCTGAGGTGTCACAGGCCAACTGCTGGAATTTCTGAGTACCACCTAGATAGAGAAAAGCTATGCTGTGGTTGCTTAATTTATGTATTTTATTATTTCTATTTGTTGTTTTGTTTTGTTTTATTTGTTTTTAGAGAAGTCCTCTGTCTGTAGCTCTGGCTGACCCAGGACTGCCTACTTGTGTTAATTAGGGTTTCACAGCTGAGAACAGACACCAAGAGCAAGGTAAGGCTTAGAAAACCCTACATTCAGTGGTGGCTCAAGCTCTTAATGAGAGCACTCTGTAGGCAGAGGCAGTCAGTTTCTGAGTTCGAGTCCACCCTGGTGAAAGACAGGGCTAGGGTAGGGGCTAGGGTGAGGAAAGGAAGAAAGGAAAGAAGGAAAGAAAGAAAGGAAAGAAGAAAAGAAAGAAAGAAAAAGTTTTTATAAAAGTTTTATAAAAAGTGTTAAAGTTTTTAAAAATTAAAAAAAAAAAAATACCAGATCACCATCACACAGCATTGGCTGTCTTCAGGTGTATCCTTTCAGCCTCCAAAACAAAAAACAATGGATGGCTGTCTTCAGGTGTATCCTATTCTCCAGTCTTATTTCCAACCTTAGAGCTGGGCTGAGATGCCTCATTATGTAATTGCAAACCTTCCTTGGTTTGTCCATTCCATTTCTAAGACTAACAGGCCTTTTTCTATTTATTGAATATGCTCATGACTGTCCTTTAGATTTAGTAAATAAAACTGTTGCTTATAAAACTTGTTTTCTAGGAATTTTTAAAGGGCAATGGCAGAGTTTATTTATAAAAAAATATTTTGCATTTATTTATTTGTGTGAGTGATGAAGCTCAGGTCTTCAAACTTGTCAGGAGGTATGATTACCTCCCCTCTCTCTCAACCCCTCTCTCTCCTCTCTCAATGATTGTGTAAGAATGTTTTGCATGTGTATGCTGTGCCCACAGACTCCAGAACAGAGTATTAGATCCCCTGGAACTGGAGATGGGCCACCATATATAATACTGGTAATTGAGCCCAGGTTCTCTGGAAGAGGAGACAATGCTCTTAATTGTTGAGCCCTCTCTGTAGCCACATCTTTCTTTTTTTTTTTTTTTGAGTATATGTGAGGCTGTGTTTATATACATCATATGCAGACAATAAGAATGATTTAGATTCTTCAGAATCTGACACCCTCTTCTGGACTGTCTGAAGATAGCTACAGCATACTTAAATATAATAAATAAATAAATCTTTAAAAAGAAAAGGAAAAGTAAAAAAGAAAGAACAGGCCTGTCATATGCATGTTCATAGAGGAAAATGGAAGAGACCCCAATCTAACCTCAGCAGGGTGCTTCCTTCTGGATGGTAGCTCACAGTTTCATCCCAGCAAGACAGGCAAATCACTGAGTTCAAGGACAGTAAGGTTCAGGACAGCCAAGGTTAGGAAGGAAAAGGGTCTATGTTGAGAATACAAACCGACAAAACAACAACTAGGAAAAAGAAGTGACAGTGTAACTTGGGGTAGGGTACCAACAAGAGAAAGCTTTCTGTTACCACTTACAAACACCAGTAGCCTTGCACCCTTCTGCCCAGGTCCGTGCCTTCCTTTCTAGGAATTCTAAGGATGCCAGGGGGTGGGGGAATCCAGATTAACTTTTTAAAAACAAAGACTTGGCCTTTGATGTCTATAGGAAGCCCTTCTCAGTGCCTTTAACTACCACTGAACTTTCAGGGCTGTGACTCAACTGTAACAAGGAACAGGGCTAAGAACTTGCAGCCTTTGAAAACAACTATTTTTTTAAAGTGGGGGACACAAATCAGCAGTAGAACCCCTTAGGTTCAGCCATAATACTTGTTAGGGAAAGAGACTCAATGTCCGGAGCTGAGGTCTCATGGGTGAACTGCTTCAAGTTCTGAGTATCATTGAAAGAAAGAAAAGATATCATGTGGTTGCTTAATTTATTTATTTTATTATTTCTATTTTTTGTTTTCTTTTGTTTTGTTTTAGAAAAGGCCTCAGTCTGTAGCTATGGCTGACCTAGGACATACTACATGTGTTAATTAGGGTTTCACAGCTGAGAAACAGACCATACCTATGTAAGACTTAGAAAACCCAACAGTCAGTGGTGGCTCGAGCTCTTGATGAGAGCACTCTGGAGGCAGAGGCAGTCATTTTCTGAGTTCGAGGCCAGCCTGGTTAAAGACAGGGATAGGCAGGGCTAGGCAAGGCAGGGCTGGGCTAGGCTAGGCTAGGCAAGGGGCTGGGCTAGTCAAGGCAAGGGACTAGGCTAGGCTACTCAAGGGGCTAGGCAAGACAGACAGACAGAGAGAAAGACAGACAAGGATGGCAGGCCTGCCTGGTTTTTCTTTCTTTCTTATCCCTTTTAAAAAATGTTTATTTATTTATTTATTTATTTATTTATTTATGTATTTATTAGATATAAGTACACTGTAGCTGTCTTCAGACACTCCAGAAGAGGGTGTCAGATTCTGGAGAATCTATATCCCTCTTATGGTCTGCATATGATGTACATAAACACAGCCTAACATATACTTCTAAAAATTTAAAGATAGGTGGAGCCACTGAAAGGGCTCAACAATTAACAGCATTGTCTCCTCTTCCAGAGAACCTGGGATCAACTAACAGCAACTATATGGTGGCCCATCTCCAGTTCCAGGGGATCAGACAGACAGACTGACATACAGACAGATAGAGTTAAGGATGGCAGGCCTACCTGGTCTTTCATTCTTTCTTATCCTTTTTAAAAAATGTTTATTAATTTAAGTATGTATTTATTAGATTTAAGTAAACTGTAGCTGTCTTCAAACACTCCCGAAGAGGGTGTCAGATTCTCGAGAATCTATATCACTCTTATGGTCTGCATATGATGTACATGAACACAGCCTCAAAAATACTTCTAAAAATTTAAAGATGGGTGTGGCCACTGAAAGGGCTCAACAATTAACAGCACTGACTCCTCTTCCAGAGAACCTGGGATCAACTACCAGCAATTATATGGTGGCCCATCTCCAGTTCCAGGGGATCAGACAGACAGACAGACAGACAAGGATGGCAGGCCTGCCTGGTCTCTCTTTCTTTATTATCATTTTTTAAAAATGTTTATTTGTTCATTTATGAATTTATTAGATATAAGTACACTGTAGCTGTCTTCAGACACTCCAGAAGAGGGTGTCAGATTCTGGAGAATCTAAATCCCTCTTATGGTCTGCATATTCGGTACATAAACACAGCCTCACATATACTTCTAAAAATTTAAAGATGGGTGGGGCCACTGAAAGGGCTCAACAATTAACAGCATTGTCTCCTCTTCCAGAGAACCTGGGATCAACTACAAGCAACTCTATGGTGGCCCATATCCAGTTCCAGAGGATCACACAGACAGACAGACAGACAGAGATAAGGATGGCAGGCCTGCCTGGTCTTTCTTTCTTTCTTATCGTTTTTAAAAAATGTTTATTTCTTTATTTATGTATTTATTAGATATAAGTACACTGTATCCGTCATAGACACTCCAAAAGACGGTGTCAGATTCTGGAGAATATAAATCCTTCTTTAATGGTCTGAATATGATGTACATAAACACAGCATCACATTTACTTCTAGAAATTTAAAGATGGGTGGGGCCACTGAAAGGGCTGAACAATTAACAGCATTGTCTCCTATTCAGAGGACCTGGGATCAACTACCAGCAACTATTCGTGGCCCATCTCCAGTTCCCAGGGATCAGATAGACAGACAGACAGACAGACAGACAGATATGGATCGCAGGCCTGCCTGGTCTTTCTTTCTGTCTTATCCTTTTTAAAAAATATTTATTTATTTATTTATTTATTTATTTATTTATTTATTTATTTATTTATGTATTTAGTAGATATAAGTACACTGTAGCTGTTCAGACACTCCAGAAGAGGGTGTCAGATTCTGGAGAATCTAAATCCCTCTTATGGTCTGCATATGATGTACATAAACACAGCCTCACATATACTTCTAAAAATTTAAAGAAGGGTGGGGCCACTCTAAAAGCTCAACAATTAACAGCATTGTCTCCTCTTCCAGAGAACCTGGGATCAACTACCAGCAATTATATGGTGGCCCATCTCCAGTTCCAGGGGATCAGACAGACAGACAGACAGACAAGGATGGCAGGCCTGCCTGGTCTCTCTTTCTTTATTATCATTTTTTAAAAATGTTTATTTGTTTATTTATGAATTTATTAGATATAAGTACACTGTAGCTGTCTTCAGACACTCCAGAAGAGGGTGTCAGATTCTGGAGAATCTAAATCCCTCTTATGGTCTGCATATTCGGTACATAAACACAGCCTCACATATACTTCTAAAAATTTAAAGATGGGTGGGGCCACTGAAAGGGCTCAACAATTAACAGCATTGTCTCCTCTTCCAGAGAACCTGGGATCAACTACAAGCAACTCTATGGTGGCCCATATCCAGTTCCAGAGGATCACACAGACAGACAGACAGACAGAGATAAGGATGGCAGGCCTGCCTGGTCTTTCTTTCTTTCTTATCGTTTTTAAAAAATGTTTATTTCTTTATTTATGTATTTATTAGATATAAGTACACTGTATCCGTCATAGACACTCCAAAAGACGGTGTCAGATTCTGGAGAATATAAATCCTTCTTTAATGGTCTGAATATGATGTACATAAACACAGCATCACATTTACTTCTAGAAATTTAAAGATGGGTGGGGCCACTGAAAGGGCTGAACAATTAACAGCATTGTCTCCTATTCAGAGGACCTGGGATCAACTACCAGCAACTATTCGTGGCCCATCTCCAGTTCCCAGGGATCAGATAGACAGACAGACAGACAGACAGACAGATATGGATCGCAGGCCTGCCTGGTCTTTCTTTCTGTCTTATCCTTTTTAAAAAATATTTATTTATTTATTTATTTATTTATTTATTTATTTATTTATTTATGTATGTATTTAGTAGATATAAGTACACTGTAGCTGTTCAGACACTCCAGAAGAGGGTGTCAGATTCTGGAGAATCTAAATCCCTCTTATGGTCTGCATATGATGTACATAAACACAGCCTCACATATACTTCTAAAAATTTAAAGAAGGGTGGGGCCACTCTAAAAGCTCAACAATTAACAGCATTGTCTCCTCTTCCAGAGTACCTGGGATCAACTACCAGCAACTATATGGTAGCACATCTCCAGTTCCAGGGGATCAGACAGACAGACAGATAGACAGAGATAAGGATGGCAGGCCTGCCTGGTCTTTCTTTCTTTCTTATCCTTTTTAAAAAATGTTTATTTATTTATTTATTTATTTATGTTTTTATTATATATAAGTACACTGTAGCTGTCTTCAGACACTCCAGTAGAGGGTTTCAGATTCTGGAGAATCTAAATCCTCTTATAATCTGAATATGATGTACATAAACACAGTCTCACATATACTTCTACATATTTAAAGAAGTGTGGGGCCACTGAAAGGGCTCAACAATTAAGAGCATTGTCTCCTCTTCCAGAGAACCTTGGATCAACTACCAGCAACTATATGGTTGCCCATCTCCAGTTCCCTTGGATCAGATAGACAGACAGACAGACAGGCAGAGATATGGATGGCAGGCCTGCCTGGTCTTTCTTTCTTTCTTATCCTTTTTAAAAAAATGTTTATTTATTTATTTATTTATTTAGTAGATATAAGTACACTGTAGCTGTTCAGACACTCCAGAAGAGGGTGTCAGATTCTGGAGAATCTAAATCCCTCTTATGGTCTGCATATGATGTACATAAACACAGCCTCACATATACTTCTAAAAATTTAAAGAAGGGTGGGGCCACTCTAAAAGCTCAACAATTAACAGCATTGTCTCCTCTTCCAGAGTACCTGGGATCAACTACCAGCAACTATATGGTGGCCCATCTCCAGTTCCAGGGGATCAGACAGACAGACATACAGACAGTGCTAAAGATGGCAGGCCTGCCTGGTTTTTCTTTCTTTCTTATCCTTTTTAAAAAAATGTTTATTTATTTATTTATTTATTTATTTATTTATTTATTTATTTATTTATTTATGTATTTAGTATATATAAGTACACTGCAGCTGTTCAGACACTCCAGAAGAGGGTGTCAGATTCTGGAGAATCTAAATCCCTCTTATGGTCTGCATATGATGTACATAAACACAGCCTCACATATACTACTAAAAATTTAACGATGGGTGGGGCCACTGAAAGCGCTCAACAATTAACAGCATTGTCTCCTCTTCCAGAGAACCTGGGATCAACTACCAGCAACTATATGGTGGCCCATCTCCAGGTCCAGGGGATCAGACAGAGAGAAAGACAGACAAGGATGGCAGGCCTGCCTGGTTTTTCTTTCTTTCTTATCCCTTTTAAAAAATGTTTGTTTATTTATTTATTTATTTATTTATTTATTTATTTATGTATGTATTTATTAGATATACATACACTGTAGCTGTCTTCAGACACTCCAGAAGAGGGTGTCAGATTCTGGAGAATCTATATCCTTCTTATGGTCTGCATATGATGTACATACACACAGCCTCACATTTACATCTAAAAATTTAAAGATGTGTGGGGCCAATGAAAGGGATCAACAATTAACAGCATTGTCTCCTCTTATAGAGAACCTGGGATCAACTACCTGCAACTATATGGTGGCCCATCTCCAGTTCCAGGGGATCAGACAGACAGACAGACATACAGACAGATAGAGTTAAGGATGGCAGGCCTACCTTGTCTTTCCTTCTTTCTTATCCTTTTAAAAAAATGTATATTAATTTAAGTATGTATTTATTAGATATAAGTGAACTGTAGCTGTCTTCAAACACTCCCGAAGAGGGTGTCAGATTCTCGAGAATCTATATCCCTCTTATGGTCTGCATATGATGTACATGAACACAGCCTCACATATACTTCTAAAAATTTAAAGATGGGTGGGGCCACTGAAAGGGCTCAACAATTAACAGCACTGACTCCTCTTCCAGAGAACCTGGGATCAACTACCAGCAATTATATAGTGGCCCATCTCCAGTTCCAGGGGATCAGACAGACAGACAGACAGACAAGGATGGCAGGCCTGCCAGGTCTTTCTTTATTTCTTATACTTTTTTAAAAATGTTTATTTATTTATTTATTTATTTATTTATTTATTTATTTATTTATTAGATATAAGTACACTGTAGCCGTCTTCAGACACTCCAGAAGAGGGTGTCAGATTCTGGAGAATCTAAATCCCTCTTATGGTCTGCATATGATGTACATAAACACAGCCTCACATATATTTCTAAAAATTTGAAGAAGGGTGGGACCACTCTAAAAGCTCAACAATTAACAGCATTGTATCCTCTTCCAGAGTTTCTGGGATCAACTACCAGCAACTATATGGTGGCCCATCTCCAGTTCCAGGGGATCAGACAGACAGACAGACAGACAGAGATAAGGAGGGCAGGCATGCCTGGTTTTTCTTTCTTTCTTATACTTTTTAAAAAATGTTAATTTATTTATTTATTTATTTAATTATTTATTTATTTATGTATTTATTAGATATAAGTACACTGTAGCCGTCTTCAGACACTCCAGAAGAGGGTGTCAGATTCTAGAGAATCTAAATCCCTCTTATGGTCTGAATATGATGTACATAAACACAGCCTCACATATACGTCTAAAAATTATAAATAGGTGGGGCCACTGAAAGGACTCAACAATTAACAGCATTGTCTCCTCTTCCAGAGAACCTGGGATCAACTACCAGCACCTAAAAGGTGGCCCATCTCCAGTTCCAGGGGATCAGACAGACAGACAGACAGACAGTGATAAGGATTTCAGGCCTGCCTGGTCTTTCTTTGTTTCTTATCCTTTTTTAAAAAAATTGTTTATTTATTTATTTATTTATTTATTTATTTACTTACTTATTTATTTATTTATTTATTATTAGATATATGTACACTGTAGCTGTTCAGACACTCCAGAAGAGGGTGTCAGATTCTGGAGAATCTAAATCCCTCTTATGGTCTGCATATGATGTACATAAACACAGCCACACATATACTTCTAAAAATTTAAAGAAGGGTGGGGCCACTCTAAAAGCTCAACAATTAACAGCATTGACTCCTCTTCCAGAGTACCTGGAAAAAACTACCAGCAACTATATGGTGGCCCATCTCCAGTTCCAGGGGATCAGACAGACAGACATACAGACAGTGATAAGGATGGCAGGCCTGCCTGGTCTTTCTTTCTGTCTTATCCTTTTAAAAAAAATGTTTATTTATATATTTATTTATGTATTTATTAGATATATGTACACTGTAGCTGCTTTCAGACACTCCAGAAGAGGGTGTCATATTCTGGAGAATCTAAATCCCTCTTATGGTCTGCATATGATGTACATAAACACAGCCTCGCATATACTTCTAAAAATTTAAAGATGTGTGGGGCCACTGAGAGGGCTCAACAATTAACAGCATTGTCTCTTCTTTCAGAGAACTTGGGATAAACTACCAGCACCTTATGGTGGCCCATCTCCAGTTCCAGTGGATCAGACAGACAGACAGACAGACAGACAGAGATAAGGATGGCAGGTCTGCCTGGTCTTTTTTTATTTCTTATACTTTTTAAAAAATGTTTATTTATTTATGTATTTATTTATTTATTTATTTATTTATTTATTTATTAGATATAAGTACACTGTAGCCGTCTTCAGACACTCCAGAAGAGGGTGTCAGATTCTGGAGAATCTAAATCCCTCTTATGGTCTGAATATGATGTACATAAACACAGCCTCACATATACTTCTAAAAATTAAATATAGGTGGGGCCACTGAAAGGACTCAACAATTAACAGCATTGTCTCCTCTTCCAGAGAACCTGGGAACAACTACCAGCACCTAAAAGGTGGCCCATCTCCAGTTCCAGGGGATCAGACAGACAGACAGACAGACAGTGATAAGGATGGCAGGCCTGCCTGGTCTTTCTTTCTTTCTCATTCTTTTTTTAAAAAAAATGTTTATTTATTTATTTATTTATTTATTAATTTATTATTAGATATAAGTACACTGTAGCTGTTCAGACACTCCAGAAGAGGGTGTCAGATTCTGGAGAATCTAAATCACTCTTATGGTCTGCATATGATGTACATAAACACAGCCTCACATATACTTCTAAAAATTTAAAGAAGGGTGGGGCCACTCTAAAAGATCAACAATTAACAGCATTGTCTCCTCTTCTAGAGTACTTGGGATCAAATACCAGCAACTATAAGGTGGCCCATCTCCAGTTCCAGGGGATCAGACAGACAGACATACAGACAGTGATAAGGATGGCAGGCCTGCCTGGTCTTTCTTTCTGTCTTATCCTTTTAAAAAAAATGTTTATTTATATATTTATTTATGTATTTATTAGATATATGTACACTGTAGCTGCTTTCAGACACTCCAGAAGAGGGTGTCATATTCTGGAGAATCTAAATCCCTCTTATGGTCTGCATATGATGTACATAAACACAGCCTCATATATACTTCTAAAAATTTAAAGATGTGTGGGGCCACTGAGAGGGCTCAACAATTAACAGCATTGTCTCCTCTTTCAGAGAACCTGGGATAAATTACCAGCACCTTATGGTGGCCCATCTCCAGTTCCAGGGGATCAGACAGACAGACAGATAGACAGAAAGACAGAGATAAGGATGGCAGGCCTGCCTGGTCTTTCTTTATTTCTTATACTTTTAAAAATATGTTTATTTATTTATTTATTTATTTATTTATTTATTTATTAGATATAAGTACACTGTAGCCGTCTTCAGACACTCCATAAGAGGGTGTCAGATTCTAGAGAATCTAAATCCCTCTTATGGTCTGAATATGATGTACATAAACACAGCCTCACATATACTTCTAAAAATTATAAATAGGTGGGGCCACTGAAAGGACACAACAATTAACAGCATTGTCTCCTCTTCCAGAGAACCTGGGATCAACTACCAGCACCTAAAAGTGGCCCATCTCCAGTTCCAGGGGATCAGACAGACAGACAGACAGACAGTGATAAGGATGGCAGGCCTGCCTGGTCTTTCTTTGTTTCTTATCCTTTTTTAAAAAAATTGTTTATTTATTTATTTATTTATTTATTTATTTATTTATTTATTTATTATTAGATATAAGTACACTGTAGCTGTTCAGACACTCCAGAAGAGGGTGTCAGATTCTGGAGAATCTAAATCCCTCTTATGGTCTGCATATGATGTACATAAACACAGCCTCACATATACTTCTAAAAATTTAAAGAAGGGTGGGGCCACTCTAAAAGCTCAACAATTAACAGCATTGTCTCCTCTTCCAGAGTACCTGGAATCAACAACCAGCAACTATATGGTGGCCCATCTCCAGTTCCAGGGGATCAGACAGACAGACATACAGACAGTGATAAGGATGGCAGGCCTGCCTGGTCTTTCTTTCTGTCTTATCCTTTTAAAAAAAATGATTATCTATATATTTATTTATGTATTTATTAGATATATGTACACTGTAGCTGCTTTCAGACACTCCAGAAGAGGGTGTCATATTCTGGAGAATCTAAATCCCTCTTATGGTCTGCATATGATGTACATAAACACAGCCTCATATATACTTCTAAAAATTTAAAGATGTGTGGGGCCACTGAGAGGGCTCAACAATTAACAGCATTGTCTCCTCTTTCAGAGAACCTGGGATAAACTACCAGCACCTTATGGTGGCCCATCTCCAGTTCCAGGGGATCAGACAGACAGACAGATAGACAGAAAGACAGAGATAAGGATGGCAGGCCTGCCTGGTCTTTCTTTATTTCTTATACTTTTTAAAATATGTTTATTTATTTATTTATTTATTTATTTATTTATTTATTAGATATAAGTACACTGTAGCCGTCTTCAGACACTCCATAAGAGGGTGTCAGATTCTAGAGAATCTAAATCCCTCTTATGGTCTGAATATGATGTACATAAACACAGCCTCACATATACTTCTAAAAATTATAAATAGGTGGGGCCACTGAAAGGACTCAACAATTAACAGCATTGTCTCCTCTTTCAGAGAACCTGGGATAAACTACCAGCACCTAAAAGGTGGCCCATCCCCAGTTCCAGTGGATCAGACAGACAGACAGACAGACAGAGAGACAGAGGTGAGGATGGCATGCCTGCCTGGTCTTTCTTTATTTCTTATACATTTTAAAAACTGTTTATTTATTTATTTATTTATTTATTTATTTATTTATTTATTTATTTATGTATTTATTAGATATAAGTACACTGTAGCCGTCTTCAGACACTCCAGAAGAGGGTGTCAGATTCTAGAGAATCTAAATCCCTCTTATGGTCTGAATATGATGTACATAAATACAGCCTCACATATATTTCTAAAAATTATAAATAGGTGGGGCCACTGAAAGGACTCAACAATTAACAGCATTGTCTCCTCTTCCAGAGAACCTGGGATCAACTACCAGCACCTAAAAGGTGGCCCATCTCCAGTTCCAGGGGATCAGACAGACAGACAGACAGGCAGTGATAAGGATGGCAGGCCTTCCTGGTCTTTCTTTCTTTCTTATCCTTTTTTTAAAAAAATGTTTGTTTATTTATTTATTTATTTATTTATTTATTTATTATTAGATATAAGTACACTGTAGCTGTTCAGACACTCCAGAAGAGGGTGTCAGATTCTGGAGAATCTAAATCCCTCTTATGGTCTGCATATGATGTACATAAACACAGCCTCACATATACTTCTAAAAATTTAAAGAAGGGTGGGGCCACTCTAAAAGCTCAACAATTAACAGCATTGTCTCCTCTTCCAGTGTACCTGGGATCAACTACTAGCAACTATATGGTGGCCCATCTCCAGTTCCAGGGGATCAGACAGACAGACATACAGACAGTGATAAGGATGGCAGGCCTGCCTGGTCTTTCTTTCTGTCTTATCCTTTTTAAAAAAAATGTTTATTTATATATTTATTTATGTATTTATTAAATATATGTACACTGTAGCTGCTTTCAGACACTCCAGAAGAGGGTGTCAGATTCTAGAGAATCTAAATCCCTCTTATGGTCTGCATATGATGTACATAAACAGAGCCTCGCATATACTTCTAAAAATTTAAAGATGTGTGGGGCCACTGAGAGGGCTCAACAATTAACAGCATTGTCTCCTCTTTCAGAGAACCTGGGATAAACTACCAGCACCTTATGGTGGCCCATCACCAGTTCCAGTGGATCAGACAGACAGACAGACAGAGAGACAGAGATATGGATGGCAGGCCTGACTGGTCTTTCTTTATTTCTTATACTTTTTAAAAAATGTTTATTTATTCTTTTATTTATTTATTTATGTATTTATTAGATATAAGTACACTGTAGCCGTCTTCAGACACTCCAGAAGATGGTGTCAGATTCTGGAGAATCTAAATCCCTCTTATGGTCTGAATATGATGTACATAAACACAGCCTCACATATACTTGTAAAAATTAAAAATGGGTGGGGCCACTGAAAGGGCTCAACAATTAACAGCATTGTCTCCTCTTCCAGAGAACCTGGGATCAACTACCAGCACCTACAAGGTGGCCCATCTCCAGTTCCAGGGGATCAGACAGACAGACAGACAGACTGAGATAAGTATGGCAGGCCTGCCTGGTCTTTCTTTCTTATCCTTTTAAAATAATGTTTATTTATTTATTTATTTATTTATATATGTATGTATTTATTAGATATAAGTACACTGTAGTTGTCTTCAGACACTCCAGAAGAGGGTGTCAGATTCTGGAGAAACTAAATCCCTCTTATGGTCTGCATATGATGTACATAAACACAGCCTAACATATACTTCTAAAAATTTAAAGATAGGTGGAGCCACTGAAAGGGCTCAACAATTAATAGCATTGTCTCCTCTTCCAGAGAAGCTGGGATCAACTAACAGCAACTATATGGTTGCCCATCTGCAGTTCCAAGGTATCAGACAGTCTGACAGACAGACAGACTGACAGAGATTAGTATGGCAGGCCAGCCTGGTCTTTCTTTCTTTATTATCCTTTTTAAAAAATCTTTATTTATTCATGTATTTATTAGATATAAGTACACTGTAGCTGTCTTCAGACACTCCAGAAGAGGGTGTCAGATTCTGGAGAATCTAAATCCCTCTTATGGTCTGCATATGATGTACATAAACACAGCCTCACATATACTACTAAAAATTTAACGATGGGTGGGGCCACTGAAATCGCTCAACAATTAACAGCATTGTCTCCTCTTCCAGAGAACCTGGGATCAACTACCAGCACCTATATGGTGGCCCATCTCCAGTTCCAGGGGATCAGAACGACTGATAGACAGACAGACAGAGATAGGGATGGTAGGCCTGCCTGGTCTTTCTTTTTTTCTTATCCGGTTTAAATAATGTTTATTTATTTATTTATTTATTTATTTATTATATAAGTACACTGTAGCTGTCTTCAGACACTCCAGAAGAGGGTGTCAGATTCTGGAGTATCTAAATCCCTCTTATGGTCTGCATATGATGTACATAAACACAGACTCAAATATACTTCTAAAAATTTAAAGATGGGTGGGGCCACTGATAGGGCTCAACAATTAAGAGCATTGTCTCCTCTTCCAGAGAACCTTGGATCAACTACCAGCAACTATATGGTGGCCCATCTCCAGTACCCGGGGATCAGATAGACAGACAGACAGACAGGCAGAGATATGAATGGCAGGCCTGCCTGGTCTTTCTTTCTTTCTTATCCTTTTTAAAAAATGTTTATTTATTTATTTATTTATTTATCTATTTATTTATTAGATATAAGTACACTGTAGCTGTCTTCAGACACTCCCGAAGAGGGTGTCAGATTCTGGAGAATCTAAATCCCTCTTATGGTCTGCATATGATGTACATAAACACAGCCTCACATATACTTATAAATATTTAAAGAAGTGTGGGGCCACTGAAAGGGCTCAACAATTAACCGAATTGTCTCCTCTTCCAGAGAACCTTGGATCAACTACCAGCACTATATGGTGGCCCATCTCCAGTTCCCGGGGATCAGATAGACAGACAGACAGACAGACAGAGATATGGATGGCAGGCCTGCCTGGTCTTTCTTTCTTTCTTATACTTTTTAAAAAATGTTTATTTATTTATTTATCTGTTTATTTATTAGATATAAGTACACTGTAGCTGTCTTCAGACACTCCAGAAGTGGGTGTCAGATTCTGGAGAATCTAAATCCCTCTTATGGTCTGCATATGATGTACATAAACACAGCCTCACATATACATCTAAATATTTAAAGATGGGTGGCGCCACTGAAAGGGCTCAACAATTAACAGCATTGTCTCCTCTTCCAGAGTACCTGGGATCAACTACCAGCAACTATATGGTGGCCCATCTCCAGTTCCAGGGGATCAGACAAACAGACATACAGACAGTGATAAGGATGGCAGGCCTGCCAGGTCTTTCTTTCTTTCTTATTCTTTTTAAAAAAATGTTTATTTATTTATTTATTTATTTATTTATCTGTTTATTTATTAGATATAAGTACACTGTAGCTGTCTTCAGACACTCCAGAAGTGGGTGTCAGATTCTGGAGAATCTAAATCCCTCTTATGGTCTGCATATGATGTACATAAACACAGCCTCACATATACCTCTAAATATTTAAAGATGGGTGGCGCCACTGAAAGGGCTCAACAATTAACAGCATTGTCTCCTCTTCCAGAGTACTTGGGATCAACTACCAGCAACTATATGGTGGCCCATCTCCAGTTCCCGGGGATCAAATAGACAGACAGACAGACAGACAGAGATATGGATGGCAGGCCTGCCTGGTCTTTCTTTCTTTCTTATACTTTTTAAAAAATGTTAATTTATTTATTTATCTGTTTATTTATTAGATATAAGTACACTGTAGCTGTCTTCAGACACTCCAGAAGTGGGTGTCAGATTCTGGAGAATCTAAATCCCTCTTATGGTCTGCATATGATGTACATAAACACAGCCTCACATATACCTCTAAATATTTAAAGATGGGTGGCGCCACTGAAAGGGCTCAACAATTAACAGCATTGTCTCCTCTTCCAGAGTACCTGGGATCAACTACCAGCAACTATATGGTGGCCCATCTCCAGTTCCAGGGGATCAGACAAACAGACATACAGACAGTGATAAGGATGGCAGGCCTGCCTGGTCTTTCTTTCTTTCTTATTCTTTTTAAAAAAAATGTTTATTTATTTATTTATTTATTTATCTGTTTATTTATTAGATATAAGTACACTGTAGCTGTCTTCAGACACTCCAGAAGTGGGTGTCAGATTCTGGAGAATCTAAATCCCTCTTATGGTCTGCATATGATGTACATAAACACAGCCTCACATATACCTCTAAATATTTAAAGATGGGTGGCGCCACTGAAAGGGCTCAACAATTAACAGCATTGTCTCCTCTTCCAGAGTACCTGGGATCAACTACCAGCAACTATATGGTGGCCCATCTCCAGTTCCAGGGGATCAGACAGACAGACATACAGACAGTGATAAGGATGGCAGGCCTGCCTGGTCTTTCTTTCTTTCTTTTCCTTTTAAAAAAATGTTTATTTATATATTTATTTATGTATTTATTAGATATAAGTACACTGTAGCTGTCTTCAGACACTCCAGAAGAGGGTGTCAGATTCTGGAGAATCTAAATCCCTCTTATGGTCTGCATATGATGTACATAAACACAGCCTCACATATACTTCTAATAATTTAATGATGTGTGGGGCCACTGAGAGGGCTCAACAATTAACAGCATTGTCTCCTCTTTCAGAGAACCTGGGATAAACTACCAGCACCTTATGGTGGCCCATCTCCAGTTGCAGGGGATCAGACAGACAGACAGACAGAGAGACAGAGATAAGGATGGCAGGCCTGCCTGGTCTTTCTTTATTTCTTATACTTTTTAAAAAATGTTTATTTATTTATTTATTTATTTATTTATTTATTTATTTATGTATTTATTAGATATAAGTACACTGTAGCTGTCTTCAGACACTCCAGAAGAGGGTGTCAGATTCTGGAGAATCTAAATCCCTCTTATGGTCTGCATATGATGTACATAAACACAGCCTCACATATACTTCTAAATATTTAAAGATGGGTAGGGCCACTGATAGGGCTCAACAATTAACAGCATTGTCTCCTCTTCCAGAGAACCTGGGATCAACTACCAGCACCTTATAGTGTCCCATCTCCAGTTCCAGTGGATCAGACAGACAGACAGACAGACAGAGAGACAGAGATAAGGATGGCAGGCCTGCCTGGTCTTACTTTCTTTCTTATCCTTTTTAAAAAATGTTTATTTATTTATTTATTTATTTATTTATTTATTATATATAAGTACACTGTAGCTGTCTTCAGTCACTCCAGTAGAGGGTGTCAGATTCTGGAGAATCTAAATCCCTCTTATGGTCTGCATATGATGTACATAAACACAGCCTCACATATACTTATAAATATTTAAAGAAGTGTGGGGCCACTGGAAGGGCTAAACAATTAACCGAATTGTCTCCTCTTCCAGAGAACCTTGGATCAACTACCAGCACTATATGGTGGCCCATCTCCAGTTCCCGGGGATCAGATAGACAGACAGACAGACAGACAGAGATATGGATGGCAGGCCTGCCTGGTCTTTCTTTCTTACTTATACTTTCTAAAAAATGTTTATTTATTTATTTATTTATTTATCTATTTATTTTTTAGATATAAGTACACTCTAGCTGTCTTCAGACACTCCAGAAGAGGGTGTCAGATTCTGGAGAATCTAAATCCCTCTTATGGTCTGCATATGATGTACATAAACACAGCCTCACATATACCTCTAAATATTTAAAGATGGATGGCGCCACTGAAAGGGCTCAACAATTAACAGCATTGTCTCCTCTTCCAGAGTACCTGGGATCAACTACCAGCAACTATATGGTGGCCCATCTCCAGTTCCAGGGGATCAGACAGACAGACATACAGACAGTGATAAGGATGGCAGGCCTGCCTGGTCTTTCTTTCTTTCTTATACTTTTTAAAAAATGTTTATTTATTTATTTATTTATTTATTTATTTATTTATTTATTATACATAAGTACACTGTAGCTGTCTTCAGTCACTCCAGTAGAGGGTGTCAGATTCTGGAGAATCTAAATCCTCTTATAATCTGAATATGATGTACATAAACACAGCCTCACATAAACTTCTAAATATTTAAAGAAGTGTGGGGCCACTGAAAGGGCTAAACAATTAACCGAATTGTCTCCTCTTCCAGAGAACCTTGGTTCAACTACCAGCACTATATGGTGGCCCATATCCAGTTCCTGGGGATCAGATAGACAGACAGACAGACAGACAGAGATATGGATGGCAGGCCTGCCTGGTCTTTCTTTCTTTCTTATACTTTTTAAAAAATGTTTATTTATTTATTTATTTATTTATCTATTTATTTATTTATTAGATATAAGTACACTGTAGCTGTCTTCAGACACTCCAGAAGAGGGTGTCAGATTCTGGAGAATCTAAATCCCTCTTATGGTCTGCATATGATGTACATAAACACAGCCTCACATATACCTCTAAATATTTAAAGATGGGTGGCGCCACTGAAAGGGCTCAACAATTAACAGCATTGTCTCCTCTTCCAGAGTACCTGGGATCAACTACCAGCAACTATATGGTGGCCCATCTCCAGTTCCAGGGGATCAGACAGACAGACATACAGACAGTGATAAGGATGGCAGGCCTGCCTAGTCTTTCTTTCTTTCTTGTCCTTTTTTAAAAAAAATGTTTATTTATATATTTATTCATGTATTTATTAGATATAAGTACACTGTAGCTGTCTTCAGACACTCCAGAAGAAGGTGTCAGATTCTGGAGAATCTAAATCCCTCTTATGGTGTGCATATGATGTACATAAACACAGCCTCACATATACCTCTAAATATTTAAAGATGGGTGGCGCCACTGAAAGGGCTCAACAATTAACAGCATTGTCTCCTCTTCCAGAGTACCTGGGATCAACTACCAGCAACTATATGGTGGCCCATCTCCAGTTCCAGGGGATCAGACAGACAGACAGTCAGACAGTGAAAAGGATGGCAGGCCTGCCTGGTCTTTCTTTCTTTCTTATCCTTTTTAAAAAAATGTTTATTTATATATTTATATATGTATTTATTAGATATAAGTACACTGTAGCTGTCTTCAGACACTCCAGAAGAGGGTGTCAGATTCTTGAGAATCTAAATCCCTCTTATGGTCTGCATATGATGTACATAAACACAGCCTCACATATACTTCTAAAAATTTAAAGATGTGTGGGGCCACTGAGAGGGCTAAACAATTAACAGCATTGTCTCCTCTTTCAGAGAACCTGGGAAAAAATACCAGCACCTTATGGTGGCCCATCTCCAGTTCCAGTGGATCAGACAGACAGACAGACAGACAGAGAGACAGAGATAAGGATGGCAGGCCTGCCTGGTCTTTCTTTATTTCTTATACTTTTAAAAAATGTTTATTTATTTATTTATTTATTTATTTATTTATTTATTTATGTATTTATTAGATATAAGTACACTATAGCTGTCTTCAGACACTCCAGAAAAGGGTGTCAGATTCTGGAGAATCTAAATCCCTCTTATGGTCTGCATATGATGTACATAAACACAGCCTCACATATACTTCTAAATATTTAAAGATGGGTAGGGCCACTGATAGGGCTCAACAATTAACAGCCTTGTCCTCTCTTCCAGAGAACCTGGGATCAACTACCAGCAACTTTATGGTAGCCCAACTCCAGTTCCAGGGTATCAGACAGACAGACAGACAGACAGAGATAAGGATGGCAGGCCTGCCTGCTCTTACTTTCTTTCTTATCCTTTTTAAAAAATGTTTATTTATTTATTTATTTATTTATTTATTTATTTATTATATATAAGTACACTGTAGCTGTCTTCAGACACTCCAGTAGAGGGTGTCAGATTCTGGAGAATCTAAATCCTCTTATAATCTGAATATGATGTACATAAACACAGCCTCACATAAACTTCTAAATATTTAAAGAAGTGTGGGGCCACTGAAAGGGCTCAACAATTAACCGAATTGTCTCCTCTTCCAGAGAACCTTGGATCAACTACCAGCACTATATGGTGGCCCATCTCCAGTTCCCGGGGATCAGATAGACAGACAGACAGACAGACAGACAGAGATATGGATGGCAGGCCTGCCTGGTCTTTCTTTCTTTCTTATACTTTTTAAAAAATGTTTATTTATTTATTTATTTATTTATCTATTTATTTATTAGATATAAGTACACTGTAGCTGTCTTCAGACACTCCAGAAGAGGGTGTCAGATTCTGGAGAATCTAAATCCCTCTTATGGTCTGCATATGATGTACATAAACACAGCCTCATATATACCTCTAAATATTTAAAGATGGGTGGCGCCACTGAAAGGGCTCAACAATTAACAGCATTGTCTCCTCTTGCAGATACCTGGGATCAACTAGCAGAAACTATATGGTGGCCCATCTCCAGTTCCAGGGGATCAGACAGACAGACATACAGACAGTGATAAGGATGGCAGGCCTGCCTGGTCTTTCTTTCTTTCTTATCTTTTTAAAAAATGTTTATTTATATATTTATTCATGTATTTATTAGATATAAGTACACTGTAGCTATCTTCAGACACTCCAGAAGAGGGTGTCAGATTGTGGAGAATCTAAATCCCTCTTATGGTCTGCATATGATGTACATAAACACAGCCTCACATATACTTCTAAAAATTTAAAGATGTGTGGGGCCACTGAGAGGGCTCAACAATTAACAGCATTGTCTCCTCTTTCAGAGAACCTGGGATAAACTACCAGCACCTTATGGTGGCCCATCTCCAGTTCCAAGGGATCAGACAGACAGACAGACAGACTGACAGAGATAAGGATGGAGGCCTGCCTGGTATTTCCTTCTTTCTTATACTTTTAAGAAATGTTTATTAATTTAAGTATGTATTTATTAGATTTAAGTACAAGGTAGCTGTCTTCAGACACTCTAAAAGAGGGTGTCATCTTCTGGAGAATCTAAATCCCTCTTATGGTCTGCATATGATGTACATAAACACAGCCTCACCTTTACTTCTTAAAATTTAAAGGTGGGGGGGGCCACTGAAAGGGCTCAGCAATTAACAGCATTATCTCCTCTTACAGAGAACGTGGGATCAACTACCAGCAACTATATGGTGGCCCATCTCCAGTTTCAGGGTATCTGACAGATAGACACACAGACAGACAGACAGACAAGGTGGCAGGCCTGCCTGGTCTTTCTTTCTTTCTTATTCTTTTTAAAAAATGTTTATTTATTTATTTATGTATTTATTAGATATAAGTACAATGTAGCTGTCTTCAGTCACTCCAGAAGAGGGTGTCAGATTCTGGAGAATCTATATCCCTCTTATGGTCTGCATATGATGTACATAAACACAGCCTCACATTTACTTCTAAAAATTTAAAGATGTGTGGGGCCAATGAATGGGATCAACAATTAACAGCATTGTCTCCTCTTATAGAGAACATGGGATCAACTACCAGCAACTATATGGTGGCCCATCTCCAGTTCCAGGGGATCAGACAGACAGACAGACAGACAGATAGAGTTAAGAATGGCAGGCCTACCTGGTCTTTCATTCTTTCTTATCCTTTTTAAAAAAATGTTTATTAATTTAAGTATGTATTTATTAGATGTAAGTACACTGTAGCTGTCTTCAAACACTCCCGAAGAGGGTGTCAGATTCTGAAGAATCTATATCCCTCTTATGGTCTGCATATGATGTACATAAACACAGCCTCACATATACTTCTAAAAATTTAAAGATGTGTGGGGCCACTGAGAGGGCTCAACAATTAACAGCATTGTCTCCTCTTTCAGAGAACCTGGGATAAACTACCAGCACCTTATGGTGGCCCATCTCCAGTTCCAAGGGATCAGACAGACAGACAGACAGACTGACAGAGATAAGGATGGAGGCCTGCCTGGTCTTTCCTTCTTTCTTATACTTTTAAGAAATGTTTATTAATTTAAGTATGTATTTATTAGATTTAAGTACAAGGTAGCTGTCTTCAGACACTCTAAAAGAGGGTGTCATCTTCTGGAGAATCTAAATCCCTCTTATGGTCTGCATATGATGTACATAAACACAGCCTCATATATATTTCTAAAAATTTAAAGATGGGTGGGCCCACTGAAAGGGCTCAACAATTAACAGCATTGTCTCTTCTTCCAGAGAACGTGGGATCAACTACCAGCAACTATATGGTGGCCCATCTCAAGTTCCATCGGATAAGACAGACAGACAGACAGACAGAGATAAGGATGGCAGGCCTGCCTGATTTTTCTTTCTTTCTTATACTTTTTAAAAAATGTTTATTAATTTATTTATTTATTTATTCATTTATTCATTTAGTTATTTATTTATTTATGTATTTATTAGATGTAAGTACACTGTAGCTGTCTTCAGACTCTCCAGAAGAGGGTGTCAGATTCTGGAGAATCAATATCCCTCATATGGTCTGCATATGATGTACATGAACACAGCCTCACATATACTTCTAAAAATTTAAAGATGGGTGGGGCCACTGAAAGGGCTCAACAATTAACAGCATTGTCTCCTCTTCCAGAGAACCTGGGATCAACTACCAGCAACTATATGGTGGCCCATCTCCAGTTTCAGGGTATCTGACAGATAGACACACAGACAGACAGACAGACAAGGTGGCAGGCCTGCCTGGTCTTTCTTTCTTTCTTATTCTTTTTAAAAAATGTTTATTTATTTATTTATGTATTTATTAGATATAAGTACAATGTAGCTGTCTTCAGTCACTCCAGAAGAGGGTGTCAGATTCTGGAGAATCTATATCCCTCTTATGGTCTGCATATGATGTACATAAACACAGCCTCACATTTACTTCTAAAAATTTAAAGATGTGTGGGGCCAATGAAAGGGATCAACAATTAACAGCATTGTCTCCTCTTATAGAGAACATGGGATCAACTACCAGCAACTATATGGTGGCCCATCTCCAGTTCCAGGGGATCAGACAGACAGACAGACAGACAGATAGAGTTAAGAATGGCAGGCCTACCTGGTCTTTCATTCTTTCTTATCCTTTTTAAAAAAATGTTTATTAATTTAAGTATGTATTTATTAGATGTAAGTACACTGTAGCTGTCTTCAAACACTCCCGAAGAGGGTGTCAGATTCTGAAGAATCTATATCCCTCTTATGGTCTGCATATGATGTACATGAACACAGCCTCACATATACTTCTAAAAATTTAAAGATGGGTGGGGCCACTGAAAGGGCTCAACAATTAACAGCATTGTCTCCTCTTCCAGAGAACCTGGGATCAACTACCAGCAACTATATGGTGGCCCATCTCCAGTTTCAGGGTATCTGACAGATAGACACACAGACTGACAGACAGACAAGGTGGCAGGCCTGCCTGGTCTTTCTTTCTTTCTTATTCTTTTTAAAAAATGTTTATTTATTTATTTATTTATTTATTAGATATAAGTACAATGTAGCTGTCTTCAGTCACTCCAGAAGAGGGTGTCAGATTCTGGAGAATCTATATCCCTCTTATGGTCTGCATATGATGTACATAAACACAGCCTCACATTTACTTCTAAAAATTTAAAGATGTGTGGGGCCAATGAAAGGGATCAACAATTAACAGCATTGTCTCCTCTTATAGAGAACATGGGATCAACTACCAGCAACTATATGGTGGCCCATCTCCAGTTCCAGGGGATCAGACAGACAGACAGACAGACAGATAGAGTTAAGAATGGCAGGCCTACCTGGTCTTTCATTCTTTCTTATCCTTTTTAAAAAAATGTTTATTAATTTAAGTATGTATTTATTAGATGTAAGTACACTGTAGCTGTCTTCAAACACTCCCGAAGAGGGTGTCAGATTCTGAAGAATCTATATCCCTCTTATGGTCTGCATATGATGTACATGAACACAGCCTCACATATACTTCTAAAAATTTAAAGATGGGTGGGTCCACTGAAAGGGCTCAACAATTAACAGCACTGACTCCTCTTCCAGAGAACCTGGGATCAACTACCAGCAATTATATGGTGGCCCATCTCCAGTTTCAGGGGATCAGACAGACAGACAGACAGACAAACAAGGATGGCAGGCCTGCCTGGTCTCTCTTTCTTTATTATACTTTTTAAAAAATGTTTATTTGTTTATTTATGAATTTATTAGATATAAGTACACTGTAGCTGTCTTCAGACACTCTAGAAGACTGTGTCATCTTCTGGAGAATCTAAATCCCTCTTATGGTCTGCATATGATGTACATAAACACAACCTCACATATACTTCTAAAAATTTAAAGATGGGTGGGGCCACTGAAAGGGCTCAACAATTAACAGCATTGTCTCCTCTTCCAGAGGACCTGGGATCAACTACCAGCAACTATATTGTGGCCCATCTCCAGTTCCAGGGGATCAGACAGACATACAGACAGACAGACAGACAAGGATTGCAGGCCTGCCTGGTTTTTCTTTCTTTCTTATACATTTAAAAATGTTTATTTATTTATATATGTATTTCTTAGATATAAGTACACTGTAGCTTTCTTTAGACACTCCAGAGGAGGGTGTCAGATTCTGGAGAATCTAAATCCCTCTTATGGTCTGCATATGATGTACATAAACACAGCCTATCATATACTTCTAAAAATTTAAAGAAGGGTGGGGCCACTCTAAAAGCTCAACAATTAACAGCATTGTCTCCTCTTCCAGAGTACCTGGTATCAACTACCAGCAACTATATGGTGGCCCATCTCCAGTTCCAGGGGATCAGACAGACAGACATACAGACAGTGAAAAGGATGGCAGGCCTGCCTGGTCTTTCTTTGTTTCTTATCCTTTTTAAAAAAATGTTTATTTATATATTTATTTATGTAGTTATTAGATATAAGTACACTGTAGCTGTCTTCAGACACTCAAGAAGAGGGTCTCAGATTCTGGAGAATCTAAATCCCTCTTATGGTCTGCATATGATGTATATAAACACAGCCTCACATATACTTCTAAAAATTAAAAGATGTGTGGGGCCACTGAAAGGGCTCAACAATTAACAGCATTGTCTCCTCTTCCAGAGAACCTGGGATCAACTACCAGCAACTACAAGGTGGCCCATCTCCAGTTCCAGGGGATCAGACAGACAGAGAGACAGACAGAGATTAGGATGACAGGCCTGCCTGGTCTTTCTTTCTTTCTTATCCTTTTAAAATAATGTTTATTTATTTATTTATTTATATTTATTTATATATGTATTTATTAGATATAAGTACACTGTAGTTGTCTTCAGACACTCCAGAAGAGGGTGTCAGATTCTGGAGAATATAAATCCCTCTTATGGTCTGCATATGATGTACATAAACACAGCCTAACATATACTTCTAAAAATTTAAAGATAGTTGGAGCCACTGAAAGGGCTCAACAATTAACAGCATTGTCTCCTCTTCCAGAGAACCTGGGATCAACTAACAGCAACTATATGGTGGCCCATCTCCAGTTCCAAGGGATCAGACAGACTGACAGACAGACAGACTGACAGAGATAAGGATGGCAGGCCTGCCTGGTCTTTCTTTCTTTCTTATCCTTTTTAAAAAATGTTTATTTATTTATTTATATGTTTATTAGATATAAGTACACTGTAGCCGTCTTCAGACACTCCAGAAGAAGTTGTCATATTCTGGAGAATCTAAATCCCTCTTATGGTCTGCATATGATGTACATAAACACAGCCTCACCTTTACTTCTTAAAATTTAAAGGTGGGGGGGGCCACTGAAAGGGCTCAGCAATTAACAGCATTATCTCCTCTTACAGAGAACCTGGGATCAACTACCTGCAACTATATGGTGGCCCATCTCCACTCCCAGGGGATCAGACAGACAGACAGACAGACAAGGATAAGTATGGCAGGCCTGCCTGGTCTTTCTTTCTTTCTTATACTTTTTAAAAAAATTGTATTTATTTATGTATTTATTAGATATATGTACACTGTAGCTGTCTTCAGACACTCCAGAAGAGGGTGTCAGATTCTGATGAATCTAAATCCCTCTTCTGGTCTGCATATGATGTACATAAACACAGCCTCACATACACGTCTAAAAATTTAAAGATGGGTAGGGCCACTGATAGGGCTCAACAATTAACAGCATTGTCTCCTCTTCCAGAGAACCTGGGATCAACTACCAGCAACTATATGGTAGCCCATCTCCAGTTCCAGGGGATCAGACAGACAGACAGACAGACAGACAGACAGAGATAAGGATGGCAGGCCTGCCTGGTCTTACTTTCTTTCTTATCCTTTTTAAAAAATGTTTATTTATTTATTTATTTATTTATGTATTTATTATATATAAGTACACTGTAGCTGTCTTCAGACACTCCAGTAGAGGGTGTCAGATTCTGGAGAATCTAAATCCTCTTATAATCTGAATATGATGTACATAAACACAGCTCATATATACTTCTAAATATTTAAAGAAGTGTGGGGCCACTGAAAGGGCTCAACAATTAAGAGCATTGTCTCCACTTCCAGAGAACCTTGGATCAACTACCAGCAACAATATGGTGGCCCATCTCCAGTTCCAGGGGATCAGACAGAGAGACAGACAGAGATAAGGATGGCAGGCCTGCCTGGTCTTACTTTCTTTCTTATCCTTTTTAAAAAATGTTTATTTATTTATTTATTTATTTATTTATTTATTTATTACATATAAGTACACTGTAGCTGTCTTCAGACACTCCAGTAGAGGGTGTCAGATTCTGGAGAATCTAAATCCTCTTATAATCTGAATATGATGTACATAAACACAGCCTCACATATACTTCTAAATATTTAAAGAAGTGTGCGGCCACTGAAAGGGCTCAACAATTAAGAGCATTGTCTCCTCTTCCAGAGAACCTTGGATCAACTACCAGCAACTATATGGTGGCCCATCTCCAGTTCCAGGGGATCAGACAGACAGACAGACAGACAGTGAAAAGGATGGCAGGCCTGCCTGGTCTTTCTTTCTTTCTTATCCTTTTTAAAAAAATGTTTATTTATATATTTATATATGTATTTATTAGATATAAGTACACTGTAGCTGTCTTCAGACACTCCAGAAGAGGGTGTCAGATTCTGGAGAATCTAAATCCCTCTTATGGTCTGCATATGATGTACATAAACACAGCCTCACATATACTTCTAAAAATTTAAAGATGTGTGGGGCCACTGAGAGGGCTCAACAATTAACAGCATTGTCTCCTCTTTCAGAGAACCTGGGAAAAAATACCAGCACCTTATGGTGGCCCATCTCCAGTTCCAGTGGATCAGACAGACAGACAGACAGAGAGACAGAGATAAGGATGGCAGGCCTGCCTGGTCTTTCTTTATTTCTTATACTTTTTAAAAAAATGTTTATTTATTTATTTATTTATTTATTTATGTATTTATTAGATATAAGTACACTGTAGCTGTCTTCAGACACTCCAGAAGAGGGTGTCAGATTCTGGAGAATCTAAATCCCTCTTATGGTCTGCATATGATGTACATAAACACAGCCTCACATATACTTCTAAATATTTAAAGATGGGTAGGGCCACTGATAGGGCTCAACAATTAACAGCCTTGTCCTCTCTTCCAGAGAACCTGGGATCAACTACCAGCAACTTTATGGTAGCCCAACTCCAGTTCCAGGGGATCAGACAGACAGACAGACAGACAGACAGAGATAAGGATGGCAGGCCTGCCTGCTCTTACTTTCTTTCTTATCCTTTTTAAAAAATGTTTATTTATTTATTTATTTATTTATTTATTTATTTATTATATATAAGTACACTGTAGCTGTCTTCAGACACTCCAGTAGAGGGTGTCAGATTCTGGAGAATCTAAATCCTCTTATAATCTGAATATGATGTACATAAACACAGCCTCACATAAACTTCTAAATATTTAAAGAAGTGTGGGGCCACTGAAAGGGCTCAACAATTAACCAAATTGTCTCCTCTTCCAGAGAACCTTGGATCAACTACCAGCACTATATGGTGGCCCATCTCCAGTTCCCGGGGATCAGATAGACAGACAGACAGACAGACAGACAGAGATATGGATGGCAGGCCTGCCTGGTCTTTCTTTCTTTCTTATACTTTTTAAAAAATGTTTATTTATTTATTTATTTATTTATCTATTTATTTATTAGATATAAGTACACTGTAGCTGTCTTCAGACACTCCAGAAGAGGGTGTCAGATTCTGGAGAATCTAAATCCCTCTTATGGTCTGCATATGATGTACATAAACACAGCCTCACATATACCTCTAAATATTTAAAGATGGGTGGCGCCACTGAAAGGGCTCAACAATTAACAGCATTGTCTCCTCTTGCAGATACCTGGGATCAACTAGCAGAAACTATATGGTGGCCCATCTCCAGTTCCAGGGGATCAGACAGACAGACATACAGACAGTGATAAGGATGGCAGGCCTGCCTGGTCTTTCTTTCTTTCTTATCTTTTTAAAAAATGTTTATTTATATATTTATTCATGTATTTATTAGATATAAGTTCACTGTAGCTATCTTCAGACACTCCAGAAGAGGGTGTCAGATTGTGGAGAATCTAAATCCCTCTTATGGTCTGCATATGATGTACATAAACACAGCCTCACATATACTTCTAAAAATTTAAAGATGTGTGGGGCCACTGAGAGGGCTCAACAATTAACAGCATTGTCTCCTCTTTCAGAGAACCTGGGATAAACTACCAGCACCTTATGGTGGTCCATCTCCAGTTCCAAGGGATCAGACAGACAGACAGACAGACTGACAGAGATAAGGATGGAGGCCTGCCTGGTCTTTCTTTCTTTCTTATACTTTTAAGAAATGTTTATTAATTTAAGTATGTATTTATTAGATTTAAGTACAAGGTAGCTGTCTTCAGACACTCTAAAAGAGGGTGTCATCTTCTGGAGAATCTAAATCCCTCTTATGGTCTGCATATGATGTACATAAACACAGCCTCACATATATTTCTAAAAATTTAAAGATGGGTGGGCCCACTGAAAGGGCTCAACAATTAACAGCATTGTCTCTTCTTCCAGAGAACGTGGGATCAACTACCAGCAACTATATGGTGGCCCATCTCAAGTTCCATCGGATAAGACAGACAGACAGACAGACAGAGATAAGGATGGCAGGCCTGCCTGATTTTTCTTTCTTTCTTATCCTTTTTAAAAAATGTTTATTAATTTATTTATTTATTTATTCATTTATTCATTTATTTATTTATTTATTTATGTATTTATTAGATGTAAGTACACTGTAGCTGTCTTCAGACTCTCCAGAAGAGGGTGTCAGATTCTGGAGAATCAATATCCCTCATATGGTCTGCATATGATGTACATGAACACAGCCTCACATATACTTCTAAAAATTTAAAGATGGGTGGGGCCACTGAAAGGGCTCAACAATTAACAGCATTGTCTCCTCTTCCAGAGAACCTGGGATCAACTACCAGCAACTATATGGTGGCCCATCTCCAGTTTCAGGGTATCTGACAGATAGACACACAGACAGACAGACAGACAAGGTGGCAGGCCTGCCTGGTCTTTCTTTCTTTCTTATTCTTTTTAAAAAATGTTTATTTATTTATTTATGTATTTATTAGATATAAGTACAATGTAGCTGTCTTCAGTCACTCCAGAAGAGGGTGTCAGATTCTGGAGAATCTATATCCCTCTTATGGTCTGCATATGATGTACATAAACACAGCCTCACATTTACTTCTAAAAATTTAAAGATGTGTGGGGCCAATGAAAGGGATCAACAATTAACAGCATTGTCTCCTCTTATAGAGAACATGGGATCAACTACCAGCAACTATATGGTGGCCCATCTCCAGTTCCAGGGGATCAGACAGACAGACAGACAGACAGATAGAGTTAAGAATGGCAGGCCTACCTGGTCTTTCATTCTTTCTTATCCTTTTTAAAAAAATGTTTATTAATTTAAGTATGTATTTATTAGATGTAAGTACACTGTAGCTGTCTTCAAACATTCCCGAAGAGGGTGACAGATTCTGAAGAATCTATATCCCTCTTATGGTCTGCATATGATGTACATGAACACAGCCTCACATATACTTCTAAAAATTTAAAGATGGGTGGGTCCACTGAAAGGGCTCAACAATTAACAGCACTGACTCCTCTTCCAGAGAACCTGGGATTAACTACCAGCAATTATATGATGGCCCATCTCCAGTTTCAGGGGATCAGACAGACAGAGAGACAGACAAACAAGGATGGCAGGCCTGCCTGGTCTCTCTTTCTTTATTATACTTTTTAAAAAATGTTTATTTGTTTATTTATGAATTTATTAGATATAAGTACACTGTAGCTGTCTTCAGACACTCTAGAAGAGTGTGTCATCTTCTGGAGAATCTAAATCCCTCTTATGGTCTGCATATGATGTACATAAACACAGCCTCACATATACTTCTAAAAATTTAAAGATGGGTGGGGCCACTGAAAGGGCTCAACAATTAACAGCATTGTCTCCTCTTCCAGAGGACCTGGGATCAACTACCAGCAACTATATTGTGGCCCATCTCCAGTTCCAGGGGATCAGACAGACATACATACAGACAGACAGACAAGGATTGCAGGCCTGCCTGGTTTTTCTTTCTTTCTTATACATTTTAAAAATGTTTATTTATTTATATATGTATTTCTTAGATATAAGTACACTGTAGCTTTCTTTAGACACTCCAGAGGAGGGTGTCAGATTCTGGAGAATCTAAATCCCTCTTATGGTCTGCATATGATGTACATAAACACAGCCTCACATATACTTCTAAAAATTTAAAGAAGGGTGGGGCCACTCTAAAAGCTCAACAATTAACAGCATTGTCTCCTCTTCCAGAGTACCTGGTATCAACTACCAGCAACTATATGGTGGCCCATCTCCAGTTCCAGGGGATCAGACAGACAGACATACAGACAGTGAAAAGGATGGCAGGCCTGCCTGGTCTTTCTTTGTTTCTTATCCTTTTTTAAAAAATGTTTATTTATATATTTATTTATGTATTTATTAGATATAAGTACACTGTAGCTATCTTCAGACACTCAAGAAGAGGGTCTCAGATTCTTGAGAATCTAAATCCCTCTTATGGTCTGCATATGATGTATATAAACACAGCCTCACATATACTTCTAAAAATTAAAAATGGGTGGGGCCACTGAAAGGGCTCAACAATTAACAGCATTGTCTCCTCTTCCAGAGAACCTGGGATCAACTACCAGCAACTACAAGGTGGCCCATCTCCAGTTCCAGGGGATCAGACAGACAGACAGACAGACAGAGATTAGGATGGCAGGCCTGCCTGGTCTTTCTTTCTTTCTTATCCTTTTAAAATAATGTTTATTTATTTATTTATATTTATTTATATATGTATTTATTAGATATAAGTACACTGTAGTTGTCTTCAGACACTCCAGAAGAGGGTGTCAGATTCTGGAGAATATAAATCCCTCTTATGGTCTGCATATGATGTACATAAACACAGCCTAACATATACTTCTAAAAATTTAAAGATAGTTGGAGCCACTGAAAGGGCTCAACAATTAACAGCATTGTCTCCTCTTCCAGAGAACCTGGGATCAACTAACAGCAACTATATGGTGGCCCATCTCCAGTTCCAAGGGATCAGACAGACTGACAGACAGACAGACTGACAGAGATAAGGATGGCAGGCCTGCCTGGTCTTTCTTTCTTTCTTATCCTTTTTAAAAAATGTTTATTTATTTATTTATATGTTTATTAGATATAAGTACACTGTAGCCGTCTTCAGACACTCCAGAAGAAGTTGTCATATTCTGGAGAATCTAAATCCCTCTTATGGTCTGCATATGATGTACATAAACACAGCCTCACCTTTACTTCTTAAAATTTAAAGGTGGGGGGGGCCACTGAAAGGGCTCAGCAATTAACAGCATTATCTCCTCTTACAGAGAACCTGGGATCAACTACCTGCAACTATATGGTGGCCCATCTCCACTCCCAGGGGATCAGACAGACAGACAGACAGACAAGGATAAGGATGGCAGGCCTGCCTGGTCTTTCTTTCTTTCTTATACTTTTTAAAAAAATTGTATTTATTTATGTATTTATTAGATATATGTACACTGTAGCTGTCTTCAGACACTCCAGAAGAGGGTGTCAGATTCTGATGAATCTAAATCCCTCTTCTGGTCTGCATATGATGTACATAAACACAGCCTCACATACACGTCTAAAAATTTAAAGATGGGTAGGGCCACTGATAGGGCTCAACAATTAACAGCATTGTCTCCTCTTCCAGAGAACCTGGGATCAACTACCAGCAACTATATGGTAGCCCATCTCCAGTTCCAGGGGATCAGACAGACAGACAGACAGACAGAGATAAGGATGGCAGGCCTGCCTGGTCTTACTTTCTTTCTTATCCTTTTTAAAAAATGTTTATTTATTTATTTATTTATTTATGTATTTATTATATATAAGTACACTGTAGCTGTCTTCAGACACTCCAGTAGAGGGTGTCAGATTCTGGAGAATCTAAATCCTCTTATAATCTGAATATGATGTACATAAACACAGCTCATATATACTTCTAAATATTTAAAGAAGTGTGGGGCCACTGAAAGGGCTCAACAATTAAGAGCATTGTCTCCACTTCCAGAGAACCTTGGATCAACTACCAGCAACAATATGGTGGCCCATCTCCAGTTCCAGGGGATCAGACAGAGAGACAGACAGAGATAAGGATGGCAGGCCTGCCTGGTCTTACTTTCTTTCTTATCCTTTTTAAAAAATGTTTATTTATTTATTTATTTATTTATTTATTTATTACATATAAGTACACTGTAGCTGTCTTCAGACACTCCAGTAGAGGGTGTCAGATTCTGGAGAATCTAAATCCTCTTATAATCTGAATATGATGTACATAAACACAGCCTCACATATACTTCTAAATATTTAAAGAAGTGTGCGGCCACTGTAAGGGCTCAACAATTAAGAGCATTGTCTCCTCTTCCAGAGAACCTTGGATCAACTACCAGCAACTATATGGTGGCCCATCTCCAGTTCCCGGGGATCTGATAGACAGACAGACAGACAGGCAGAGATATGGATGGCAGGCCTGCCTGGTCTTTCTTTCTTATCCTTTTTAAAAAATGTTTATTTATTTATTTATTTATTTATGTATTTAGTAGATATAAGTACACTGTAGCTTTTCAGACACTACAGAAGAGCGTGTCAGATTCTGGAGAATCTAAATCCCTCTTATGGTCTGCATATGATGTACATAAACACAGCCTCACATATACTTCTAAAAATTTAAAGAAGGGTGGGGCCACTCTAAAAGCTCAACAATTAACAGCATTGTCTCCTCTTCCAGAGTACCTGGGATCAACTACCAGCAACTATATTGTGGCCCATCTCCATTTCCAGGGGATCAGACAGACAGACATACAGACAGTGCTAAGGATGGCAGGCCTGCCTGGTCTTTCTTTCTTTCTTATCCTTTTTAAAAAAATGTTTATTTATATATTTATTTATGTATTTATTAGATATAAGTACACTGTAGCTGTCTTCAGACACTCCAGAAGAGGGTGTCAGATTCTTGAGAATCTAAATCCCTCTTATGGTCTGCATATGATGTACATAAACAAAGCCTCACATATACTTCTAAAAATTTAAAGATGGGTTGGGCCACTGAGAGGGCTCAACAATTAACAGCATTGTCTCCTCTTTCAGAGAACCTGGGATAAACTACCAGCACCTTATGGTGGCCCAACTCCAGTTCCAGTGGATCAGACAGACAGACAGACAGAGAAACAGAGATAAGGATGGCAGGCCTGCCTGGTCTTACTTTATTTCTTATACTTTTTAAAAAATGTTTATTTATTTATTTATTCATTTATTTATGTATTTATTAGATATAAGTACACTGTAGCCGTCTTCAGACACTCCAGAAGAGGGTGTCAGATTCTGGAGAATCTAAATCCCTCTTATGGTTTGAATAAGATGTACATAAACACAGCTCACATATACTTCTAAAAATTAAAAATGGGTGGGGCCACTGAAAGGGCTCAATAATTAACAGCATTGTCTCCTCTTCCAGAGAACGTGGGATCAACTACCAGCACCGACAAGGTGGCCCATCTCCAGTTCCACGGGATCAGACAGACAGACAGACAGAGATAAGGATGGCAGGCCTGCCTGGTCTTTCTTTCTTTCTTATCCTTTTTAAAAAATATTTATTTATTTATTTATTTATGTATTTCTTAGATATAAGTACACTGTAGCTTTCTTTAGACACTCCAGAGGAGGGTGTCAGATTCTGGTAATGTAAATCCCTCTTATGGTCTGCATATGATGTACATAAACACAGCCTCACATATACTGAGCTGAGGTGTCACAGGCCAACTTCTGGAATTTCTGAGTACCACCTAGATAGAGAAAAGCTATGCTGTGGTTGCTTAATTTATGTATTTTATTATTTCTATTTGTTGTTTTGTTTTATTTTATTTGTTTTTAGAGAAGTCCTCAGTCTGTAGCTCTGGCTGACCCAGGACTGCCTACTTGTGTTAGTTAGGGTTTCACAGCTGAGAACAGACACCAAGAGCAAGGTAAGGCTTAGAAAACCCTACATTCAGTGGTGGCTCAAGCTCTTAATGAGAGCACTCTGTAGGCAGAGGCAGTCAGTTTCTGAGTTTGAGGCCACCCTGGTGAAAGACAGGGCTAGGGTAGGGGCTAGGGTGAGGAAAGAAAGAAAGGAAAGTTTATAATAAAAAGTTTTTATAAAAGTTTTATAAAAAGTGTTAAAGTTTTTAAAAATTAAAAAAAAAATACCAGATCACCATCACACAGCATTGGCTGTCTTCAGGTGTATCCTTTCAGCCTCCAAAACAAAAAACAATGGCTGGCTGTCTTCAGGTGTATCCTATTCTCGAGTCTTATTTCCAACCTTAGAGCTGGGCTGAGCTGCCTCATTATGTAATTGCAAACCTTCCTTGGTTTGTCTTTTCCATTTCTAAGACTAACAGGCCTTTTTCTATTTATTGAATATGCTCATGACTGTCCTTTAGATATAGTAAATATAACTGTTGCTTATAAAACTTGTTTTCTAGGAATTTTTAAAGGGCAATGGCAGAGTTTATTTATAAAAAAATATTTTGCATTTATTTATTTGTGTGAGTGATGAAGCTCAGGTCTTCAAACTCGTCAGGAGGTATGATTACCTCCCCTCTCTCTCAACCCCTCTCTCTCCTCTCTCAATGATTGTGTAAGAATGTTTTGCATGTGTATGCTGTGCCCACAGACTCCAGAACAGAGTATTAGATCCCCTGGAACTGGAGATGGGCCACCATATATAATACTGGTAATTGAGCACAGGTTCTCTGGAAGAGGAGACAATGCTCTTAATTGTTGAGCCCTCTCTGTAGCCACATCTTTCTTTTTCTTTTTTTTTTTTTGAGTATATGTGAGGCTGTGTTTATATACATCATATGCAGACAATAAGAATGATTTAGATTCTTCAGAATCTGACACCCTCTTCTGGACTGTCTGAAGATAGCTACAGCATACTTAAATATAATAAATAAATAAATCTTTAAAAAGAAAAGGAAAAGTAAAAAAGAAAGATCAGGCCTGCCATATGCATGTTCATAGAGGAAAATGGAAGAGACCCCAATCTAACCTCAGCAGGGTGCTTCCTTCTGGATGGTAGCTCACAGTTTCATCCCAGCAAGACAGGCAAATCACTGAGTTCAAGGACAGTAAGGTTCAGGACAGCCAAGGTTAGGAAGGAAAAGGGTCTATGTTGAGAATACAAACCGACAAAACAATTACTAGGAAAAAGAAGTGACAGTGTAACTTGGGGTAGGGTACCAACAAGAGAAAGCTTTCTGTTACCACTTACAAACACCAGTAGCCTTGCACCCTTCGGCCCAGGTCCCTGCCTTCCTTTCTAGGAATTCTAAGGATGCCAGGGTGTGGGGGAATCCAGATTAACTTTTTAAAAACAAAGACTTGGTCTTTGATGTCTATAGGAAGCCCTTCTCAGTGCCTTTAACTACCACTGAACTTTCAGGGCTGTGACTCAACTGTAACAAGGAACAGGGCTAAGAACCTGCAGCCTTTGAAAACAACTATTTTTTTAAAGTGGGGGACACAAATCAGCAGTAGAACCCCTCAGTTTCAGCCATAATACTTGTTAGGGAAAGAGCCTCAATGTCCGGAGCTGAGGTCTCATGGGTGAACTGCTTCAAGCTCTGAGTATCATTGAAAGAAAGAAAAGATATCATGTGGTTGCTTAATTTATTTATTTTATTATTTCTATTTTTTGTTTTCTTTTGTTTTGTTTTAGAAAAGGCCTCAGTCTGTAGCTATGGCTGACCTAGGACAGACTACATGTGTTAATTAGGGTTTCACAGCTGAGAAACAGACCATACCTATGTAAGACTTAGAAAACCCAATAGTCAGTGGTGGCTCGAGCTCTTAATGAGAGCACTCTGGAGGCAGAGGCAGTCAGTTTCTGAGTTCGAGGCCAGCCTGGTTAAAGACAGGGATAGGCAGGGCTAGGCAAGGCAGGGCTGGGCTAGGCTAGGCTAGGCAAGGGGCTGGGCTAGTCAAGGCAAGGGACTAGGCTAGGCTACTCAAGGGGCTAGGCAAGACAGACAGACAGAGAGAAGGACAGACAAGGATGGCAGGCCTGCCTGGTTTTTCTTTCTTTCTTATGCCTTTTAAAAAATGTTTGTTTATTTATTTATTTATTTATTTATTTATTTATTTATTTATGTATTTATTAGATATACGTACACTGTAGCTGTCTTCAAACACTCCCGAAGAGGGTGTCAGATTCTGGAGAATCTATATCCCTCTTATGGTCTGCATATGATGTATATGAACACAGCCTCACATATACTTCTAAAAATTTAAAGATGAGTGGGGCCACTGAAAGGGCTCAACAATTAACAGCACTGACTCCTCTTCCAGAGAACCTGGGATCAACTACCAGCAATTATATGGTGGCCCATCTCCAGTTCCAGGGGATCAGACAGACAGACAGACAGACAAGGATGGCAGGCCTGCCTGGTCTCTCTTTCTTTATTATCCTTTTTTAAAAATGTTTATTTGTTTATTTATGAATTTATTAGATATAAGTACACTGTAGCTGTCTTCAGACACTCCAAAAGAGGGTGTCAGATTCTGGAGAATCTAAATCCCTCTTATGGTCTGCATATTCGGTACATAAACACAGCCTTGCATATACTTCTAAAAATTTAAAGATGGGTGGGGCCACTGAAAGGGCTCAACAATTAACAGCATTGTCTCCTCTTCCAGAGAACCTTGGATAAACTACCATCAACTATATGGTGGCCCATCTCCAGTTCCAGGGTATCAGACAGACAGACAGACAGACAGAGATAAGGATGGAGGCCTGCCTGGTCTTTCTTTCTTTCTTATCCTTTTTTTAAAAAAATGTTTATTTATTTATTTATTTATTTATTTATTTATTTATTTATTATTAAATATAAGTACACTGTAGCTGTTCAGACACTCCAGAAGAGGGTGTCATATTCTGGAGAATCTAATTCCGACTTTTGGTATGCATATGATGTACATAAACACAGCCTCACATATACTTCTAAAAATTTAAAGAAGGGTGGGGCCACTCTAAAAGCTCAACAATTAACAGCATTGTCTCCTCTTCCAGAGTACCTGGGATCAACTACCAGCAACTATATGGTGGCCCATCTCCAGTTCCAGGGGATCAGACAGAGAGACATACAGACAGTGATAAGGATGGCAGGCCTGCCTGGTCTTTCTTTTTTCTTATCCTTTTTAAAAAAATGTTTATTTATATATTTATTTATGTATTTATTAGATATATGTACACTGTAGCTGCTTTCAGACACTCCAGAAGAGGGTGTCAGATTCTGGAGAATCTAAATCCCTCTTATGGTCTGCATATTCGGTACATAAACACAGCCTCACATATACTTCTAAAAATTTAAAGATGTGTGGGACCACTGAGAGGGCTCAACTATTAATAGCATTGTCTCCTCTTTCAGAGAACCTGGGATAAACTACCAGCACCTTATGGTGGCCCATCTCCAGTTCCAGTGGATCAGACAGACAGACAGACAGAGAGACAGAGATAAGGATGGCAGGCCTGCCTGGTCTTACTTTCTTTCTTATCCTTTTAAAAAATGTTTATTTATTTATTTATTTATTTATTTATTTATTTATTTATTTATGTATTTATTAGATATTAGTACTCTGTAGCTATTCAGACACTCCAGAAGAGGGTGTCAGATTCTGGAGAATCTAAATCCCTCTTATGGTCTGCATAAGATGTACATAAACACAGCCGAACATATACTTCTAAAAATTAAAAGATGTGTGGGGCCACTGAGTGGGCTCAACAATTAACAGCATTGTCTCCTCTTATAGAGAACCTGGGATCAACTACCAGCAACTATATGGTGGTCCATCTCCAGTTCCAGGGGATCAGACAGACAGACAGACAGACAGTGATAAGGATGGCAGGCCTGCCTGGTCTTTCTATCTTTCTTATCCTTTTTTAAAAAAAAAATGTTTATTTATTTATTTATTTATTTATTTATTTATTTATTAGATATAAGTACACTGTAGCTGTTCAGACACTCCAGAAGAGGGTGTCAGATTCTGGAGAATCTAAATCCCTCTTATGGTCTGCATATGATGTACATAAACACAGCCTCACATATACTTCTAAAAATTTAAAGAAGGGTGGGGCCACTCTAAAAGCTCAACAATTAACAGCATTGTCTCCTCTTCCAGAGTACCTGGGATCAACTACCAGCAACTATATGATGGCCCATCTTCAGTTCCAGGGGATCAGACAGACAGACATACAGACAGTGATAAGGATGTCAGGCCTGCCTGGTATTTCTTTCTTTCTTATCCTTTTTAAAAAAATGTTTATTTATATATTTATTTATGTATTTATTAGATATAAGTACACTGTAGCTGTCTTCAGACACTCCAGAAAAGGGTGTCAGATTCTGGAGAATCTAAATCCCTCTTATGGTCTGCATATGATGTACATAAACACAGCCTCACATATACTTCTAAAAATTTATAGAAGGGTGGGGCCACTCTAAAAGCTCAACAATTAACAGCATTGTCTCCTCTTCCAGAGTACCGGGATCAACTACAAGCAACTATATTGTGGCCCTTCTCCAGTTCCAGGGGGTCAGACAGACAGATATACAGACAGTGATAAGGATGGCAGGCCTGCCTGGTCTTTCTTTCTTTCTTATCCTTTTTAAAAAAAAATGTTTATTTATATATTTATTTATGTATTTATTAGATATAAGTACACTGTAGCTGTCTTCAGACACTCCAGAAGAGGGTGTCAGATTCTGGAGAATCTAAATCCCTCTTATGGTCTGCATAAGATGTACATAAACACAGCCTCACATATACTTCTAAAAATTTAAAGATGTGTGGGGCCACTGAGAGGGCTCAACAATTAACAGCATTGTCTCCTCTTTCAGAGAACCTGGGATAAACTACCAGCACCTTAACGTGGCCCATCTCCAGTTCCAGTGGATCAGACAGACAGACAGACAGAGAGACAGAGATAAGGATGGCAGGCCTGCCTGGTCTTTCTTTATTTCTTATACTTTTTAAAAAATGTTTATTTATTTATTTATTTATTTATTTATGTATTTATTAGATATAAGTACACTGTAGCCGTCTTCAGAAGCTCCAAAAGAGGGTGACAGATTCTAGAGAATCTAAATCCCTCTTATGTTCTGAATATGATGTACATAAACACAGCATCACATATACTTCTAAAAATTAAAAATGGGTGGGGCCACTGAAAGGGCTCAACAATTAACAGCATTGTCTCCTCTTCCAGAGAACTTGGGATCAACTACCAGCAACTACAAGGTGGCCCATCTCCAGTTCCAGGGGATCAGACAGACAGACAGACAGACAGAGATAAGGATGGCAGGCCTGTCTGGTCTTTCTTTCTTTCTTATCCTTTTAAAATAATGTTTGTTTATTTATTTATTTATTTATTTATTTATTTATTTATTTATTAGATATAAGTACACTGTAGTTGTCTTCAGACACTCCAGAAGAGGGTGTCAGATTCTGGAGAATCTAAATCCCTCTTATGGTCTGCATATGATGTACATAAACACAGCCTAACATATACTTCTAAAAATTTAAAGATAGGTGGAGCCACTGAAAGGTCTCAACATTTAACATCATTGTCTCCTCTTCCAGAGAACCTGGGATCAACTAACAGCAAGTATATGGTGGCCCATCTCCAGTTCCAAGGTATCAGACAGACTGACAGACAGACAGACTGACAGAGATAAGGATGGCAGGCCTGCCTGGTCTTTCTTTCTTTCTTATCCTTTTTAAAAAATGTTTATTTATTTATTTATATTTTTATTAGATATAAGTACACTGTAGCCGTCTTCAGACACTCCAGAAGAAGGTGTCAGATTCTGGAGAATCTATATCCCTCTTATGGTCTGCATATGATGTACATAAACACAGCCTCACATTTACTTCTTAAAATATAAAGGTGGGGGGGGCACTGAAAGGGCTCAGCAATTAACAGCATTGTCTCCTCTTACAGAGAACCTGGGATCAACTACCTGCAACTATATGGTGGCCCATCTCCACTCCCAGGGGATCAGAAAGACAGACAGAGAGACAAGGATAAGGATGGCAGGCCAGCCTGGTCTTTCTTTCTTTCTTATCCTTTTAAAAAAATTTATTTATTTATTTATTTATTTATTTATTTATTTATTTATTTATTTATGTATTTATTAGATATAAGTACACTGTAGCTGTCTTCAGACACACCAGAAGAGGGTGTCAGATTCTGGAGAATCTTAATCCCTCTTATGGTCTGCATATGATGTACATAAACACAGCCTCACATATACTTCTAAAAATTTAAAGAAGGGTTGGGCCACTCTTAAAGCTCAACAATTAACAGTATTGTCTCCTCTTCCAGAGTACCTGGGATCAACTACCAGCAACTATATGGTGGCACATCTCCAGTTCCAGGGGAATAGACAGACAGACATACAGACAGTGATAAGGATGGCAGGCCTGCCTTGTCTTTCTTCCTTTCTTATCCTTTTTAAAAAAATATTTATTTATATATTTATTTATGTATTTATTAGATATAAGTACACTGTAGCTGTCTTCAGACACTCCAGAAGATGGTGTCAGATTCTGGAGAATCTAAATCCCTCTTATGGTCTGCATATGATGTACATAAACACAGCCTCACATATACTTCTAAAAATTTAAAGATGTGTGGGGCCACTGAGAGGGCTCAACAATTAACAGCATTGTCTCCTCTTCCAGAGAACTTAGGATCAACTACCAGCAACTGCAAGGTGGCCCATCTCCAGTTCCAGGGGCTCAGACAGACAGACAGACAGACAGAGATTAGGATGGCAGGCCTGCCTGGTCTTTCTTTCTTTCTTATTATTTTAAAATAATGTTTATTTATTTATTTATATTTATTTATATATGTATTTATTAGATATAAGTACACTGTAGTTATCTTCAGACACTCCAGAAGAGGGTGTCAGATTCTGGAGAATCTAAATCCCTCTTATGGTCTGCATATGATGTACATAAACACAGCCTAACATATACTTCTAAAAATTTAAAGATATGTGGAGCCACTGAAAGGGCTCAACAATTAACAACATTGTCTCCTCTTCCAGAGAACCTAGGATCAACTAACAGCAACTATATGGTGGCCCATCTCCAGTTCCAAGGGATCAGACAGACTGACAGACAGATAGACTGACAGAAATAAGGATGGCAGGCCTGCCTGGTCTTTCTTTGTTTCTCATCCTTTTTAAAAAATGTTTATTTATTTATTTATATGTTTATTAGATATAAGTACACTGTAGCCGTCTTCAGACACTCCAGAAGAAGGTGTCAGATTCTGGAGAATCAAAATCCCTCTTATGGTCTGCATATGATGTACATAAACACAGGCTCACGTTTACTTCTTAAAATTTAAAGGTTGGGGGGGCACTGAAAGGGCTCAGCAATTAACAGCATTGTCTCCTCTTTTAGAGAACCTGGGATCAACTACCTGCAACTACATGGTGGCCCATCTCCACTCCCAGGGGATCAGACAGACAGACAGACAGACAAGGATAAGTATGGCAGGCCTGCCTGGTCTTTCTTTCTTTCTTATCCTTTTTAAAAAAATTGTATTTATTTATGTATTTATTAGATATAACTACACTGTAGCTGTCTTCAGACACCCCAGAAGAGGGTGTCAGATTCTGATGAATCTAAATCCCTCTTCTGGTCTGCATATGATGTACATAAACACAGCCTCACATACACTTCTAAAAATTTAAAGATGGGTAGGGCCACTGATAGGGCTCAACAATTAACAGCATTGTCTCCTCTTCCAGAGAACCTGGGATCAACTACCAGCAACTATATGGTAGCCCATCTCCAGTTCCAGGGGATCAGACAGACAGACAGTCAGACAGACAGAAATAAGGATGGCAGGCCTGCCTGGTCTTACTTTCTTTCTATCCTTTTTAAAAAATGTTTATTTATTTATTTATTTATTTATTTATTTATTTATTTATCTATTTATTTATTAGATATAAGTACACTGTAGCTGTCTTCAGACACTCCAGTAGAGGGTGTCAGATTCTGGAGAATCTAAATCCTCTTATAATCTGAATATGATGTACATAAACACAGCCTCACATATACTTCTAAATATTTAAAGAAGTGTGGGGCCACTGAAAGGGCTCAACAATTAAGAGCATTGTCTCCTCTTCCAGAGAACCTTGGATCAACTACCAGCAACTATATGGTGGCCCATCTCCAGTTCCCGGGGATCAGATAGACAGACAGACAGACAGGCAGAGATATGGATGGCAGGACTGCCTGGTCTTTCTTTCTTTCTTATCCTTTTTAAAAAATGTTTATTTATTTATTTATTTATGTATTTAGTAGATATATGTACACTGTAGCTGTTCAGACACTACAGAAGAGGGTGTCAGATTCTGGAGAATCTAAATCCCTCTTATGGTCTGCATATGATGTACATAAACACAGCCTCACATATACTTCTAAAAATTTAAAGAAGGGTGGGGCCACTCTAAAAGCTCAACAATTAACAGCATTGTCTCCTCTTCCAGAGTACCTGGGATCAACTACCAGCAACTATATGGTGGCCCATCTCCAGTTCCAGGGGATCAGACAGACAGACAGACTGACAGTAATAAGGATGGCAGGCCTGCTTGGTCTTTCTTTCTTTCTTATCCTTTTTAAAAAATGTTTATTTATTTATTTATATTTTTATTAGATATAAGTACACTGTAGCCGTCTTCAGACACTCCAGAAGAAGGTGTCAGATTCTGGAGAATCTAAATCCCTCTTATGGTCTGCATATGATGTACATAAACACAGCCTCACATTTACTTCTTAAAATATAAAGGTGGGGGGGCCACTGAAAGGGCTCAGCAATTAACAGCATTGTCTCCTCTTACAGAGAACCTGGGATCAACTACCTGCAACTATATGGTGGCCCATCTCCACTCCCAGGGGATCTGACAGACAGACAGACAGACAAGGATAAGGATGGCAAGCCAGCCTGGTCTTTCTTTCTTTCTTATCCTTTTTTAAAAAAATATTTATTTATTTATTTATTTATTTTTTATTTTATGTATTTATTAGATATAAGTACACTGTAGCTGTTCAGACACTCCAGAAGAGGGTGTCAGATTCTGGAGAATCTAAATCCCTCTTATGGCCTGCATATGATGTACATAAACACAGCCTCACATATACTTCTAAAAATTTAAAGAAGGGTGGGGCCACTCTAAAAGCTCAACAATTAACAGCATTGTCTCCTCTTCCAGAGTACCTGGGATCAACTACCAGCAACTATATGGTGGCACATCTCCAGTTCCAGGGGATCAGACAGACAGACATACAGACAGTGATAAGGATGGCAGGCCTGCCTGGTCTTTCTTTCTTTCTTATCCTTTTTAAAAAAATGTTTATTTATATATTTATTTATGTATTTATTAGATATAAGTACACTGTAGCTGTCTTCAGACACTCCAGAAGAGGGTGTCATATTCTGGAGAATCTAAATCCCTCTTATGGTCTGCATATGATGTACATAAACACAGCCTCACATATACTTCTAAAAATTTAAAGATGTGTGGGGCCACTGAGAGGGCTCAACAATTAACAGCATTGTCTCCTCTTTCAGAGAACCTGGGATAAACTACCAGCAACTTATGGTGGCCCATCTCCAGGTCCAGTGGATCAGACAGACAGACAGACAGAGAGACAGAGATAAGGATGGCAGGCCTGCCTGGTCTTACTTTCTTTCTTATACTATTTAAAAAATGTTTGTTTATTTATTTATTTATTTATTTATTTATTTATTTATTTATTAGATATAAGTACACTGTAGCCGTCTTCAGACACTCCATAAGAGGGTGACAGATTCTAGAGCATCTAAATCCCTCTTATGGTCTGAATATGATGTACATAAACACAGCATCACATATACTTCTAAAAATTAAAAATGGGTGGGGCCACTGAAAGGGCTCAACAATTAAGAGCATTGTCTCCTCTTCCAGAGAACCTTGGATCAACTACCAGCAACTATATGGTGGCCCATCTCCAGTTCCAGGGGATCAGACAGACAGACAGACAGACAGAGATAAGGATGGCAGGCCTGCCTGGTCTTACTTTCTTTCTTATCCTTTTTAAAAAATGTTTATTATTTATTTATTTATTTATTTATTTATTTATTTATTATATACAAGTAGACTGTAGCTGTCTTCAGACACTCCAGTAGAGGGTGTCAGATTCTGGAGAATCTAAATCCTCTTATAATCTGAATATGATGTACTTAAACACAGCTCACATATACTTCTAAATATTTAAAGAAGTGTGGGGCCACTGAAAGGGCTCTACAATTAAGAGCATTGTCTCCTCTTCCAGAGAACCTTGGATCAACTACCAGCAACTATATGGTGGCCCATCTCCAGTTCCCGGGGATCAGATAGACAGACAGACAGACAGGCAGAGATATGGATGGCAGGCCTGCCTGGTCTTTCTTTCTTTCTTATCCTTTTTAAAAAATGTTTATTTATTTATTTATTTATTTATTTATATATTTATGTATTTAGTAGATATAAGTACACTGTAGCTGTTCAGACACTACAGAAGAGGGTGTCAGATTCTGGAGAATCTAAATCTCTCTTATGGTCTGCATATGATGTACATAAACACAGCCTCACATATACTTCTAAAAATTTAAAGAAGGGTGGGGCCACTCTAAAAGCTCAACAATTAACAGCATTGTCTCCTCTTCCAGAGTACCTGGGATCAACTACCAGCAACTATATGGTGGCCCATCTCCAGTTCCAGGGGATCAGACAGACAGACAGTCTGACAGAGATAAGGATGGCAGGCCTGCCTGGTCTTTCTTTCTTTCTTATCCTTTTTAAAAAAATGTTTATTTATTTATTTATAATTTTATTAGATATAAGTACACTGTAGCCGTCTTCAGACACTCCAGAAGAAGGTGTCAGATTCTGGAGAATCTAAATCCCTCTTATGGTCTGCATATGATGTACATAAACACAGCTACACATTTACTTCTTAAAATATAAAGGTGGGGGTGGCCACTGAAAGGGCTCAGCAATTAAAAGCATTGTCGTCTCTTACAGAGAACCTGTGATCAACTACCTGCAACTATATTGTGGCCCATTTCCACTCCCAGGGGATCAGACAGACAGACAGACAGACAAGGATAAGGATGGCAGGCCAGCCTGGTCTTTCTTTCTTTCTTATCCTTTTTAAAAAATATTTATTTATTTATTTATTTATTTATTTATTTATTTATTTATTTATGTATTTATTAGATACAAGTACACTGTAGCTGTTCAGACACTCCAGAAGAGGGTGTCAGATTCTGGAGAATCTAAATCCCTCTTATGGTCTGCATATGATGTACATAAACACAGCCTCACATATACTTCTAAAAATTTAAAGAAGGGTGGGGCCACTCTAAAAGCTCAACAATTAACAGCATTGTCTCCTCTTCCAGAGTACCTGGGATCAACTACCAGCAACTATATGGTGGCCCAGCTCCAGTTCCAGGGGATCAGACAGACAGACATACAGACAGTGATAAGGATGGCAGGCCTGCCTGGTCTTTCTTTCTTTCTTATCCTTTTTAAAAAAATGTTTATTTATATATTTATTTATGTATTTATTAGATATAAGTACACTGTAGCTGTCTTCTGACACTCCAGAAGATGTTGTCAGATTCTGGAGAATCTAAATCCTTCTTATGGTCTGCATATGATGTACATAAACACAGCCTCACATATACTTCTAAAAATTTAAAGATGTGTGGGGCCACTGAGAGGGCTCAACAATTAACAGCATTGTCTCCTCTTTCAGAGAACCTGGGATAAACTACCAGCACCTTAACGTGGCCCATCTCCAGTTCCAGTGGATCAGACAGACAGACAGACAGAGAGACAGAGATAAGGATGGCAGGCCTGCCTGGTCTTACTTTCTTTCTTATACTTTTTAAAAAATGTTTATTTATTTATTTATTTATTTATGTATTTATTAGATATAAGTACACTGTAGCCGTCTTCAGACACTCCATAAGAGGGTGACAGATTCTAGAGCATCTAAATCCCTCTTATGGTCTGAATATGATGTACATAAACACAGCATCACATATACTTCTAAAAATTAAAAATGGGTGGGGCCACTGAAAGGGCTCAACAATTAACAGCATTGTCTCCTCTTCCAGAGAACCTGGGATCAACTACCAGCAACTACAAGGTGGCCCATCTCCAGTTCCAGGGGATCAGACAGACAGACAGACAGACAGAGATTAGGATGGCAGGCCTGCCTGGTCTTTCTTTCTTTCTTATCCTTTTAAAATAATGTTTATGTATTTATTTATATTTATTTATATATGTATTTATTAGATATAAGTACACTATAGTTGTCTTCAGACACTCCAGAAGAGGGTGTCAGATTCTGGAGAATCTAAATCCCTCTTATGGTCTGCATATGATGTACATAAACACAGCCTAACATATACTTCTAAAAATTTAAAGATAGGTGGAGCCACTGAAAGGGATCAACAATTAACAGCATTGTCTCCTCTTCCAGAGAACCTGGGATCAACTAACAGCAAATATATGGTGGCCCATCTCCAGTTCCAAGGGATCAGACAGACTGACAGACAGACAGACTGACAGAGATAAGGATGGCAGGCCTGCCTGGTCTTTCTTTCTTTCTTATCCTTTTTAAAAAATGTTTATTTATTTATTTATATGTTTATTAGATATAAGTACACTGTAGCCGTCTTCAGACACTCCTGAAGAAGTTGTCAGATTCTGGAGAATCTAAATCCCTCTTATGGTCTGCATATGATGTACATAAACACAGCCTCACGTTTACTTCTTAAAATTTAAAGATGGGAGGGGGGCCACTGAAAGGGCTCAGCAATTAACCGCATTGTCTCCTCTTACAGAGAACCTGGGATCAACTACCTGCAACTATATGGTGGCCCATCTCCACTCCCAGGGGATCAGACAGACAGACAGACAGACAGACAAGGATAAGTATGGCAGGCCTGCATGGTCTTTCTTTCTTTCTTATCCTTTTTAAAAAAATTGTATTTATTTATGTATTTATTAGATATAAGTACACTGTAGCTGTCTTCAGACACTCCAGAAGAGGGTGTCAGATTCTGATGAATCTAAATCCCTCTTCTGGTCTGCATATGATGTACATAAACACAGCCTCACATACACTTCTAAAAATTTAAAGATGGGTAGGGCCACTGATAGGGCTCAACAATTAACCGCATTGTCTCCTCTTCCAGAGAACCTGGGATCAACTACCAGCAACTATATGGTAGCCCATCTCCAGTTCCAGGGCATCAGACAGAGAGACAGACAGACAGAGATAAGGATGGCAGGCCTGCCTGGTCTTACTTTCTTTCTTATCCTTTTTAAAAAATGTTTATTTATTTATTTATTTATTTATTTATTTATTTATTATATATAAGTACACTGTAGCTGACTTCAGACACTCCAGTAGAGGGTGTCAGATTCTGGAGAATCTAAATCCTCTTATAATCTGAATATGATGTACTTAAACACAGCTCACATATACTTCTAAATATTTAAAGAAGTGTGGGGCCACTGAAAGGGCTCGACAATTAAGAGCATTGTCTCCTCTTCCAGAGAACCTTGGATCAACTACCAGCAACTATATGGTGGCCCATCTCCAGTTCCAGGGGATCAGACAGACAGACAGACAGACAGACAGAGATAAGGATGGCAGGCCTGCCTGGTCTTACTTTGTTTCTTATCCTTTTTAAAAAATGTTTATTTATTTATTTATTTATTACATATAAGTACACTGTAGCTGTCTTCAGACACTCCAGTAGAGGGTGTCAGATTCTGGAGAATCTAAATCCTCTTATAATCTGAATATGATGTACATAAACACAGCCTCACATATACTTCTAAATATTTAAAGAAGTGTGGGGCCACTGAAAGGGCTCAACAATTAAGAGCATTGTGTCCTCTTCCAGAGAACCTTGGATCAACTACCAGCAACTATATGGTGGCCCATCTCCAGTTCCCGGGGATCAGATAGACAGACAGACAGACAGGCAGAGATATGGATGGCAGGACTGCCTGGTCTTTCTTTCTTTCTTATCCTTTTTAAAAAATGTATATTTATTTATTTATTTATGTATTTAGTAGATATAAGTACACTGTAGCTGTTCAGACACTACAGAAGAGGGTGTCAGATTCTGGAGAATCTAAATCCCTCTTATGGTCTGCATATGATGTACATAAACACAGCCTCACATATACTTCTAAAAATTTAAAGATGTGTGGGGCCACTGAGAGGGCTCAACAATTAACAGCATTGTCTCCTCTTTCAGAGAACCTGGGATAAACTACCAGCACCTTATGGTGGCCCATCTCCAGTTCCAGTGGTTCAGACAGACAGACAGACAGAGAGGCCTGCCTTGTCTTTCTTTATTTCTTATACTTTTTAAAAAATCTTTATTTATTTATTTATTTATGTATGTATTTATTAGATATAAGTACACTGTAGCCGTCTTCAGACACTCTAGAAGAGGGTGTCAGATTCTGGAGAATCTAAATCCCTCTTATGGTCTGCATATGATGTACATAAACACAGCCTCACATATACTTCTAAAAATTAAAAATTGGTGGGGCCACTGAAATGGTTCAACAATTAACAGCATTGACTCCTCTTCCAGAGAAGCTGGGATCAACTACCAGCACCTACAAGGTGGCCCATCTCCAGTTCCAGGGGATCAGACAGACAGACAGACAGACAGACAGAGATAAGGATGGCAGGCCTGCCTGGTCTTTCTTTCTTTCTTATCCTTTTTAAAAAATATTTATTTATTTATATATTTATTTATTTATTTATTTATTTTTTATGTATTTCTTAGATATAAGTACACTGTAGCTTTCTTTAGACACTCCAGAGGAGGGTGTCAGATTCTGGAGAATGTAAATCCCTCTTATGGTCTGCATAGGATGTACATAAACACAGCCTCACATATACTGAGCTGAGGTGTCACAGGCCAACTGCTGGAATTTCTGAGTACCACCTAGAGAGAGAAAAGCTATGCTGTGTTTGCTTAATTTTTGTATTTTATTATTTCTATTTGTTGTTTTGTTTTGTTTTATTTGTTTTTAGAGAAGTCCTCAGTCTGTAGCTCTGGCTGACCCAGGACTGCCTACTTGTGTTAATTAGGGTTTCACAGCTGAGAACAGACACCAAGAGCAAGGTAAGGCTTAGAAAACCCTACATTCAGTGGTGGCTCAAGCTCTTAATGAGAGCACTCTGTAGATAGAGGCAGTCAGTTTCTGAGTTCGAGGCCACCCTGGTGAAAGACAGGGCTAGGGTAGGGGCTAGGGTGAGGGAAAGAAGAAAGGAAGAAAGAAAGAAAAAGTTTTTATAAAAGTTTTATAAAAAGTGTTAAAGTTTTTAAAAATTAAAAAAAAAAATACCAGATCACCATCACACAGCATTGGCTGTCTTCAGGTGTATCCTTTCAGCCTCCAAAACAAAAAACAATGGCTGGCTGTCTTCAGGTGTATCCTATTCTCGAGTCTTATTTCCAACCTTAGAGCTGGGCTGAGCTGCCTCATTATGTAATTGCAAACCTTCCTTGGTTTGTCTTTTCCATTTCTAAGACTAACAGGCCTTTTTCTATTTATTGAATATGCTCATGACTGTCCTTTAGATATAGTAAATATAACTGTTGCTTATAAAACTTGTTTTCTAGGAATTTTTAAAGGGCAATGGCAGAGTTTATTTATAAAAAAATATTTTGCATTTATTTATTTGTGTGAGTGATGAAGCTCAGGTCTTCAAACTCGTCAGGAGGTATGATTACCTACCCTCTCTCTCAACCCCTCTCTCTCCTCTCTCAATGATTGTGTAAGAATGTTTTGCATGTGTATGCTGTGCCCACAGACTCCAGAACAGAGTATTAGATCCCCTGGAACTGGAGATGGGCCACCATATATAATACTGGTAATTGAGCCCAGGTTCTCTGGAAGAGGAGACAATGCTCTTAATTGTTGAGCCCTCTCTGTAGCCACATCTTTCTTTCTTTCTTTTTTTTTTTGAGTTTATGTGAGGCTGTGTTTATATACATCATATGCAGACAATAAGAATGATTTAGATTCTTCAGAATCTGACACCCTCTTCTGGACTGTCTGAAGATAGCTACAGCATACTTAAATATAATAAATAAATAAATCTTTAAAAAGAAAAGGAAAAGTAAAAAAGAAAGAACAGGCCTGCCATATGCATGTTCATAGAGGAAAATGGAAGAGACCCCAATCTAACCTCAGCAGGGTGCTTCCTTCTGGATGGTAGCTCACAGTTTCATCCCAGCAAGACAGGTAAATCACTGAGTTCAAGGACAGTAAGGTTCAGGACAGCCAAGGTTAGGAAGGAAAAGGGTCTATGTTGAGAATACAAACCGACAAAACAACAACTAGGAAAAAGTAGTGACAGTGTAACTTGGGGTAGGGTACCAACAAGAGAAAGCTTTCTGTTACCACTTACAAACACCAGTAGCCTTGCACCCTTCTGCCTAGGTCCCTGCCTTCCTTTCTAGGCATTCTAAGGATGCCAGGGGGTGGGGGAATCCAGATTAACTTTTTAAAAACAAAGACTTGGTCTTTGATGTCTATAGGAAGCCCTTCTCAGTGCCTTTAACTACCACTGAACTTTCAGGGCTGTGACTCAACTGTAACAAGGAACAGGGCTAAGAACCTGCAGCCTTTGAAAACAACTATTTTTTTAAAGTGGGGGACCCAAATCAGCAGTAGAACCCCTCAGGTTCAGCCATAATACTTGTTAGGGAAAGAGCCTCAATGTCCGGAGCTGAGGTCTCATGGGTGAACTGCTTCAAGCTCTGAGTATCATTGAAAGAAAGAAAAGATATCATGTGGTTGCTTAATTTATTTATTTTATTATTTCTATTTTTTGTTTTCTTTTGTTTTGTTTTAGAAAAGGCCTCAGTCTGTAGCTATGGCTGACCTAGGACAGACTACATGTGTTAATTAGGGTTTCACAGCTGAGAAACAGACCATACCTATGTAAGACTTAGAAAACCCAACAGTCAGTGGTGGCTCGAGCTCTTAATGAGAGCACTCTGGAGGCAGAGGCAGTCAGTTTCTGAGTTCGAGGCCAGCCTGGTTAAAGACAGGGATAGGCAGGGCTAGGCAAGGCAGGGCTGGGCTAGGCTAGGCTAGGCAAGGGGCTGGGCTAGTCAAGGCAAGGGACTAGGCTAGGCTACTCAAGGGGCTAGGCAAGACAGACAGACAGAGAGAAAGACAGACAAGGATGGCAGGCCTGCCTTGTTTTTCTTTCTTTCTTATCCCTTTTAAAAAATGTTTATTTATTTATTTATGTATTTATTAGATATAAGTACACTGTAGCTGTCTTCAGACACTCCAGAAGAGGGTGTCAGATTCTGGAGAATCTATATCCCTCTTATGGTCTGCATATGATGTACATAAACACAGCCTCACATTTACTTCTAAAAATTTAAAGATGTGTGGGGCCAATGAAAGGGATCAACAATTAACAACATTGTCTCCTCTTATAGAGAACCTGGGATCAACTACCAGCAACTATATGGTGGCCCATCTCCAGTTCCAGGGGATCAGACAGACAGACAGACATACAGACAGATAGAGTTAAGAATGGCAGGCCTACCTGGTCTTTCATTCTTTCTTATCCTTTTTAAAAAATGTTTATTAATTTAAGTATGTATTTATTAGATTTAAGTACATTGTAGCTGTCTTCAAACACTCCCGAAGAGGGTGTCAGATTCTGGAGAATCTATATCCCTCTTATGGTCTGCATATGATGTACATGAACACAGCCTCACATATACTTCTAAAAATTTAAAGATGGGTGGGGCCACTGAAAGGGCTCAACAATTAACAGCACTGACTCATCTTCCAGACAACCTGGGATTGAAAGAAGAAAAGCTGAACTCTCCATGAACTCTCCAACTCAGAGTTCTCTTACCCCTCCCATCTAGAGGTTGTTCCCGGAACACACCTGAACTTTTTACCTCAGAGTACATTCTTGAACTCTTCACCCCAGAGTCCGACCCCTCCCAAGTGAGAACGGTTCCAGGAGCATTTCTGAGATAAGGGTCTCCTGGAGCGAACTCAGTCCAACCCCTCCTAACTGAAGACTGTTCCAAGAACATTTTTGAGATAGGGGCCTCCTGGTACTACCCCAGAATGTTCCAATAGATCGAGTACATTGCCAAAATATAGGACACGACCCCTTGGTTATGTAAAGCTCCTTGGCAGAACACCTTGGTGACGTAAAACTTGTACTTTTCTCCTTACCCTTCTCCTATAAAAGCCTGTGACAAGTCTGGGCCAATTGCCGAATCTCCTCTGCACCTTGCTGGCTGCATGAGTTTCGACCCCAGATATCTGGTATATGTGCTTTTTGTGTGCTTTCTTGTCGTTGCTGTATTAAATCTTACTCTCTATACATCTTAAGTTCGGTCTCAGTGTCTTCTTGGGTGCGCGGCTGACCCGAGGCTTGAGTAAGTGCCTCCCTTTGGGAGTCCTGGAGTCTTTCATTTGGTGCGTTGGCCGGGAATCAGCGCGACCACCCAGAAGTCCTGGACCCACTCAGAAGTAAGATTTACTGTTCTGTTTGGTCTGGTGTCTGTGTTCTGTTTCTGGAGACCAGGAGAGTCTCAATCTGTGGGCCTTGGAGAGGCCATCTGAATCTGTATCTGGTGCGATCGCAGTTCTGGTTTTGCGTGACGCTCTGTGCTCAGTAAGAGCACCAGAGACCGTGCTCCGGGAGCTGGAGACCAGGCAGGTCTCAATAGAGAGCGCGGGGTGGGTAGAGATAGACGTGTCTGGTGCCCACCGTCCGATCGCCCTGGGGGACGCCCCAGGAAGACAAGGGGAGGGCCAAGGACGCTTGGCGGACCCCTCTGAAGGCCGAGAGACCATCACTTTGGTGGAAGGTCTAAGCCGGCCGGCCTTGGAAAGGCCATCTGATTCTGTAAGTTGCCTGTGGGCGACGCGAGGTCGCCGCCGTTTTTGGTTTTTTCTTTTGGTCTCAAGTCTTGTGTCTGCTCTTGTTGTGTTTGCTATTATTCTAGAAATGGGACAATCTGCTGGGTGTGTAAGTGTGGAACTGCTGCATTTGTGTATTCTGAGATTGTGGGTTTATTCTGGCAGTGGCTGTGAGAGGACGGCTGTCTATGGCCTCACAGTCTGCACCCCAAAAAGATGTTTCAAGGGAGACCCTGGAAGGAGTGCCCAGGGTACAGAACAGTCAAAAAGACCTGGCTGTTGCCTGGCAGAGTGAAGGAGAGAGAGAGAGTGTTCTCTCTGCCAGAGCGGGAGTGGATGTGGAATCCCACCCCTATCAGGAAAAAGAGTCAATGTGGAATCCGACCCCGTCAGAAAGTGGCGTTTGGCTGGTTGTGTTTTGGTCACGTGACAGACTGTGTGTGTGTGTGTGTGTGTGTGTGTTAACCCTTTGCCGACTGTAGACTTGGACTGACGTCAGGACAGAATTTGTCAGCAATGGTTTTAAAAAAAGGAAAAAAAGAGAAAAAAAAACCACCAGGCCGGTCCTCCCCAGGCTGCTCAAAAGAGCTCTGAAATCCAGAACTGCAGCAGTGGTGCTGAGGTTCTGAGTTCTGCAGACACAGCAGCAACAGAGGCTGTCTGTGCCCTGCGAGTGAGTTGTAAAATGCTGATAGTAAGTGCGGCGGCCTGTCAGACCCGCCTGGCGCCCCGGAATAGCCGTGAAGCCTGCCACAGCTGGGGAGGGGCCAACTGTGGCCGCCGTCCCTCCTTTGGCTTCCCCCTGGAGTCTGCCCGCACTCCCTTGTGTCTGCGCGCCCGCCGTGGGGCACACAGAGAAGTTCCCCCGCCCTGCCGAGCAGGCGCCTTGCGTTTCCAAAGCTCGGGAGGCCGCCGTTTCCTCTGGCCAAGAGAGCTCCGTGGATGCCTGTGTGTGGGGTGGCGGACGCCGCCGCCTCCGGGGGCTCAAGCCATGCTGGAAAACAAGTGGTTAAATTCCCCCTCCCTGCCAGTGTTTGTTTGCCACTCCCACATTTCGCCGTGGCGCGGCGGAGACTCGGCGCTTGGCTCCTCCCTGTCCATTCGCCGTTACTGAGAAAATCCTGGTTAGTTTCTTTCCCTCCGCTGACTAGTATGCTTGAGTTCAGCGGGTTGCCGCATCTGATCTGAGGACGCCATAAGGTTCCCTGGTTGCTTCTCATTTCCCTGTCCCCTGTATCCTGTCTCTTGTTAACTGTTAACAGAAAAAATTGTGTTCATTTTGAGATATCAGTGTGCAGCCAGATGTAAGAGCTGTACCCCCTTCTCTGCCCCGTGTGTTTTCTCTTCTCAGGCATCGCCCTGAGCTGCTAGCAGTGAATCTGTTTTAAGCTCCGGTGAGGGAGATATACAAGGTAAGGAGCACCTACGAGTCTAACTGCCAGGCTCTGATGAAGGATAGAGGTCTGCAAAGAAGAACTGAGAGCAAAGCTTCAGCAGACTCAAAAGAAATAGGTTAACAGTAAAAAGAGGTAAACTATGAAAAAAGTTAAGTGACAGAATATAGATGTAATAATTAGATAACATTCAAAGTAAGCAAAGACAAGAAAGAGATATGTATAGATAGAAAGAGAGACATTATATGAGATCTCCATTGCAGTTAAGAAATAGGAGCAAAGAGAGATAAATGACAAAGACTAGAACCTAGCAAAGTGACACTTGCTAATAATACTAGCACTTAGAGATGATCTGTAAGAAATAAGGAGCCAGAAAATTTTCTAAAAAAGATAAGAGAAATGAAATGCTGGTCACAAACGTCAGGGAAACTAGAAAACTTAGTACCTGGCAACAAGAAAAAAGAAAGCTTTTGGCTAAAGATCAGAGTGTTTGCTGTTGAAAAAGAAGAGCACTGGGTGAGAGACTGTCCTAACAAAAAGAAGAGGAGCCCCCCCCCTCAAGACAAAACCCTTCACCTGTTCGTGGCTATAAGTAAAGAGACTGGTGGCCTACCTGTTGATGCAGCTAAAAAGAGACTGTGTTTTCATATTCCTCCACTGACCAATGCAAAGCAAGTTTAAAAGGTCCCTGGACACTACAGGTCTTTGCAAACTGTGGATTCCAGGTTTTGCTGCATTAAAAAGATAAACAGCCCTTCGTATAAGAAATAAAGAACAACCTTGGATGGCCTTAGATGCTATTGAGACTGCCCTAATGTTGTCCCCAACTTTGGGACTCCTAAATGTGACTGAGAACAAAAGTATTGCCAAAGAGGTTCTTACTCAGAAATTGGGACCCTAAAAGACCAGTGGCACTTGGAAAAATTAGACCTGGTGACTGAGGGATGGCCTGCTTGTCTGCACATAATGGCTTTTGGTCAGGGACACATGATCCAATTGTTTCCCTGACTGATGGACACATTATTAGAGCTTTTTGTTGACAGAACAAGTGACCTTCACTTCCCCTGCTAACCTGCTGAGTCTTCACCTACTCATCACTGCTCTGACATTCTAGCAGAAGGAACTTTGGCTCAGAAGGCTGAACTCCTGGCGCTAACCCAAGCCCTGCGGTTGGCTGAAGGCAGAGACATCAAAGACAAAGAAGAAATTCTGGCCCTCCTAGAAGCTCCTGAATGAACTGGGTGAGTTGGGGTATCGGGTATCGGCTAAGAAAGCTCAGTTACCGAGGTGCCAAAACGACGGAAAGCGGTGGCTCACCGAAGCCAAGAAAAAAGACTGTGATGCTGATCCCAACCCCCACCACCCCGCGCCAAGTACGTGAGTTTCTGGGGACGGTGGGCTTTTGCAGACTCTGGACTAAAGAAAAAGTCCCATTCACCTGGACTGAGAAACACCAAAAAGCCTTTGACAGCATAAAGGCAGCCCTGCTTGCAGCCCCCGCTCTGGCTTTGCCAGATTTGACTAAGCCTTTTACCTTATATGTTGATGAGCTGCAATGGCCCTGCTTGTTAAAGACCCTGACAAGCTTACCCTGGGTCAGCATGTGACTATACCCACTACCAGAATTTGTTGCTGAATGATTGAGTAACTTTTGCTCCACCTGCCATCCTCAATCCTGCCACCTCCCCTTGGCGGATGACTCCACTCCTGTACATCAATGTGCTGATGAAACTGGAACAAGGAGAGATCTGACTGATCAGCCTTGGTGTGCCTGCCTGGTACACGGATGGCAGCAGCTTTGTCACAGGAGCAGCAGTAGCAGATGGAAAGCAGCTCATATCCATGGGGCCACCTACCAACAGAGGGGGCTACTTACCTCAGCAGGTAAAGATCAAATCAGCCTTGGCCTGAAAGTTTAAACTGGTACACGGATGGCAGTGGCCTCATGGTTAAAGGTAAGCGGAAGGCGGGGACAGCAGTGCAGCAGTGGACAAAAAGCAGGTGATCTAGGCCAGCAGCCTCCCTAAAGGGACTTCAGCCCAGAAAGCTGAACTTGTGGTTTTGATACAAGCTTTATAAATGACACTGACAGCAGGTATGCTTTTGCCACTGTATGGAACAATACAAACAAAGAAAGCTGTTGACATTTGCAGAAGACGTTCTCAATATGGATAAATGAGACTGCTCACATAGTCATCAAGAAGATTATTAAAGAAAATTTTTCCAAGGTTCAGAGTGCCAAAGGCAATAGTGTCAGATAATGGCCCTGCTTTGTTGCCCAGGTAAGTCAGGGTGTGGCCAAGCATTTAGAGGTCAAATAAAAATTACATTGTGTGTATAGACCTCAGAGCTCAGGATAGATAAAAATTAGTCTAAAACTCTAAGACAGACCTTGATAAAATTAATCGTGGAGACTGGCATGGACTTGGTGTTCCTTCCCTATGCCCTATTTCTTGATTCAGTTTTACTCTGTTTAAGATCCTTTATGAGACTCCTATGCCCATCACTGTCTTAACCTATGTTGTTAAACTAGCTATTGAGACTGACGGTAAAGACTGGGTGACCCTCCTTCCCTTTGTGCTTCTCAGAGTCCGAAACACACCTGGACGTTTCGGTCTTACTTCTTATGAAATTCTACATGGGGGACCGCCCCCCCTTGACTAAGTCTAGCAGGATATTGGATCCCTGTGTTGACTCTTTCTACACCCTGCTCTGTTGCCCAGCTCCAGCAAACAGACCCAACGACTAAAAAGAAAAAGATGGGGAGCCCCGAGGATGACCTAATTGGAATCCCATTCCCAGATCACAGCAGCGAGCTCCTGAGCTGCCTAAACGAGCAGCGCCAGCTGGGTCATCTGTGCGACCTCACCATCAGGACACAGGGTTTTGAGTACCAAACCCACAGGGCTGTGCTGGCTGCCTGTAGCCACTACTTCAAGAGGCTCTTTACAGAAGAGAGAGAGAGAACAGTAATAAAAACAGAGAGTGTTGAAACGGCTTCTGGGGGAGCAAAAGCCAGTGTGTGTGAGCTGAACTTTGTAGGGCCGGAGGCCCTAAGTGCCCTGCTCGAGTTTGCTTACACAGCCACACTGACCACCAGCAACGCCAATGTGCCGGCTGTACTCCAAGCTGCTCGGCTACTGGAAATCCCATGTGTCGTCACTACTTGCTTGGAGATTTTGCAAGGCAGTGGACTGGAAGCCCCCAGCCCAGATAAAGATGACTGTGAGCGAGCCCGACAGTACCTGGAGGCTTTTGCCACTGCCACCCCCACAGCCTCAACCTCAAAAATGCTCAACCCACCAGGCTACGGGCTGGCCCAGAGTAACGAACCTCCACTATCATCAGAAGAGCTGGGCTCAGATGAAGATCTCATTGACCCTGACCTGAGGGCTTACCTAAGTTCGCTGCACCAGGATGCCCTGACACCAGGCCTAAATGACCAAAACAAGCTAGTGCCTAAACGCCTTTCACAGATGCCCCAAGAGTGCCCAGTCTGTCACAAGATAATCCACGGGGCAGGCAAACTGCCTCGGCACATAAGGACCCACAATGGTGAAAAGCCTTTTGCCTGTGAGGTCTGCGGTATCCGCTTCACCAGGAATGATAAGCTGAAGATCCACATGCGAGAGCACACAGGAGAGCGACCCTACTCATGCCCCCACTGTCCAGCCCGCTTCCTGCATAACTACGACCTCAAAAACCATATGCATCTGCACACAGGGGGCCGGCTCTATGAATGCCACCTGTGCCACAAGGCCTACGCTAAGGAAGGCCATCTACAGCGCCATCTAAAAAATCAGAACTACCACAAAAATAATGTGGCCATCTCATCCCCTGCTGGACACGACCTCCCCAATGGCCACATAGACTAAGAGCTTTCTTAAGTTTTAGAACTAATCCTAATATGACTCAATCCTGTTGGTTATGTACAGCTATGGATGTTGATCTTAGAACTATAAAACGGTCTATTTTTGACTTCCCTGTCCAAAGTGATGTTACAAAACAGAAAGAGATTGGACTCTGTGGAGGGGGATAAATGCAGGACTCGCTCTAAGATTAGAGCTATTCACTAAAAGAAGGGGGGAATGAAAGAAGAAAAGCTGAACTCTCCATGAACTCTCCAACTCAGAGTTCTCTTACCCCTCCCATCTAGAGGTTGTTCCCGGAACACACCTGAACTTTTTACCTCAGAGTACATTCTTGAACTCTTCACCCCAGAGTCCGACCCCTCCCAAGTGAGAACGGTTCCAGGAGCATTTCTGAGATAAGGGTCTCCTGGAGCGAACTCAGTCCAACCCCTCCTAACTGAAGACTGTTCCAAGAACATTTTTGAGATAGGGGCCTCCTGGTACTACCCCAGAATGTTCCAATAGATCGAGTACATTGCCAAAATATAGGACACGACCCCTTGGTTATGTAAAGCTCCTTGGCAGAACACCTTGGTGACGTAAAACTTGTACTTTTCTCCTTACCCTTCTCCTATAAAAGCCTGTGACAAGTCTGGGCCAATTGCCGAATCTCCTCTGCACCTTGCTGGCTGCATGAGTTTCGACCCCAGATATCTGGTATATGTGCTTTTTGTGTGCTTTCTTGTCGTTGCTGTATTAAATCTTACTCTCTATACATCTTAAGTTCGGTCTCAGTGTCTTCTTGGGTGCGCGGCTGACCCGAGGCTTGAGTAAGTGCCTCCCTTTGGGAGTCCTGGAGTCTTTCACTACCAGCAACAAAATGGTGGCCCATCTCCAGTTCGAGGAGATCAGACAGACAGACAAACAGAGAGACAGACAGACAGACAAAGATAAGGATGGCAGCCCTGCCTGGTCTTTCTTTCTTTCTTATCCTTTTTAAAAAATGTTTATTTATTTATTTATTTATTTATTTATTTATTTATTTATTTATTAGATATAAGTACACTGTAGCTATCTTCAGATACTCCAAAAGAGGGTGTCAGATTCTGGAGAATCTAAATCCCTCTTATGGTCTGCATATGATGTACATAAACACAGTCTCACATATACTTCTAAAAATTTAAAGATGGGTGGGGCCACAGAAAGGGATCAACAATTAACAGCATTGTCTCCTCTTCGAGAGAACCTTAGATAAACTACCAGCAACTATATGGTGGCCCATCTCCAGTTCCAGGGTATCAGACAGACAGACAGACAGACAGAGATAAGAATGGAGGCCTGCCTGGTCTTTCTTTCTTTCTTATACTTTTAAAAAAAATGTTTATTTATTTATTTATTTATTTATTACATATAAGTACACTGTAGCTGTCTTCAGACACTCCAGAAGAGGGTGCCAGATTCTGGAGAATCTAAATCCCTCTTATGGTCTGCATATGATGTACATAAACACAGCCTCACATATACTTCTAAAAATTTAAAGATGTGTGGGGGCACTGAAAGGGCTCAAAAATTAACAGCATTGTCTCCTATAACAGAGAACCTGGGATCAACTACCAGCAACTATATGGTGGCCCATCTCCAGTTCCAGGGGATCAGGCAGACAAAGAGACAGACAGACAAGGGTGGCAGTCCTACCTGGTTTTTCTTTCTTTCTTATCCTTTTTAAAAAATGTTTATTTATTTATTTATGTATTTATAAGATATAAGTACACTGTAGCTGTCTTCAGACACTCCAGAAGAGGGTGTCAGATTCTGGAGAATATAAATCCCTCTTATGGTCTGCATATGATGGACATAAACACAGATTCACATACACTTCTAAAAATTTAAGATGGGTGGGGCCACTGAAAGGGCTCAACAATTAACAGCATTGTCTCTTCTTCCAGAAAACCTGGGATCAACTACCAGCAACTATATGGTGGCCCATCTCCAGTTCCAGGGGATCAGACAGACAGACAGACAGACAGAGATAAGGAGGGCAGGCCTGCCTGGTTTTTCTTTCTTTCTTATCCTTTTAAAATAATGTTTATTTATTTATTTATTTATTTATTTATGTATTTATTAGATATAAGTACACTGTAGTTGTCTTCAGACACTCCAGAAGAGGGTGTCAGATTCTGGAGAATCTAAATCCCTCTTATGGTCTGCATATGATGTACATAAACACAGCCTAACATATACTTCTAAAAATTTAAAGATAGGTGGAGCCACTGAAAGGGCTCAACAATTAACAGCATTGTCTCTTCTTCCAGAGAACCTGGGATCAACTAACAGCAACTATATAGTGGCCAATCTCCAGTTCCAATGGATCAGACAGACAGACAGACTGACAGAGATAAGGATGGAGGCCTGCCTGGTCTTTCTTTCTTTCTTATACTTTTAAAAAATGTTTATTAATTTAAGTATGTATTTATTAGATATAAGTACACTTTAGCTGTCTTCAGACACTCTAGAAGAGGGTGTCATCTTCTGGGTAATCTAAATCCCTCTTATGGTCTGCATATGATGTACATAAACACAGCCTCACATATACTTCTAAAAATTTAAAGAAGTGTGGGCCCACTGAAAGGGCTCAACAATTAACAGCATTGTCTCCTCTTCCAGAGATCCTTGGATGAACTACAAGCAACTATATGGTGGCCCATCTCAAGTTCCAGGGGATAAGACAGACAGACAGACAGACAGAGATAAGGATGGCAGGCCTGCCTGATTTTTCTTTATTTCTTATCCTTTTTAAAAAATGTTCATTTATTTATTTCTTTATTTATTTATTTATTTATTTATGTATTTATTAGATATAAGTACACTGTAGCTGTCTTCAGACTCTCCAGAAGAGGGTGTCAGATTCTGGAGAATCAATATCCCTCTTATGGTCTGCATATGCTGTACATGAACACAGCCTCACATATACTTCTAAAAATTTAAAGATGGGTGGGGCCACTGAAAGGGCTCAACAATTAACAGCATTGTCTCCTCTACCAGAGAACCTGGGATCAACTACCAGGAACTATATGGTGGCCCATCTCCAGTTCCAGGGGATCAGACAGACAGACAGACATACAGACAGATAGAGTTAAGGATGGAAGGCCTACCTGGTCTTTCATTCTTTCTTATCCTTTTTAAAAAATGTTTATTAATTTAAGTATGTATTTATTAGATATAAGTACACTGTAGCTCTCTTCAAACACTCCCGAAGAGGGTGTCAGATTCTGGAGAATCTATATCCCTCTTATGGTCTGCATATGATGTACATAAACACAGCCTCACATATACTTCTAAAAATTTATAGATGGGTGGGGCCACTGAAAGGGCTCAACAATTAACAGCACTGACTCCTCTTCCAGAGAACATGGGATCAACTACCAGCATTTATATGGTGGCCCATCTCTAGTTCCAGGGGAACAGACAGACAGACAGACAGACAAGGATGGCAGGCTTGCCTGGTCTCTCTTTCTTTATTATCCTTTTTTAAAAATGTTTATTTTTTTATTTATGAATTTATTAGATATAAGTACACTGTAGCAGTCTTCAGACACTCTAGAAGAGTGTGTCATCTTCTGGAGAATCTAAATCCCTCTTATGGTCTGCATATGATGTACATAAACACAACCTCACATATACTTCTAAAAATGTAAAGATGGGTGAGCCCACTGAAATGACTCAACAATTAACAGCATTGTCTCTTCTTCCAGAGAACGTGGGATAAACTACCAGCAACTATATGGTGGCCCATTTCAAGTTCCAGGGGATAAGACAGACATACAGACAGACAGAGATAAGGATGGCAGGCCTGCTTGATTTTTCTTTCTTTCTTATCCTTTTTAAAAAAGGTTTATTTATTTATTTATTTATTTATTTATTTATTTATTAGATATAAGTACACTGTAGCTGTCTTCAGGCACTCCAGAAGAGGGTGTCAGATTCTGGAGAATCTATATCCCTCCTATGGTCTGCATATGATGTACATGAACACAGCCTCACATATACTTCTAAAAATTTAAAGATGGGTGGGGCCACTGAAAGGACTCAACAATTAACAGCATTGTCTCCTCTTCCAGAGAACCTGGAATCAACTACCATCAACTATATGGTGGCTCATCTCCAGTTCCAGGGTATCTGACAGATAGACAGACAGACAGACAGACAGACATGGTGGCAGGCCTGCCTGGTCTTTCTTTCTTTCTTATACTTTTTAAAAAATGTTTATTTATTTATTTATGTATTTATTAGATATAAGTACACTGAAGCTGTCTTCAGACACTCTAGAAGAGGGTGTCATATTCTGGAGAATCTAAATCCCTCTTATGGTCTGCATATGATGTACATAAACACGGCCTCACATATACTTCTAAAAATTTAAAGATGTGTGGGCCCACTGAAAGGGCTCAACAATTAAAAGCATTGTCTCCTTTTCCAGAGAACCTGGGAACAACTACAAGCAACTCTATGGTGGCCCATCTCCAGTTCCAGAGGATCAGACAGACAGACAGACAGACAGACAGACCAGGATGGCAGGCTTGCCTGGTTTCTCTTTCTTTATTATCCTTTTTTAAAAATGTTTATGTGTTTATTTATGAATTTATTAGATATAAGTACACTGTAGCAGTCTTCAGACACTCTAGAAGAGTGTGTCATCTTCTGGAGAATCTAAATCCCTCTTATGGTCTGCATATGATGTACATAAACACAACCTCACATATACTTCTAAAAATGTAAAGATGGGTGAGCCCACTGAAATGACTCAACAATTAACAGCATTGTCTCTTCTTCCAGAGAACGTGGGATAAACTACCAGCAACTATATGGTGGCCCATTTCAAGTTCCAGGGGATAAGACAGACATACAGACAGACAGAGATAAGGATGGCAGGCCTGCTTGATTTTTCTTTCTTTCTTATCCTTTTTAAAAAAGGTTTATTTATTTATTTATTTATTCATTTATTTATTTATTTATTTATTTATTAGATATAAGTACACTGTAGCTGTCTTCAGGCACTCCAGAAGAGGGTGTCAGATTCTGGAGAATCTATATCCCTCCTATGGTCTGCATATGATGTACATGAACACAGCCTCACATATACTTCTAAAAATTTAAAGATGGGTGGGGCCACTGAAAGGACTCAACAATTAACAGCATTGTCTCCTCTTCCAGAGAACCTGGAATCAACTACCATCAACTATATGGTGGCTCATCTCCAGTTCCAGGGTATCTGACAGATAGACAGACAGACAGATAGACAGACATGGTGGCAGGCCTGCCTGGTCTTTCTTTCTTTCTTATACTTTTTAAAAAATGTTTATTTATTTATTTATGTATTTATTAGATATAAGTACACTGAAGCTGTCTTCAGACACTCTAGAAGAGGGTGTCATATTCTGGAGAATCTAAATCCCTCTTATGGTCTGCATATGATGTACATAAACACGGCCTCACATATACTTCTAAAAATTTAAAGATGTGTGGGCCCACTGAAAGGGCTCAACAATTAAAAGCATTGTCTCCTTTTCCAGAGAACCTGGGATCAACTACAAGCAACTCTATGGTGGCCCATCTCCAGTTCCAGAGGATCAGACAGACAGACAGACAGACAGAGATAAGGATGGCAGTCCTGCCTGGTCTTTCTTTCTTTCTTATCCTTTTAAAAAAATGTTTGTTTATTTATTTATTTATTTATTTATTTATTTATTTATTAGATATAAGTACACTGTAGCTATCTTCAGACACTCCAGAAGAGGGTGTCAGATTCTGGAGTATCGATATCCCTCTTATGGTCTGCATATGATGTTCATAAACATAGCCTCACATATACTTCTAAAAATTAAAATATGTGTGGGGCCACTTAAAGGTCTCAACAATTAACAGCATTGTCAACTCTACCAGAGATCCTGGGATCAACTACCAGCAACTATATGGTGGCCCATCTCCAGTTCCAGCTGATCAGACAGACAGACAGACACACAAGGATAATGATGGCAGGCCTACCTGGTCTTTCTTTCTTTCTTATCCTTTTTAAAAAATGTTTATTTATATATTTATGTATTTATTAGATATAAGTACAATGTAGCTGTCTTCAAACAATCAAGAAGAGGGTGTCAGATTCTGGAGAATCTAAATCCCTCTTATGGTCTGCATATGATGTACATAAACACAGCCTCAACTTTACTTCTAAAAATTTAAAGATGGGTGGGGCCACTGAAATGGCTCAACAATTAACAGCATTGTCTCCTCTTCCAGAGAGCCTGGGATCAACTTCCAGCAACTATATGGTGGCCCATCTCCAGTTCCAGGGTATCAAACAGACAGACAGACAGACAGAGTTAAGGATGGAGGCCTGCCTGGTCTTTCTTTCTTTCTTATCCTTTTTAAAAATATTTATTTTTTATATATGTATTCATTAGATATAAGTAAACTGTATCTGTTTCAGACACTCCAGAAGAGGTTGTCAGATTCTGGAGAATCTAAATCCCTCTTATGTTCTGAATATGATGTACATAAACACAGCCTCACATATACTTCTAAAATTAAAAATGGGTGGGGCCACTGAAAGGGCTCAACAATTAATAGCATTGTCTCCTCTTCCAGAGAACCTGGGATCAACTACCAGCTCCTACAAGGTGGCCCATCTCCAGTTCCAGGGGATCAGACAGACAGACAGACAGACAGAGATAATGATGGCAGGCCTGCCTGGTCTTTCTTTCTTTCTTATCCTTTTTAAAAAATATTTATTTATTTATTTATTTATTTATTTATTTATTTATTTATTTATTTATTTCTTAGATATAAGTACACTGTAGCTGTCTTCAGACACTCCAGAGGAGGGTGTCAGATTCTGGAGAATGTAAATCCCTCTTATGGTCTGCATAGGATGTACATAAACACAGCCTCACATATACTGAGCTGAGTTGTCACAGGCCAACTGCTGGAATTTCTGAGTACCACCTAGAGAGAGAAAAGCTATGCTGTGGTTTCTTAATTTATGTATTTTATTATTTCTATTTGTTGTTTTGTTTTGTTTTATTTGTTTTTAGAGAAGTCCTCAGTCTGTAGCTCTGGCTGACCCAGGACTGCCTACTTGTGTTAATTAGGGTTTCACAGCTGAGAACAGACACCAAGAGCAAGGTAAGGCTTAGAAAACCCTACATTCAGTGGTGGATCAAGCTCTTAATAAGAGCACTCTGTAGGTAGAGGCAGTCAGTTTCTGAGTTCGAGGCCACCCTGGTGAAAGACAGGGCTAGGGTAGGGGCTAGGGTGAGGAAAGAAAGAAAGAAAGAAAAAGTTTTTATAAAAGTTTTATAAAAAGTGTTAAAGTTTTTAAAAATTAAAAAAAAAAAAATACCAGATCACCATCACACAGCATTGGCTGTCTTCAGGTGTATCCTTTCAGCCTCCAAAACAAAAAACAATGGCTGGCTGTCTTCAGGTGTATCCTATTCTCGAGTCTTATTTCCAACCTTAGAGCTGGGCTGAGCTGCCTCATTATGTAATTGCAAACCTTCCTTGGTTTGTCTTTTCCATTTCTAAGACTAACAGGCCTTTTTCTATTTATTGAATATGCTCATGACTGTCCTTTAGATATAGTAAATATAACTGTTGCTTATAAAACTTGTTTTCTAGGAATTTTTAAAGGGCAATGGCAGAGTTTATTTATAAAAAAATATTTTGCATTTATTTATTTGTGTGAGTGATGAAGCTCAGGTCTTCAAACTCGTCAGGAGGTATGATTACCTCCCCTCTCTCTCAACCCCTCTCTCTCCTCTCTCAATGATTGTGTAAGAATGTTTTGCATGTGTATGCTGTGCCCACAGACTCCAGAACAGAGTATTAGATCCCCTGGAACTGATGATGGGCCACCATATATAATACTGGTAATTGAGCCCAGGTTCTCTGGAAGAGGAGACAATGCTCTTAATTGTTGAGCCCTCTCTGTAGCCACATCTTTTTTCTTTCTTTTTTTTTTTTTTTTGAGTATATGTGAGGCTGTGTTTATATACATCATATGCAGACAATAAGAATGATTTAGATTCTTCAGAATCTGACACCCTCTTCTGGACTGTCTGAAGATAGCTACAGCATACTTAAATATAATAAATAAATAAATCTTTAAAAAGAAAAGGAAAAGTAAAAAAGAAAGATCAGGCCTGCCATATGCGTGTTCATAGAGGAAAATGGAAGAGACCCCAATCTAACCTCAGCAGGGTGCTTCCTTCTGGATGGTAGCTCACAGTTTCATCCCAGCAAGACAGGCAAATCACTGAGTTCAAGTACAGTAAGGTTCAGGACAGCCAAGGTTAGGAAGGAAAAGGGTCTATGTTGAGAATACAAACCGACAAAACAACAACTAGGAAAAAGAAGTGACAGTTTAACTTGGGGTAGGGTACCAACAAGAGAAAGCTTTCTGTTACCACTTACAAACACCAGTAGCCTTGCACCCTTCTGCCCAGGTCCCTGCCTTCCTTTCTAGGAATTCTAAGGATGCCAGGGGGTGGGGGAATCCAGATTAACTTTTTAAAAACAAAGACTTGGTCTTTGATGTCTATAGGAAGCCCTTCTCAGTGCCTTTAACTACCATTGAACTTTCAGGGCTGTGACTCAACTGTAACAAGGAACAGGGCTAAGAACCTGCAGCCTTTGAAAACAACTATTTTTTTAAAGTGGGGGACCCAAATCAGCAGTAGAACCCCTCAGGTTCAGCCATAATACTTGTTAGGGAAAGAGCCTCAATGTCCGGAGCTGAGGTCTCATGGGTGAACTGCTTCAAGCTCTGAGTATCATTGAAAGAAAGAAAAGATATCATGTGGTTGCTTAATTTATTTATTTTATTATTTCTATTTTTTGTTTTCTTTTGTTTTGTTTTAGAAAAGGCCTCAGTCTGTAGCTATGGCTGACCTAGGACAGACTACACGTGTTAATTAGGGTTTCACAGCTGAGAAACAGACCATACCTATGTAAGACTTAGAAAACACAACAATCATTGGTGGCTCGAGGTCTTAATGAGAGCACTCTGGAGGCAGAGGCAGTCAGTTTTTGAGATCGAGGTGAGCCTGGTTAAAGACAGAGATAGGCAGGGCTAGGCAAGGCAGGGCTGGGCTAGGCTAGGCTAGGCAAGGGGCTGGGCTAGTCAAGGCAAGGGACTAGGCTAGGCTACTCAAGGGGCTAGGCAAGACAGACAGACAGAGAGAAAGACAGACAAGGATGGCAGGCCTGCCTGGTTTTTCTTTCTTTCTTATCCCTTTTAAAAAATGTTTATTTATTTATTTATTTATTTATTAATTTATTTATTTATTTACTTATTAGATATAAGTACACTGTAGCTGTCTTCAGACACTCCAGAAGAGGGTGTCAGATTCTGGAGAATCTATATCCCTCTTATGGTCTGCATATAATGTACATAAACACAGCCTCACATTTACTTCTAAAAATTTAAACATGTGTGGGGCCAATGAAAGGGATCAACAATTAACAGCATTGTCTCCTCTTATAGATAACCTGGGATCAACTACCAGCAACTATATGGTGGCCCATCTCCATTTCCAGGGGATCAGACAGACAGACAGACAAGGATGGCAGGCTTGCCTGGTCTCTCTTTCTTTATTATCCTTTTTTAAAAATGTTCATTTGTTTATTTATGAATTTATTAGATATAAGTACACTGTAGCTGTCTTCAGACACTCCAGAAGAGGGTGTCAGATTCTGGAGAATCTAAATCACTCTTATGGTCTGCATATTCGGTACATAAACACAGCCTCGCATATACTTCTAAAAATTTAAAGATGGGTGGGGCCACTGAAAGGGCTCAACAATTAACAGCATTGTCTCCTCTTCCAGAGAACCTGGGATCAACTACAAGCAACTCTATGGTGGCCCATCTCCAGGTCCAGAGGATCAGACAGACAGACAGACAGACAGAGATAAGGATGGCAGGCCTGCCTGGTCTTTCTTTCTTTTTTATCTTTTTAAAAAAATGTTTATTTCTTTATTTATGTATTTATTAGATATAAGTACACTGTATCCGTCATAGACACTCCAAAAGACGGTGTCAGATTCTGGAGAATATAAATCCCTCTTTAAGGGTCTGAATATGATGTACATAAACACAGCATCACATTTACTTCTAGAAATTTAAAGATGGGTGGGGCCACTGAAAGTGCTGAACAATTAACAGCATTGTCTCCTCTTCAGAAGACCTGGGATCAACTATCAGCAACAAAATGGTGGCCCATCTCCAGTTCCAGGAGATCAGACAGACAGACAAACAGAGAGACAGACAGACAGACAAAGATAAGGAGGGCAGCCCTGCCTGGTCTTTCTTTCTTTCTTATCCTTTTAAAAAAATGTTTATTTATTTATTTATTTATTTATTTATTTATTTATGTATTTATTAGATATAAGTACACTGTAGCTGTCTTCAGACACTCTAGAAGAGGGTGTCATCTTCTGGAGAATCTAAATCCCTCTTATGGTCTGCATATGATGTACATAAAGACAGCCTCACATATACTTCTAAAAATTTAAAGATGGGTGGGCCCACTGAAAGGGCTCAACAATTAACAGCATTGTCTCTTCTTCCAGAGAACGTGGGATCAACTACCAGCAACTATGTGGTGGCCCATCTCAAGTTCCAGGGGATAAGACAGACAGACAGACAGACAGACAGAGATAAGGATGGCAGGCCTGCCTGATTTTTCATTCTTTCTTATCCTTTTAAAAAAATGTTTATTTATTTATTTATTTATTCATTTATTCATTTATTTATTTATTTATGTATTTAAGATATAAGTACACTGTAGCTGTCGTCAGACTCTCCAGAAGACGGTGCATATTCTGGAGAATCTAAATCCCTCTTATGGTCTGCATATGATTTACATAAACACAGCCTCACATATACTTCTAAAAATTTAAAGAAGGGTGGGGCCACTCTAAAAGCTCAACAATTAACAGCATTGTCTCCTCTTCCAGAGTACCTGCGATCAACTACCAGCAACTATATGGTGGCCCATCTCCAGTTCCAGGGGATCATACAGACAGACATACAGACAGTAATAAGAATGGCAGGCCTGCCTGGTCTTTCTTTCTTTCTTATCCTTTTTAAAAAATGTTTATTTATATATTTATTTATGGATTTATTAGATATTAGTACACTGTAGCTGTCTTCAGACACTCCAGAAGAGGGTGTCAAATTCTGGAATCTAAATCCCTCTTATGGTCTGCATATGATGTACATAAACACAGCCTCACATATACTTCTAAAAATTTAAAGATGTGTGGGGTCACTGAGAGGGCTCAACAATTAACAGCATTGTCTCCTCTTTCAGAGAACCTTGGATCAACTACCAGCAACTATATGGTGGCCCATCTCCAGTTCCAGGGGATCAGACAGACAGACAGACAGACAGAGATAAGGATGGCAGGCCTGCCTGGTCTTACATTCTTTCTTATCCTTTTTCAAAAATGTTTATTTATTTATTTATTTATTTATTTATTTATTTATTTATTTATTATAAGTACACTGTAGCTGTCTTCAGACACTCCAGTATAGGGTGTCAGATTCTGGAGAATCTAAATCCTCTTATAATCTGAATATGATGTACATAAACACAGCCTCACATATACTTCTAAATATTTAAAGAAGTGTGGGGCCACTGAAAGGGCTCAACAATTAACAGCATTGTCTCCTCTTCCAGAGAACCTTGGATCAACTACCAGCAACTATATGGTGGCCCATCTCCAGTTCCCGGGGATCAGATAGACAGACAGACAGACAGACAGAGATATGGATGGCAGGCCTACCTGGTCTTTCTTTCTTTCTTATCCTTTTTAAAAATGTTTATTTATTTATTTATTTATTTATCTATTTATTTATTTGATATAAGTACACTGTAGCTGTCTTCAGACACTCCAGAAGAGGGTGTCAGATTCTGGAGAGTCTAAATCCCTCTTATGGTCTGCATATGATGTACATAAACACAGCCTCACATTTACTACTAAATATTTAAAGATGGGTGGCGCCACTGAAAGGGCTCAACAATTAACAGCATTGTCTCCTCTTCCAGAGAACCTGGGATCAACTACCAGCAATTATTCGTGGCCCATCTCCAGTTCCAGGGGATCATACAGACAGACATACAGACAGTGCTAAGGATGGCAGGCCTGCCTGGTCTTTCTTTCTTTCTTATCCTTTTTAAAAAAATGTTTATTTATATATTTATTTATGTATTTATTAGATATAAGTACACTGTAGCTGTCTTCAGACACTCCAGAAGAGGGTGTCAGATTCTGGAGAATCTAAATCCCTCTTATGGTCTGCATATGATGTACATAAACACAGCCTAACATATACTTCTAAAAATTAAAAGATGTGTGGGGCCACTGAAAGGGCTCAAAAATTAACAGCATTGTCTCCTCTTATAGAGAACCTGGGATCAACTACCAGCAACTCTATGGTGGTCCATCTCCAGTTCCAGGGGATCAGACAGACAGACAGACAGACAGTGATAAGGGTGGCAGGCCTGCCTGGTCTTTCTTTCTTTCTTATCCTTTTTTTAAAAAAAATGTTTGTTTATTTATTTATTTAATTATTTATTAGATATAAGTACACTGTAGCTGTTCACACACTGCAGAAGAGGGTGTCAGATTCTGGAGAATCTAAATCCCTCTTATGGTCTGCATATGATGTACATAAACACAGCCTCACATATACTTCTAAAAATTTAAAGAAGGGTGTGGCCACTCTAAAAGCTCAACAATTAACAGCATTGTCTCCTCTTCCAGAGTACCTGGGATCAAATACCAGCAACTATATGGTGGCCCATCTCCAGTTCCAGGGGATCATACAGACAGACATACAGACAGTGATAAGGATGGCAGGCCTGCCTGGTCTTTCTTTCTTTCTTATCCTTTTTAAAAAAATGTTTATTTATATATTTATTTATGGATTTATTAGATATAAGTACACTGTAGCTGTCTTCAGACACTCCAGAAGAGGGTGTCAGATTCTGGAGAATCTAAATCCCTCTTATGGTCTGCATATGATGTACATAAACACAGCCTCACATATACTTCTAAAAATTTAAAGTTGTGTGGGGCCACTGGGAGGGCTCAACAATTAACAGCATTGTCTCCTCTTTCAGAGAACCTGGGATAAACTACCAGCACCTTATGGTGGCCCATCTCCAGTTCCAGTGGATCAGACCGACAGACAGACAGAGAGACAGAGATAAGGATGGCAGGCCTGCCTGGTCTTTCTTTCTTATCTTTTTTAAAAAAATGTTTATTTATATATTTATTTATGTATTTATTAGATATAAGTACACTGTAGCTGTCTTCAGACTCTCCAGAAGAGGGTGTCATATTCTGGAGAATATAAATCCCTCTTATGGTCTGCATATGATGTACATAAACACAGCCTCACATATACTTCTAAAAATTTAAAGATGTGTGGGCCCACTGAAAGGGCTCAACAATTAACACCATTGTCTCCTCTTCCAGAAAACTTGGGATCAAATACCAGCAACTATATGATGGCCCATCTCAAGTTGCAGGGGATCAGACAGACAGACAGACAGACAGAGATAAGGATGGCAGGCCTGCCTGATTTTTCTTTATTTCTTATCCTTTTTAAAAATGTTTATTTATTTATTTATTTATTTATTCATTTATTTATTTATTTATTTATTTATTTATTTATTTATTTATGTATTTATTAGATATAAGTACACTGTAGCTGTCTTCAGACACTCCAGAAGAGGGTGTCAGATTCTGGAGAATCTATATCCCCCTTATGGTCTGCATATGATGTACATAAACACAGCGTCACATATACTTCTAAAAATTTAAAGATGGGTGGGGCCACTGAAAGGGCTCAACAATTAACAGCATTGTCTCATCTTCAAAAGGACCTGGGATCAACTACCAGCAACTATATTGTGGCCCATCTCCAGTTACAGGGGATCAGACAGACATACATACAGACAGACAGACAAGGATTACAGACCTGCCTGGTTTTTCTTTATTTCTTATACATTTTAAAAATGTTTATTTATTCATATATGTATTTATTAGATATAAGTACACTGTAGCTGTCTTCAGACACTTTAGAAGAGGGTGTCATATTCTGGAGAATCTAAATCCCTATTATGGTCTGCATATGATGTACATAAACACAGCCTCACATATACTTCTAAAAATTTAAAGAAGTGTGGGGCCACTGAAACGGCTCAACAATTAACAGCATTGTCTCCTCTACCACAGAACCTGGGATCAACTAGCAGCAACTATATGGTGGCCCATCTCCAGTTCCAGGGGATAAGACAGACAGACAGATAGACAGACAAGAATTGTAGGCCTGCCTGGTTTTACTTTCTTTCTTATCCTTTTTAAAAAATGTTTATTATTTATTTATTTATTTATTTATTTATTTATTTATTTATTTATTATAAGTACAATGTAGCTGTCTTCAGACACTCCAGAAGAGGCTGTCAGATTCTGGAGAATCTAAATCCCTCTTATGGTCTGCATATGATGTACATAAACACAGCCTCACATATACTTCTAAAAATTTAAAGATGTGTGGGGCCTCTGAGAGGGCTCAACAATTAACAGCATTGTCTCCTCTACCAGAGAACCTGGGATGAACTACCAGCAACTATATGGTGGCCCATCTCCAGTTGCAGGGGATCAGACAGACAAAGAGACAGACAGACAAGGGTGGCAGGCCTCCCTGGTTTTTCTTTCTTTCTTATCCTTTTTAAAAAATGTTTATTTATTTATTTATGTATTTATTAGATATAAGTACAATGTAGCTGTCTTCAAACAATCCAGAAGAGGGTGTCAGATTCTGGAGAATATAAATCCCTCTTATGGTCTGCATATGATGGACATAAACACAGATACACATACACTTCTAAAAATTTAAAGATGAGTGGGGCCACTGAAAGGGCTCAACAATTAACAGCATTGTCTCTTCTTCCAGAGAACCAGGGATCAACTACAAGCAACTATATGGTGGCCCATCTCGAGTTCCAGGGGATCAGACAGACAGACAGACAGACAGACATACAGACAGAGATAAGGAGGGCAGGCCTGCCTGGTCTTTCTTTCTTTCTTATCCTTTTAAAATAATGTTTATTTATTTATTTATTTATGTATTTATTTATTAGATATAAGTACACTGTAGTTGTCCTCAGACACTCCAGAAAAGGGTGTCAGATTCTGGAGAAACTAAATACCTCTTATGGTCTGCATATGATGTACATAAACACAGCCTAACATATACTTCTAAAAATTTAAAGATAGGTGGAGCCACTGAAAGGGCTCAACAATTAACAGCATTGTCTCCTCTTCCAGAGAACCTGGGATCAACTCACAGCAACTATATGGTGGCCCATCTCCAGATCCAGTTATCAGAACGACAGACAGACAGACAGACAGACAGACAGACAGACAGACAGACAGAGATAATGATGGTAGGCCTGCTTGGTCTTTCTTTATTTCTTATCCGGTTTAAATAATGTTTATTTATTTATTTATTTATTTATTTATTTATTTATTTATTAGATATAAGTACACTGTAGCTGTCTTCAGACAATCCAGAAGAGGGTGTCAGATTCTGGAGAATCTAAATCCCTCTTATGGTCTGCATATGATGTACATAAACACAGCCTCATATATACTACTAAAAATTTAACGATGGGTGTGGCCACTGAAAGGGCTCAAAAATTAACAGCATTGTCTCCTCTTCCAGAGAACCTGGGATCAACTACCAGCAGCTATATGGTGGCCCATCTCCAGTTCGAGGAGATCAGAACGACAGACAGACAGACAGACAGACAGACAGACAGAGATAAGGATGGCAGGCCTGCCTGGTCTTTCTTTCTTTCCTATCTGGTTTAAATAATGTTTATTTATTTATTTATTTATTTATTTATTTATTTATGTATTTATTAGATAAAAGTACACTGTAGCTGTCTTCAGACACTCCAGTAGAGGGTGTCAGATTCTGGAGAATCTAAATCCTCTTATAATCTGAATATGATGTAAATAAACACAGCCTCACATATACTTGTAAATATTTAAAGAAGTGTGGGGCCACTGAAAGCGCTCAACAACTAACAGCATTGTCTCCTCTTCCAGAGAACTTTGTATCAACTACCAGCAACTATATGGTGGCCCATCTCCAGTTCCAGGGGATCAGACAGACAGACAGACAGACAGAGATAAGGATCGCAGGCCTGCCTGGTCTTACTTTCTTTCTTATCCTTTTTAAAAATGTTTATTTATATATTTATTTATTCATTTATTTTTTTATTTATGAATTTTTTATATATAAGTACACTGTAACTGTCTTCAGACACTCCAGTAGAGGGTGTCAGATTCTGTAGAATCTAAATCCTCTTATAATCTGAATATGATGTACATAAACACAGCCTCACATATACTTCTAATTATTTAAAGAAGTGTGGGGCCACTGAAAGGGCTCAACAATTAACAGCATTGTCTCCTATTCCAGAGAACCTTGGATCAACTACCAGCAACTATATGGTGGCACATCTCCAGTTCCCGGGGATCAGATACACAGACAGACAGACAGACAGAGATATGGATGGCAGGCCTGCCTGGTCTTTCTTTCTTTCTTATCCTTTTTAAAAAATGTTTATTTATTTATTTATTTATCTATTTATTTATTAGATATAAGTACACTCTAGCTGTCTTCAGACACTCCAGAAGAGTGTGTCAGATTCTGGAGAATCTAAATCCCTCTTATGGTCTGCTTATGATGTACATAAACACAGCCTCACATATACTTCTAAAAATTTAAAGATGTGTGGGGCCACTGAGAGGGCTCAACAATTAACAGGATTGTCTCCTCTACCAGAGAACCTGGGATCAACTACCAGCAACTATATGGTGGCCCATCTCCAGTTCCAGGGTATCAGGCAGACAAAGAGACAGACAGACAAGGGTGGCAGGCCTCCCTGTTTTTTCTTTCTTTCTTATCCTTTTTAAAAAATATTTATTTATTTATTCATGTATTTATGAGATATAAGTACACTGTAGCTGTCTTCAGACACTCTAGAAGAGGGTGTCAGATTCTGGAGAATATAAATCCCTCTTATGGTCTGCATATGATGGACATAAACACAGATTCACATAAACTTCTAAAAATTTAAGATGGGTGGGGCCACTGAAAAGGCTGAACAATTAACAGCATTGTCTCTTCTTCCAGAGAACCTAGGATCAACTACCAGCAACTATATGGTGGCCCATCTCCAGTTCTAGGGGATCAGACAGACAGACAGACAGACAGAGATAAGGAGGGCAGGACTGCCTGGTCTTTCTTTCTTTCTTATCCTTTTAAAATAATGTTTATTTATTTATTTATTTATGTATTTATTAGATATAAGTACACTGTAGCTGTCTTCAGACACTCCAGAAGAGGGTGTCATCTTCTGGAGAATCTAAATCCCTCTTGTGGTCTGCATATGATGTACATAAACACAGCCTCACATATACTTCTAAAAATTAAACGATGGGTGGGCCCACTGAAATAGCTCAACAATTAACAGCATTTTCTCTTCTTCCAGAGAACGTGGGATCAACTACCAGCAACTATATGGTGGCCCATTTCAAGTTCCAGGGGATAAGACAGACAGACAGACAGACAGACAGAGATAAGGATGGCAGGCCTGCCTGATTTTTCTTTCTTTCATATCCTTTTTAAAAATGTTTATATATTTATTTATTCATTTATTCATTTATTTATTTATTTATTTATTTATTTATTTATTTATTTATTTATGTATTTATTAGATATAAGTACACTGTAGCTGTTTTTAGAATCTCCAGAAGAGGGTGTCAGATTCTGGAGAATCCTTATCCCTCTTATGGTCTGCATATGATGTACATAAACACAGCCTCACATATACTTCTAAAAATTTAAAGATGGGTGGGGCCACTGAAAGGGCTCAACAATTAACAGCATTGTCTCATCTTCCAGAGGACTTGGGATCAACTACCAGCAACTGTATTGTGGCCCATCTCCAGTTCCAGGGGATCAGACAGACATACATACAGACAGACAGACAAGGATTGCAGGCCTGCCTGGTTTTTCTTTCTTTCTTATACATTTTAAAAATGTTTTTTTTTTATATATGTATTTATTAGATATAAGTACACTGTAGCTGTCTTCAGGCACTTCAGAAGAGGGTGTCATATTCTGGAGAATCTAAATGCCTCTTATGGTCTGCATATGATGTTCATAAACACAGCCTCACATATACTTCTAAAAATTTAAAGATGTGTGGGGCCACTGAAACGGCTCAACAATTAACAGCATTGTCTCCTCTACCAGAGTACCTGGGATCAACTAGCAGCAACTATATGGTGGCCCATCTCCAGTTCCAGGGGATCAGACAGACAGACAGACAGACAGACAAGGATTGAAGGCCTGACTGGTTTTACTTTCTTATCCTTTTTAAAAAATGTTTATTTATTTATTTATTTATTTATGTATTTATTAGATATAAGTACACTGTAGCTGTCTTCAGACTCTCCAGAAGAGGGTGTCAGATTCTGGAAAATCTATATCCCTCTTATGGTCTGCATATGATGTACATGATCACAGCCTCACATATACTTCTAAAAATTTAAAGATGGGTGGGCCCACTGAAAGGGCTCAACAATTAACACCATTGTCTCCTCTTCCAGAGAACGTGGGATCAAATACCAGCAACTATATGGTGGCCCATCTCAAGTTGCAGGGGATCAGACAGACAGACAGACAGACAGACAGAGATAAGGATGGCAGTCCTGCCTGATTTTTCTTTCTTTCATATCCTTTTAAAAATGTTTATTTATTCATTTATTTATTTATTTATTTATTTATTTATTTATTTATTTATTTATTAGATATAAGTACACTGTAGCTGTCTTCAGACTCTCCAGAAGAGGGTGTCAGATTCTGGAGAATCTATATCCCTCTTATGGTCTGCATATGATGTACATAAACACAGCCTCACATATACTTCTAAAAATTTAAAGATGGATGGGGCCACTGAAAGGGCTCCACAATTAACAGCATTGTCTCATCTTTCAGAGGATCTTGGATCAACTACCAGCAACTATATTGTGGCCCACTCCAGTTCCAGGGGATCAGACAGACATACATACAGACAGACAGACAAGGATTGCAGGCCTGCCTGGTTTTTCTTTCTTTCTTATACATTTTAAAAATGTTTATTTTTTATATATGTATTTATTAGATATAAGTACACTGTAGCTGTCTTCAGGAACTTCAGAAGAGGGTGTGAGATTCTGGAGAATCTAAATGCCTCTTATGGTCTGCATATGATGTACATAAACACAGCCTCACATATACTTCTAAAAATTTAAAGATGTGTGGGGCCACTGAAACGGCTCAACAATTAACAGCATTGTCTCCTCTACCAGAGTACCTGGGATCAACTAGCAGCAACTATATGGTGGCCCATCTCCAGTTCCAGGGGATCAGACAGACAGAGAGACAGACAGACAAGGATTGCAGGCCTGCCTGGTTTTACTTTCTTTCTTATCCTTTTAAAAAAATGTTTATTTATTTATTTATTTATTTATTTATTTATGCATTTCTTAGATATAAGTACACTGTAGCTGTCTTCAGACACTCCAGAAGAGGGTGTCAGATTCTGGAGAATCTAAATCCCTCTTATGGTCTGCATATGATGTACATAAACACAGCCTCACATATACTACTAAAAATTTAACGATGGGTGGGGCCACTGAAAGTGCTCAACAATTAACAGCATTGTCTCCTCTTCCAGAGAACCTGTGATCAACTACCAGCACCTATATGTTGGCCCATCTCCAGTTCCAGATGATCAGAACGACAGACAGACAGACAGACAGATATAAGGATGGTAGGCCTGCCTGGTCCTTCTTTTTTCTTATCCGGTTTAAATAATGTTTATTTATTTATTTATTTATTTATTTATTTATTTATTTATTTATTTATTTATTAGATATAAGTACACTGTAGCTGTCTTCAGACACTCCAGAAGAGGGTGTCAGATTCTGATGAATCTAAATCCCTCTTCTGGTCTGCATATGATGTACATAAACACAGCCTCACATACACTTCTACAAATTTAAAGATGGGTAGGGCCACTGATAGGGTTCAACAATTAACAGCATTGTCTCCTCTTCCAGAGAACCTTGGATCAACTACCAGCAACTATATGGGGGACCATCTCCAGTTCCAGGGGATCAGACAGACAGAGAGACAGACAGACAGAGATAAGGATGGCAGGCCTGCCTGGTCTTACTTTCTTTCTTATCCTTTTTAAAAAATGTTTGTTTATTTATTTATTTATTTATTTATTTATTTATTATATATAAGTACACTGTAGCTGTCTTCAGACACTCCAGTAGAGGGTGTCAGATTCTGGAGAATCTAAATCCTCTTATAATTTGAATATGATGTACATAAACACAGCCTCACATATAGTTCTAAATATTGAAAGAAGTGTGGGGTCACTGAAAGGGCTCAACAATTAATAGCATTGTCTCCTCTTCCAGAGAACCTTGGATCAACTACCAACAACTATATGGTGGCCCATCTCCAGTTTCCGGGGATCAGATAGACAGACAGACAGACAGACAGACAGACAGCGATATGGATGGCAGGCCTGCCTGGTCTTTCTTTCTTTCTTATCCTTTTTAAAAAATATTTATTTATTTATTTATCTATTTATTTATTAGATATAAGTTCACTGTAGCTGTCTTCAGACACTCCAGAAGAGGGTGTCAGATTCTGGAGAATCTATATCCCTCTTATGGTCTGCATATGATGTACATAAATACAGACTCACATTTTCTTCTAAAAATTTAAAGATGGATGGGGCCCCAGAAATGGCTCAACAATTAACAGCATTGCCTCCTCTTCCAGAGAACCTTGGATAAACTACCAGCAACTATATGGTGGCCCATCTCCAGTTCCAGGGTATCAGACAGTCTGACAGAGAGACAGAGATAAGGATGGAGGCCTGCCTGGTCTTTCTTTCTTTCTTATACTTTAAAAAAAATGTTTATTTATTTATTTATTTATTTATTCATTAGATATAAGTACACTGTAGCTGTCGTCAGACACTCTAGAAGAGGGTGTCATCTTCTGCAGAATCTAAATCCCTCTTATGGTCTGCATATGATGTACATAAACACAGCCTCACATATACTTCTAAAAATTTAAAGATGTGTGGGGCCACTGAGAGGGCTCAACAATTAACAGCATTGTCTCCTCTACCAGAGAACCTGGGATCAACTACCAGCAACTATATGGTGGCCCATCTCCAGTTCCAGGGGATCAGGCAGACAAAGAGACAGACAGACAAGGGTGGCAGGCCTCCCTGGTTTTTCTTTCTTTCTTTTCCTTTTTAAAAAATGTTTATTTATTTATTTATGTATTTATTAGATATAAGTACACTGTAGCTGTCTTCAGACACTCCAGAAGAGGGTGTCAGATTCTGGAGAATATAAATCCCTCTTATGGTCTGCATATGATGGAAATAAACACAGATTCACATACACTTCTAAAAATTTAAGATGGGTGGGGCCACTGAAAGGTCTCAACAATTAACAGCATTGTCTCTTCTTCCAGAGAACCTGGGATCAACTACCAGCAACTATATGGTGGCCCATCTCCAGTTCCAGGTGATCAGACAGACAGACAGACAGACAGAGATAAGGAGGGCAGGCCTGCATGGTCTTTCTTTCTTTCTTTCTTATCCTTTTAAAATAATGTTTATTTATTTATTTATTTATTTATGTATTTATTAGATATAAGTACAATGTAGTTGTCTTCAGACACTCCAGAAGAGGGTGTTAGATTCTGGAGAATCTAAATCCCTCTTATGGTCTGCATATGATGTACATAAACACAGCCTCACATTTACTTCTAAAAATTTAAAGGTGGGGGGGCCACTGAAAGGGCTCAGCAATTAACAGCATTGTCTCCTCTTCCAGAGAACCTGGGATCAACTACCTGAAACTATATGGTGGCCCATCTCCACTCCCAGGGGATCAGACAGACAGACAGACAGACAAGGATAAGGATAAGGATGGCAGGCCTGCCTGGTCTTTCTTTCTGTCTTATCCTTTTTACAAAATGTTTATTTATTTATTTATTTATTTATTTTTGTATGTATTTATTAGATATAAGTACACTGTAGCTGTTCAGACACTCCAGAAGAGGGTGTCAGATTCTGGAGAATCTAAATCCCTCTTATGGTCTGCATATGATGTACATAAACACAGCCTCACATATACTTCTAAAAATTTAAAGAAGGGTGGGGCCACTCTAAAAGCTCAACAATTAACAGCATTTTCTCCTCTTCCAGAGTACCTGGGATCAACTACCAGCAACTATATGATGGCCCATCTCCAGTTCCAGGGGATCAGACAGACAGACATACAGACAGTGATAAGGATGGCAGGCCTGACTGGTCTTTCTTTCTTTCTTATCCTTTTTTTAAAAAAAATGTTTATTTATTTATTTATTTATTTATTTATTTATGTATTTATTAGATATAAGTACACTGTAGCTGTTCAGACACTCCAGAAGAGGGTGTCAGATTCTGGAGAATCTAAATCCCTCTTATGGTCTGCATATGATGTACATAAACACAGCCTCACTTATAGTGAGCTGAGGTGTCACAGGCCAACTGCTGGAATTTCTGAGTACCACCTAGATAGAGATAAGCTATGCTGTGGTTGCTTAATTTATGTATTTTATTATTTCTATTTGTTGTTTTGTGTTGTTTTATTTGTTTTTAGAAAAGTCCTCAGTGTAGCTCTGGCTGACCCAGGACTGCCTACTTGTGTTAATTAGGGTTTCACAGCTGAGAACAGACACCAAGAGCAAGGTAAGGCTTAGAAAACCGGACATTCAGTGGTGGCTCAAGCTCTTAATGAGAGCACTCTGTAGGCAGAGGCAGTCAGTTTCTGAGTTCGAGGCCACCCTGGTGAAAGACAGGGCTAGGGTAGGGGCTAGGGTAAGAAAGAAAGAGAGAGAGAGAGAGAGAGAAAGAGAGAGAGAGAGAAAGAGAGAGAGAGAGAAAGAGAGAGAGAGAGAGAGAATAAAAAGTTTTTATAAAATTTTTATAAAAAGTGTTAAAGTTTTTAAAAATTAAAAAAAAAAATACCAGATCACCATCACACAGCATTGGCTGTCTTCAGGTGTATCCTTTCAGCCTCCAAAACAAAAAACAATGGCTGGCTGTCTTCAGGTGTATCCTATTCTCGAGTCTTATTTCCAACCTTAGAGCTGGGCTGAGCTGCCTCATTATGTAATTGCAAACCTTCCTTGGTTTGTCTTTTCCATTTCTAAGACTAACAGGCCTTTTTCTATTTATTGAATATGCTCATGACTGTCCTTTAGATATAGTAAATATAACTGTTGCTTATAAAACTTGTTTTCTAGGAATTTTTAAAGGGCAATGGCAGAGTTTATTTATAAAAAAATATTTTGCATTTATTTATTTGTGTGAGTGATGAAGCTCAGGTCTTCAAACTCGTCAGGAGGTATGATTACCTCCCCTCTCTCTCAACCCCTCTCTCTCCTCTCTCAATGATTGTGTAAGAATGTTTTGCATGTGTATGCTGTGCCCACAGACTCCAGAACAGAGTATTAGATCCCCTGGAACTGGAGATGGGCCACCATATATAATACTGGTAATTGAGCACAGGTTCTCTGGAAGAGGAGACAATGCTCTTAATTGTTGAGCCCTCTCTGTAGCCACATCTTTCTTTTTTTTTTTTTTTGAGTATATGTGAGGCTGTGTTTATATACATCATATGCAGACAATAAGAATGATTTAGATTCTTCAGATTCTGACACCCTCTTCTGGACTGTCTGAAGATAGCTACAGCATACTTAAATATAATAAATAAATAAATCTTTAAAAAGAAAAGGAAAAGTAAAAAAGAAAGAACAGGCCTGCCATATGCATGTTCATAGAGGAAAATGGGAGAGACCCCAATCTAACCTCAGCAGGGTGCTTCCTTCTGGATGGTAGCTCACAGTTTCATCCCAGCAAGACAGGCAAATCATTGAGTTCAAGGACAGTAAGGTTCAGGACAGCCAAGGTTAGGAAGGAAAAGGGTCTATGTTGAGAATACAAACCGACAAAACAACAACTAGGAAAAAGAAGTGACAGTGTAACTTGGGGTAGGGTACCAACAAGAGAAAGCTTTCTGTTACCACTTACAAACACCAGTAGCCTTGCACACTTCTGCCCAGGTCCCTGCCTTCCTTTCTAGGAATTCTAAGGATGCCAGGGGGTGGGGGAATCCAGATTAACTTTTTAAAAACAAAGACTTGGTCTTTGATGTCTATAGGAAGCCCTTCTCAGTGCCTTTAACTACCACTGAACTTTCAGGGCTGTGACTCAACTGTAACAAGGAACAGGGCTAAGAACCTGCAGCCTTTGAAAACAACTATTTTTTTAAAGTGGGGGACACAAATCAGCAGTAGAACCCCTCAGGTTCAGCCATAATACTTGTTAGGGAAAGAGACTCAATGTCCGGAGCTGAGGTCTCATGGGTGAACTGCTTCAAGCTCTGAGTATCATTGAAAGGAAGAAAAGATATCATGTGGTTGCTTAATTTATTTATTTTATTATTTCTATTTTTTGTTTTCTTTTGTTTTGTTTTAGAAAAGGCCTCAGTCTGTAGCTATGGCTGACCTAGGACAGACTACATGTGTTAATTAGGGTTTCACAGCTGAGAAACAGACCATACCTATGTAAGACTTAGAAAACCCAACAGTCAGTGGTGGCTCGAGCTCTTAATGAGAGCACTCTGGAGGCAGAGGCAGTCAGTTTCTGAGTTTGAGGCCAGCCTGGTTAAAGACAGGGATAGGCAGGGCTAGGCAAGGCAGGGCTTGGCTAGGCTAGGCTAGGCAAGGGGCTGGGCTAGTCAAGGCAAGGGACTAGGCTAGGCTACTCAAGGGGATAGGCAAGACAGACAGACAGAGAGAAGGACAGACAAGGATGGCAGGCCTGCCTGGTTTTTCTTTCTTTCTTATCCCTTTTAAAAAATGTTTGTTTATTTATTTATTTATTTATTTATGTATTTATTAGATATACGTACACTGTAGCTGTCTTCAGACACTCCAGAAGAGGGTGTCAGATTCTGGAGAATCTATATCCCTCTTATGGTCTGCATATGATGTACATAAACACAGCCTCACATATACTTCTAAAAATTTAAAGAAGGGTGGGGCCACTCTAAAAGCTCAACAATTAACAGCATTGTCTCCTCTTCCAGAGTACCTGGGATCAACTACCAGCAACTATATGGTGGCCCATCTCCAGTTCCAGTGGATCAGACAGACAGACAGACAGAGAGACAGAGATAAGGATGGCAGGCCTGCCTGGTCTTTCTTTCTTTCTTATCCTTTTTAAAAAAATGTTTATTTATTTATTTATGTATTTATTAGATATAAGTACACTGTAGCTGTCTTCAGACACTCCAGAAGAGGGTGTCAGATTCTGGAGAATCTAAATCCCTCTTATGGTCTTCATATGATGTACATAAACAAGGCCTCACATATACGTCTAAAAATTTAAAGATGTGTGGGGACAGTGAGAGGGCTCAACAATTAACAGCATTGTCTCCTCTTTCAGAGAACCTGGGATAAACTACCAGCACCTTATGGTGGCCCATCTCCAGTTCCAGTGGATCAGACAGACAGACAGACAGAGAGACAGAGATAAGGATGGAAGGCCTGCCTGGTCTTTCTTTATTTCTTATACTTTTTAAAAAATGTTTATTTATTTATTTATTTATTTATTTATTTATTAGATATAAATACACTGTAGCCGTCTTCAGACACTCCAGAAGAGGGTGTCAGATTCTGGAGAATCTAAATCCCTCTTATGATTTGAATATGATGTACATAAACACAGCCTCACATATACTTCTAAAAATTAAAAATGGGTGGGGCCACTGAAAGGGCTCAACAATTAACAGCATTGTCTCCTCTTCCAGAGAACGTGGGATCAACTACCAGCACCTACAAGGTGGCCCATCTCCAGTTCCAGGGGATCAGACAGACAGGCAGACAGAGATAAGGATGGCAGGCCTGCCTGGTCTTTCTTTCTTTCTTATCCTTTTTAAACAATATTTATTTATTTATTTATTTATTTATTTATTTATTTATTTATGTATTTCTTAGATATAAGTACACTGTAGCTTTCTTTAGACACTCCAGAGGAGGGTGTCAGATTCTGGTAATGTAAATCCCTCTTATGGTCTGCATATGATGTACATAAACACAGCCTCACATATACTGAGCTGAGGTGTCACAGGCCAACTTCTGGAATTTCTGAGTACCACCTAGATAGAGAAAAGCTATGCTGGTGTTGCTTAATTTATGTATTTTATTATTTCTATTTGTTGTTTTGTTTTATTTTATTTGTTTTTAGAGAAGTCCTCAGTCTGTAGCTCTGGCTGACCCAGGACTGCCTACTTGTGTTAATTAGGGTTTCACAGCTGAGAACAGACACCAAGAGCAAGGTAAGGCTTAGAAAACCCTACATTCAGTGGTGGCTCAAGCTCTTAATGAGAGCACTCTGTAGGCAGAGGCAGTCAGTTTCTGAGTTTGAGGCCACCCTGGTGAAAGACAGGGCTAGGGTAGGGGCTAGGGTGAGGAAAGAAAGAAAGGAAAGTTTATAATAAAAAGTTTTTATAAAAGTTTTATAAAAAGTGTTAAAGTTTTTAAAAATTAAAAAAAAAATACCAGATCACCATCACACAGCATTGGCTGTCTTCAGGTGTATCCTTTCAGCCTCCAAAACAAAAAACAATGGCTGGCTGTCTTCAGGTGTATCCTATTCTCGAGTCTTATTTCCAACCTTAGAGCTGGGCTGAGCTGCCTCATTATGTAATTGCAATCCTTCCTTGGTTTGCCTTTTCCATTTCTAAGACTAACAGGCCTTTTTCTATTTATTGAATATGCTCATGACTGTCCTTTAGATATAGTAAATATAACTGTTGTCTATAAAACTTGTTTTCTAGGAATTTTTAAAGGGCAATGGCAGAGTTTATTTATAAAAAAATATTTTGCATTTATTTATTTGTGTGAGTGATGAAGCTCAGGTCTTCAAACTCGTCAGGAGGTATGATTACCTCCCCTCTCTCTCAACCCCTCTCTCTCCTCTCTCAATGATTGTGTAAGAATGTTTTGCATGTGTATGCTGTGCCCACAGACTCCAGAACAGAGTATTAGATCCCCTGGAACTGGAGATGGGCCACCATATATAATACTGGTAATTGAGCACAGGTTCTCTGGAAGAGGAGACAATGCTCTTAATTGTTGAGCCCTCTCTGTAGCCACATCTTTCTTTTTCTTTTTTTTTTTGAGTATATGTGAGGCTGTGTTTATATACATCATATGCAGACAATAAGAATGATTTAGATTCTTCAGAATCTGACACCCTCTTCTGGACTGTCTGAAGATAGCTACAGCATACTTAAATATAATAAATAAATAAATCTAAAAAAGAAAAGGAAAAGTAAAAAAGAAAGAACAGGCCTGCCATATGCATGTTCATAGAGGAAAATGGAAGAGACCCCAATCTAACCTCAGCAGGGTGCTTCCTTCTGGATGGTAGCTCACAGTTTCATCCCAGCAAGACAGACAAATCACTGAGTTCAAGGACAGTAAGGTTCAGGACAGCCAAGGTTAGGAAGGAAAAGGGTCTATGTTGAGAATACAAACCGACAAAACAACAACTAGGAAAAAGAAGTGACAGTGTAACTTGGGGTAGGGTACCAACAAGAGAAAGCTTTCTGTTACCACTTACAAACACCAGTAGCCTTGCACACTTCTGCCCAGGTCCCTGCCTTCCTTTCTAGGAATTCTAAGGATGCCAGGGGGTAGGGGAATCCAGATTAACTTTTTAAAAACAAAGACTTGGTCTTTGATGTCTATAGGAAGCCCTTCTCAGTGCCTTTAACTACCACTGAACTTTCAGGGCTGTGACTCAACTGTAACAAGGAACAGGGCTAAGAACCTGCAGCCTTTGAAAACAACTAATTTTTTAAAGTGGGGGACACAAATCAGCAGTAGAACCCCTCAGGTTCAGCCATAATACTTGTTAGGGAAAGAGCCTCAATGTCCGGAGCTGAGGTCTCATGGGTGAACTGCTTCAAGCTCTGAGTATCACTGAAAGAAAGAAAAGATATCATGTGGTTGCTTAATTTATTTATTTTATTATTTCTATTTTTTGTTTTCTTTTGTTTTGTTTTAGAAAAGGCCTCAGTCTGTAGCTATGGCTGACCTAGGACAGACTACATGTGTTAATTAGGGTTTCACAGCTGAGAAACAGACCATACCTATGTAAGACTTAGAAAACCCAACAGTCAGTGGTGGCTCGAGCTCTTAATGAGAGCACTATGGAGGCAGAGGCAGTCAGTTTCTGAGTTCAAGGCCAGCCTGGTTAAAGACAGGGATAGGCAGGTCTAGGCAAGGCAGGGCTGGGCTAGGCTAGGCTAGGCAAGGGGCTGGGCTAGTCAAGGCAAGGGACTAGGCTAGGCTACTCAAGGGGCTAGGCAAGACAGACAGACAGAGAGAAAGACAGACAAGGATGGCAGGCCTGCCTGGTTTTTCTTTCTTTCTTATCCCTTTTAAAAAATGTTAATTTATTTATTTATTTATTTATTTATTTATTTATTTATGTATTTATTAGATATAAGTACACTGTAGCAGTCTTCAGACACTCCAGAAGAGGGTGTCAGATTCTGGAGAATCTATATGCCTCTTATGGTCTGCATATGATGTACATAAACACAGCCTCACATTTACTTCTAAAAATTTAAAGATGTGTGGGGCCAATGAAAGGGATCAACAATTAACATCATTGTCTCCTCTTATAGAGAACCTGGGATCAACTACCAGCAAATATATGGTGGCCCATCTCCAGTTCCAGGGGATCAGACAGACAGACAGACATACAGACAGATAGAGTTAAGGATGGCAGGCCTACCTGGTCTTTCATTCTTTCTTATCCTTTTTAAAAAATGTTTATTAATTTAAGTATGTATTTATTAGATATAAGTACACTGTAGCTGTCTTCAAACACTCCCGAAAATGGTGTCAGATTCTGGAGAATCTATATCCCTCTTATGGTCTGCATATGATGTTCATGAACACAGCCTCATATATACTTCTAAAAATTTAAAGATGGGTGGGGCCACTGAAAGGGCTCAACAATTAACAGAACTGACTCCTCTACCAGAGAACCTGGGATCAACTACCAGCAACTATATGGTGGCCCATCTCCAGTTCCAGGGGATCAGACAGACAGACATACAGACAAGGATGGCAGGCCTGCCTGGACTCTCTTTCTTTATTATCCTTTTTAAAAAATGTTTATTTGTTTATTTATGTATTTATTAGATATAAGTACACTGTAGCTGTCTTCAGACTCTCCAGAAGAGGGTGTCAGATTCTGGAGAATCAATATCCCTCTTATGGTCTGCATATGATGTACATGAACACAGCCTCACATATACTTCTAAAAATTTAAAGATGGGTGGGGCAACTGAAAGGGCTCAACAATTAACAGAACTGACTCCTCTTCCAGAGAACCTGGGATCAACTACCAGCAACTATATGGTGGCCCATCTCCAGTTCCAGGGGATCAGACAGACAGACATACAGACAAGGATGGCAGGCCTGCCTGGTCTCTCTTTCTTTATTATCCTTTTTAAAAAATGTTTATTTGTTTATTTATGTATTTATTAGATATAAGTACACTGTAGCTGTCTTCAGACTCTCCAGAAGAGGGTGTTAGATTCTGGAGAATCAATATCCCTCTTATGGTCTGCATATGATGTACATGAACACAGCCTCACATATACTTCTAAAAATTTAAAGATGGGTGGGGCCACTGAAAGGGCTCAACAATTAACAGCATTGTCTCCTCTTCCAGAGAACCTGGGATCAACTACCAGCAACTATATGGTGGCCCATCTCCAGTTCCAGGGTATCTGACAGATAGACAGACAGACAGACAGACAAGGTGGCAGGCCTGCCTGGTCTTTCTTTCTTTCTTATTCTTTTTAAAAAATGTTTATTTATTGTTTTATGTATTTATTATATATAAGTACACTGTAGCTGTCTTCAGACACTCTAGAAGAGGGTGTCATATTCTGGAGAATCTAAATCCCTCTTATGGTCTGCATATGATGTACACATACACAGCATCACATATACTTCTAAAAATTTAAAGATGGGTGGGCCCACTGAAAGGGCTCAACAATTAACAGCATTGTCTCCTCTTCCAGAGAACCTGGGATCAACTACAAGCAACTCTATGGTGGCCCATCTCCAGTTCCAGAGGATCAGACAGACAGACAGACAGACAGAGATAAGGATGGCAGTCCTGCCTGGTCTTTCTTTCTTTCTTATCCTTTTTAAAAAATGTTTGTTTATTTATTTATTTATTTATTTGTATATGTATTTATTAGATATAAGTACACTGTAGCTATCTTCAGACACTCCAGAAGAGGGTGTCAGATTCTGGAGAATCTATATCCCTCTTATGGTCTGCATATGATGTACATAAACACAGCCTCACATATACTTCTAAAAATTTAAAGATGGGTGGGCCCACTGAAAGGGCTCAACAATTAACACCATTGTCTCCTCCTCCAGACAACGTGGGATCAACTTCCAGCAACTATATGGTGGCCCATCTCAAGTTCCAGGGGATAAGACAGACAGACAGACAGACAGAGATAAGGATGGCAGGCCTGCCTGATTTTTCATACTTTCTTATCCTTTTTAAAAAATGTTTATTTATTTATTCATTTATTTATTTATTTATTTATTTATTTATTTATTTATTTATTTATTAGATATAAGTACACTGTAGCTGTCTTCAGACTCTCCAGAAGAGGGTGTCAGATTCTGGAGAATCTATATCCCTCTTATGGTCTGCATATGATGTACATAAACACAACCTCACATATACTTCTAAAAATTTAAAGATGGGTGGGGCCACTGAAAGGGCTCAACAATGAACAGCATTGTCTCTTCTTCCAGAGGACCTGGGATCAACTACCAGCAACTATATTGTGGCCCATCTCAAGTTCCAGGGGATAAGACAGACATACAGACAGACAGACAGACAAGGATTGCAGGCCTACCTGGTTTTTCTTTCTTTCTTATACATTTTAAAAATGTTTATTTATTTATATATGTATTTATTAGATATAAGTACACTGTAGCTATCTTCAGACACTTCAGAAGTGGGTGTCATATTCTGGAGAATCTAAATCCCTCTTATGGTCTGCATATGATGTACATAAACACAGCCTCACATATACTTCTAAAAAGTTAAAGATGTGTGGGGCCACTGAAACGGCTCAATAATTAACAGCATTGTCTCCTCTTCCAGACAATGTGGGATCAACTATCAGCAACTATATGGTCGCACATCTACAGTTCCAGGGGTTCAGACAGACAGACAGACAGACAAGGATTGCAGGCCTGCCTGGTTTTATTTTCTTTCTTATCCTTTTTAAAAAATGTTTATTTATTTATTTATTTATTTATTTATTTATTTATTTATTTATTTATTATATATAAGTACACTGTAGCTGTCTTCAGACACTCCAGAAGAGGGTGTCAGATTCTGGAGAATCTAAATCCCTCCTATGGTCTGCATATGATGTACATAAACACAGCCTCACATATACTTCTAAAAATTTAAAGATGTGTGGGGCCTCTGAGAGGGCTCAACAATTAACAGCATTGTCTCCTCTACCAGAGAACCTGGGATCAACTACCAGCAACTATATGGTGGCCCTACTCCAGTTCCAGGGGATCAGGCAGACAAAGAGACAGACAGACAAGGGTGGCAGGCCTCCCTGGTTTTTCTTTCTTTCTTATCCTTTTTAAAAAATGTTTATTTATTTATTTATGTATTTATTAGATATAAGTACACTTTTGCTGTCTTCAGACACTCCAGAAGAGGGTGTCAGATTCTGGAGAATATAAATCCCTCTTATGGTCTGCATATGATGGACATAAACATAGATTCACATACACTTCTAAAAATTTAAGATGGGTGGGGCCACTGAAAGGGCTCAACAATTAACAGCATTGTCTCTTCTTCCAGAGAACCTGGGATCAACTACCAGCAACTATATGGTGGCCCATCTCCAGTTCCAGGGGATCAGACAGACAACAGACAGACAGACAGAGATAAGGAGGGCAGGCCTGCCTGGTTTTTCTTTCTTTCTTATCCTTTTAAAATATTGTTTGTTTATTTATTTATTTATTTATTTATTTATTTATTTATTTATTTATGTATTTATTAGATATAAGTACACTGTAGTTGTCTTCAGACACTCCAGAAGAGGGTGTCAGATTCTGGAGAATCTAAATCCCTCTTATGGTCTGCATATGATGTACATAAACACAGCCTAACATATACTTCTAAAAATTTAATGATAGGTGGAGCCACTGAAAGGGCTCAACAATTAACAGCATTGTCTCCTCTTCCAGAGAACCTGGGATGAAATAACAGCAACTATGTGGTGGCCCATCTCCAGTTCCAAGCGATCAGACAGACAGACAGACAGACTGACAGAGATAAGGATGGAGGCCTGCCTGGTCTTTCTTTCTTTCTTATACATTAAAAAAATGTTTATTTATTTATTTATTTATTTATTTATGCATTTATTAGATATAAGTACACTGTAGCTGTCTTCAGACTCTCCAGAAGAGGGTGTCAGATTCTGGAGAATCTATATCTTTCTTATGGTCTGCATATGATGTACATAAACACAGCCTCACATATACTTCTAAAAATTTAAAGATGGGTGGGCCCACTGAAAGGGCTCAACAATTAACAGCATTGTCTCCTCTTCCAGAGAACCTGGGATCAACTACAAGCAACTCTATGGTGGCCCATCTCCAGTTCCAGAGGATCAGACAGACAGACAGACAGACAGAGATAAGGATGGCAGTCCTGCCTGGTCTTTCTTTCTTTCTTATCCTTTTTAAAAAATGTTTGTTTATTTATTTATTTATTTATTTATTTATTTATATATGTATTTATTAGATATAAGTACACTGTAGCTATCTTCAGACACTCCAGAAGAGGGTGTCAGATTCTGGAGAATCTATATCCCTCTTATGGTCTGCATATGATGTACATAAACACAGCCTCACATATACTTCTAAAAATTTAAAGATGGGTGGGCCCACTGAAAGGGCTCAACAATTAACACCATTGTCTCCTCCTCCAGACAACGTGGGATCAACTTCCAGCAACTATATGGTGGCCCATCTCAAGTTCCAGGGGATAAGACAGACAGACAGACAGACAGAGATAAGGATGGCAGGCCTGCCTGATTTTTCATACTTTCTTATCTTTTTTAAAAAATGTTTATTTATTTATTTATTTATTTATTTATTTATTTATTTATTAGATATAAGTACACTGTAGCTGTCTTCAGACTCTCCAGAAGAGGGTGTCAGATTCTGGAGAATCTATATCCCTCTTATGGTCTGCATATGATGTACATAAACACAACCTCACATATACTTCTAAAAATTTAAAGATGGGTGGGGCCACTGAAAGGGCTCAACAATGAACAGCATTGTCTCTTCTTCCAGAGGACCTGGGATCAACTACCAGCAACTATATTGTGGCCCATCTCAAGTTCCAGGGGATAAGACAGACATACAGACAGACAGACAGACAAGGATTGCAGGCCTACCTGGTTTTTCTTTCTTTCTTATACATTTTAAAAATGTTTATTTATTTATATATGTATTTATTAGATATAAGTACACTGTAGCTATCTTCAGACACTTCAGAAGTGGGTGTCATATTCTGGAGAATCTAAATCCCTCTTATGGTCTGCATATGATGTACATAAACACAGCCTCACATATACTTCTAAAAAGTTAAAGATGTGTGGGGCCACTGAAACGGCTCAATAATTAACAGCATTGTCTCCTCTTCCAGACAATGTGGGATCAACTATCAGCAACTATATGGTCGCACATCTACAGTTCCAGGGGTTCAGACAGACAGACAGACAGACAAGGATTGCAGGCCTGCCTGGTTTTATTTTCTTTCTTATCCTTTTTAAAAAATGTTTATTTATTTATTTATTTATTTATTTATTTATTTATTTATGTATTTATTATATATAAGTACACTGTAGCTGTCTTCAGACACTCCAGAAGAGGGTGTCAGATTCTGGAGAATCTAAATCCCTCCTATGGTCTGCATATGATGTACATAAACACAGCCTCACATATACTTCTAAAAATTTAAAGATGTGTGGGGCCTCTGAGAGGGCTCAACAATTAACAGCATTGTCTCCTCTACCAGAGAACCTGGGATCAACTACCAGCAACTATATGGTGGCCCTACTCCAGTTCCAGGGGATCAGGCAGACAAAGAGACAGACAGACAAGGGTGGCAGGCCTCCCTGGTTTTTCTTTCTTTCTTATCCTTTTTAAAAAATGTTTATTTATTTATTTATGTATTTATTAGATATAAGTACACTTTTGCTGTCTTCAGACACTCCAGAAGAGGGTGTCAGATTCTGGAGAATATAAATCCCTCTTATGGTCTGCATATGATGGACATAAACATAGATTCACATACACTTCTAAAAATTTAAGATGGGTGGGGCCACTGAAAGGGCTCAACAATTAACAGCATTGTCTCTTCTTCCAGAGAACCTGGGATCAACTACCAGCAACTATATGGTGGCCCATCTCCAGTTCCAGGGGATCAGACAGACAGACAGACAGACAGACAGACAGAGATAAGGAGGGCAGGCCTGCCTGGTTTTTCTTTCTTTCTTATCCTTTTAAAATATTGTTTATTTATTTATTTATTTATTTATTTATTTATTTATTTATTTATGTATTTATTAGATATAAGTACACTGTAGTTGTCTTCAGACACTCCAGAAGAGGGTGTCAGATTCTGGAGAATCTAAATCCCTCTTATGGTCTGCATATGATGTACATAAACACAGCCTAACATATACTTCTAAAAATTTAATGATAGGTGGAGCCACTGAAAGGGCTCAACAATTAACAGCATTGTCTCCTCTTCCAGAGAACCTGGGATGAAATAACAGCAACTATGTGGTGGCCCATCTCCAGTTCCAAGCGATCAGACAGACAGACAGACAGACTGACAGAGATAAGGATGGAGGCCTGCCTGGTCTTTCTTTCTTTCTTATACATTAAAAAAAATGTTTATTTATTTATTTATTTATTTATTTATTTATTTATTTATTAGATATAAGTACACTGTAGCTGTCTTCAGACACTCTAGAAGAGGGTGTCATCTTCTGGAGAATCTAAATCCCTCTTATGGTCTGCATATGATGTAAATAAACACAGCCTCACATATACTTCTAAAAATTTAAAGATCGGTGGGCCCACTGAAAGGGCTCAACAATTAACAGCATTGTCTCTTCTTTCAGAGAACGTGGGATCAAATACCAGCAACTATATGGTGGCCCATCTCAAGTTCCAGGGGATAAGACAGACAGACAGACAGACAGACAGATATAATGATGGCAGGCCTGCCTGATTTTTCTTTCTTTCTTATCCTTTTTAAAAAATGTTTATTTATTTATTTATTTATTTATTTATTCATTTATTTATTTATTTATTTATTTATGCATTTATTAGATATAAGTACACTGTAGCTGTCTTCAGACTCTCCAGAAGAGGGTGTCAGATTCTGGAGAATCTATATCTTTCTTATGGTCTGCATATGATGTACATAAACACAGCCTCACATATACTTCTAAAAATTTAAAGATGGGTGGGCCCACTGAAAGGGCTCAACAATTAACAGCATTGTCTCCTCTTCCAGAGAACCTGGGATCAACTACAAGCAACTCTATGGTGGCCCATCTCCAGTTCCAGAGGATCAGACAGACAGACAGACAGACAGAGATAAGGATGGCAGTCCTGCCTGGTCTTTCTTTCTTTCTTATCCTTTTTAAAAAATGTTTGTTTATTTATTTATTTATTTATTTATATATGTATTTATTAGATATAAGTACACTGTAGCTATCTTCAGACACTCCAGAAGAGGGTGTCAGATTCTGGAGAATCTATATCCCTCTTATGGTCTGCATATGATGTACATAAACACAGCCTCACATATACTTCTAAAAATTTAAAGATGGGTGGGCCCACTGAAAGGGCTCAACAATTAACTCCATTGTCTCCTCCTCCAGACAACGTGGGATCAACTTCCAGCAACTATATGGTGGCCCATCTCAAGTTCCAGGGGATAAGACAGACAGACAGACAGACAGAGATAAGGATGGCAGGCCTGCCTGATTTTTCATACTTTCTTATCCTTTTTAAAAAATGTTTATTTATTTATTTATTCATTTATTTATTTATTTATTTATTTATTTATTTATTTATTTATTAGATATAAGTACACTGTAGCTGTCTTCAGACTCTCCAGAAGAGGGTGTCAGATTCTGGAGAATCTATATCCCTCTTATGGTCTGCATATGATGTACATAAACACAACCTCACATATACTTCTAAAAATTTAAAGATGGGTGGGGCCACTGAAAGGGCTCAACAATGAACAGCATTGTCTCTTCTTCCAGAGGACCTGGGATCAACTACCAGCAACTATATTGTGGCCCATCTCAAGTTCCAGGGGATAAGACAGACATACAGACAGACAGACAGACAAGGATTGCAGGCCTACCTGGTTTTTCTTTCTTTCTTATACATTTTAAAAATGTTTATTTATTTATATATGTATTTATTAGATATAAGTACACTGTAGCTATCTTCAGACACTTCAGAAGTGGGTGTCATATTCTGGAGAATCTAAATCCCTCTTATGGTCTGCATATGATGTACATAAACACAGCCTCACATATACTTCTAAAAAGTTAAAGATGTGTGGGGCCACTGAAACGGCTCAATAATTAACAGCATTGTCTCCTCTTCCAGACAATGTGGGATCAACTATCAGCAACTATATGGTCGCACATCTACAGTTCCAGGGGTTCAGACAGACAGACAGACAGACAAGGATTGCAGGCCTGCCTGGTTTTATTTTCTTTCTTATCCTTTTTAAAAAATGTTTATTTATTTATTTATTTATTTATTTATTTATTTATTTATTTATGTATTTATTATATATAAGTACACTGTAGCTGTCTTCAGACACTCCAGAAGAGGGTGTCAGATTCTGGAGAATCTAAATCCCTCCTATGGTCTGCATATGATGTACATAAACACAGCCTCACATATACTTCTAAAAATTTAAAGATGTGTGGGGCCTCTGAGAGGGCTCAACAATTAACAGCATTGTCTCCTCTACCAGAGAACCTGGGATCAACTACCAGCAACTATATGGTGGCCCTACTCCAGTTCCAGGGGATCAGGCAGACAAAGAGACAGACAGACAAGGGTGGCAGGCCTCCCTGGTTTTTCTTTCTTTCTTATCCTTTTTAAAAAATGTTTATTTATTTATTTATGTATTTATTAGATATAAGTACACTTTTGCTGTCTTCAGACACTCCAGAAGAGGGTGTCAGATTCTGGAGAATATAAATCCCTCTTATGGTCTGCATATGATGGACATAAACATAGATTCACATACACTTCTAAAAATTTAAGATGGGTGGGGCCACTGAAAGGGCTCAACAATTAACAGCATTGTCTCTTCTTCCAGAGAACCTGGGATCAACTACCAGCAACTATATGGTGGCCCATCTCCAGTTCCAGGGGATCAGACAGACAGACAGACAGACAGACAGAGATAAGGAGGGCAGGCCTGCCTGGTTTTTCTTTCTTTCTTATCCTTTTAAAATATTGTTTATTTATTTATTTATTTATTTATTTATGTATTTATTAGATATAAGTACACTGTAGTTGTCTTCAGACACTCCAGAAGAGGGTGTCAGATTCTGGAGAATCTAAATCCCTCTTATGGTCTGCATATGATGTACATAAACACAGCCTAACATATACTTCTAAAAATTTAATGATAGGTGGAGCCACTGAAAGGGCTCAACAATTAACAGCATTGTCTCCTCTTCCAGAGAACCTGGGATGAAATAACAGCAACTATATGGTGGCCCATCTCCAGTTCCAAGCGATCAGACAGACAGACAGACAGACTGACAGAGATAAGGATGGAGGCCTGCCTGGTCTTTCTTTCTTTCTTATACATTAAAAAAAATGTTTATTTATTTATTTATTTATTTATTTATTTATTTATTAGATATAAGTACACTGTAGCTGTCTTCAGACACTCTAGAAGAGGGTGTCATCTTCTGGAGAATCTAAATCCCTCTTATGGTCTGCATATGATGTAAATAAACACAGCCTCACATATACTTCTAAAAATTTAAAGATCGGTGGGCCCACTGAAAGGGCTCAACAATTAACAGCATTGTATCTTCTTTCAGAGAACGTGGGATCAAATACCAGCAACTATATGGTGGCCCATCTCAAGTTCCAGGGGATAAGACAGACAGACAGACAGACAGACAGATATAATGATGGCAGGCCTGCCTGATTTTTCTTTCTTTCTTATCCTTTTTAAAAAATGTTTATTTATTTATTTATTTATTTATTTATTTATTCATTTATTTATTTATTTATTTATTTATTTATGCATTTATTAGATATAAGTACACTGTAGCTGTCTTCAGACTCTCCAGAAGAGGGTGTCAGATTCTGGAGTATCTATATCTTTCTTATGGTCTGCATATGATGTACATAAACACAGCCTCACATATACTTCTAAAAATTTAAAGATGGGTGGGGCCACTGAAAGGGCTCAACAATTAACAGCATTGTCTCCTCTTCCAGAGGACCTGGGATCAACTACCAGCAACTATATTGTGGCCCATCTCCAGTTCCAGGGGATCAGACAGACATACATACAGACAGACAGACAAGGATTGCAGGCCTGCCTGGTTTTTCTTTCTTTCTTATACATTTTAAAAATGTTTATTTATTTATTTATTTTATTTATTTATTTATTAGATATAAGTACACTGTAGCTGTCTTCAGACACTTCAGAAGAGGGTGTCATATTCTCGAGAATCTAATTCCCTCTTATGGTCTGCATATGATGTACATAAACAAAGCCTCACATATACTTCTAAAAATTTAAAGATGTGTGGGGCCACTGAAACGGCTCAACAATTAACAGCATTGTCTCCTCTACCAGAGAACCTGGGATCAAATACCAGCAACTATATGGTGGCCCATCTCCAGTTCTAGGGGATCAGACAGACAAACAGACAGACAGAAAAGGATTGCAGGCCTGCCTGGTTTTACTTTCTTTCTTATCCTTTTTAAAAAATGTTTATTTATTTATTTATTTATTTATGTATTTATTATATATAAGTACACTGTAGCTGTCTTCAGACACTCCACAAGAGGGTGACAGATACTGGAGAATCTAAATCCCTCTTATGGTCTGCATATGATGTATATAAACACAGCCTCACATATACTTCTAAAAATTTAAAGATGTGTGGGGCCACTGAAAGGGCTCAACAATTAACAGCATTGTCTCCTCTAACAGAGAACCTGGGAACAAATACCAGCCACTGTATGGTGGCCCATCTCCAGTTCCAGGGGATCAGGCAGACAAAGACACAGACAGACAAGGGTGGCAGGCCTCCCTGGTTTTTCTTTCTTTCTTATCCTTTTAAAATAATGTTTATTTATTTATTTATGAATTTATTAGATATAAGTACACTGTAGTTGTCTTCAGACACTCCAGAAGAGGGTGTCAGATTCTGGATAATATAAATCCCTATTATGGTCTGCATATGATTGACATAAACACAGCCTAACATATACATCTAAAAATTTAAAGATGGGTGGGGCCACTGAAAGGGCTCAAGAATTAACAGCATTGTCTCTTCTTCCAGAGAACCTGGGATCAACTACCAGCAACTATATAGTGGCCCATCTCCAGTTCCAGGGGATCAGACAGACAGACAGACAGACAGACAGAGATAAGGAGGGCAGGCCTGCCTGGTTTTTCATTCTTTCTTATCCTTTTAAAAATGTTTATTTATTTATTTATTTATTTATTTATTTATTAGATATAAATACACTGTAGTTGTTTTCAGACACTCCAGAAGAGGGTGTCAGATTCTGGAGAATCTAAATCCCTCTTATGGTCTGCATATGATGTACATAAACACAGCCTCACATATACATCTAAAAATTTAAAGATAGGTCGAGCCACTGAAAGGGCTCAACAATTAACAGCATTGTCTCCTCTTCCAGAGTACCTGGGATCAACTACCAGCAACTATATTGTGGCCCATCTCCAGTTCCAGGGGATCAGACAGACATACATACAGACAGACAGACAAGGATTGCAGGCCTGCCTGGTTTTTCTTTCTTTCTTATACATTTTAAAAATGTTTATTTATTTATTTATTTATTTATGTATTTATGTATTTATTAGATATAAGTACACTGTAGCTGTCTTCAGACACTTAAGAAGAGGGTGTCATATTCTGGAAATCTAAATCCCTCTTATTGTCTGCATATGATGTACATAAACACAGCCTCACATATACTTCTCAAAATTTAAAGATGTGTGGGGCCACTGAAACGGCTCAACAATTAACAGCATTGTCTCCTCTACCAGAACCTGGGATCAACTAGCAGCAACTATATGGTGGCCAATCTCCAGTTCCAGGGGATCAGACAGACAGACAGACAGACAGACAGAGATAAGGACGGCAGGCCTGCCTGGTCCTTCTTTCTTTCTTATCCTTTTAAAAAATGTTTATTTATTTATTTATTTATTTATTTATTTATTTATTAGATATAAGTACACTGTAGCTGTCTTCAGACACTCCAGGAGAGGGTGTCAGATTCTGGAGAATCTAAATCCCTCTTATGGTCTGCATATGATGTACATAAACACAGCCTCACATATACTAATAAAAATTTAACGATGGGTGGGGCCACTGAAAGCGCTCAACAATTAACAGCATTGTGTCCTCTTCCAGAGAACCTGGGATCAACTACCAGCACCTATATGGTGGCCCATCTCCAGTTCCAGGGGATCAGAACGACAGACAGACAGACAGACAGACAGAGATAAGGATGGCAGGCCTGCCTTGTCTTTCTTTCTTTCTTATCTGGTTTAAATAATGTTTATTTCTTTATTTACTTATTTATTTATGTATTTATTAGATATAAGTACACTGTAGTTGTCTTCAGACACTCCAGAAGAAGGTGTCAGATTCTGATGAATCTAAATCCCTCTTCTGGTCTGCATATGATGTACATAAACACAGCCTCACATACACTTCTAAAAATTTAAAGATGGGTAGGGCCACTGATAGGGTTCAACAATTAACAGCATTGTCTCCTCTTCCAGAGAACCTGGGATCAACTACCAGCAACTATATGGTGGCCCATCTCCAGTTCCCGGGGATCAGATAGACAGACAGAGAGACAGACAGAGATAAGGATGGCAGGCCTGCCTGGTCTTACTTTCTTTCTTATCCTTTTTAAAAATGTTTATTTATTTATTTATTTATTTATTTATTTATTTATGTATTTATTATATATAAGTACACTGTAGCTGTCTTCAGACACTCCAGTAGAGGGTGTCAGATTCTGGAGAATCTAAATCCTCTTATAATCTGAATATGATGTTCATAAACAGGCCTCACATATACTTCTAAATATTTAAGGAAGTGTGGGGCCACTGAAAGGGCTCAACAATTAAGAGCATTTTCTCCTCTTTCAGAGAACCTTGGATCAACTACCAGCAACTATATGGTGGCCCATCTCCAGTTCCTGGGGATCAGATAGACAGACAGACAGACAGACAGAGATATGGATGGCAGGCCTGCCTGGTCTTTCTTTCTTTCTTATCCTTTTTAAAAAAATGTTTATTTATTTATTTATTTATTTATTTATTTATTTATTTATCTATTTGTTTATTAGATATAAATACACTGTAGCTGTTCAGACACTCCAGAAGAGGATGTCTGATTCTTGAGAATCTAAATCCCTCTTATGGTCTGCATATGATGTACATAAACACAGCCTCACATATACTTCTAAAAATTTAAAGAAGGGTGGGGCCACTCTAAAAGCTCAACAATTAACAGCATTGTCTCCTCTTCCAGAGTACCTGGAATCAACTACCAGCAACTATATGGTGGCCCATCTCCATTTCCAGGGGATCAGAAAGACAGACATACAGACAGTGCTAAGGATGGCAGGCCTGCCTGGTCTTTCTTTCATTCTTATCCTTTTTTAAAAATATTTATTTATTTATTTATTTATTTATTTATTTATTTATTTATGCATTTCTTAGATATAAGTACACTGTAGCTGTCTTCAGACACTCCAGAAGAGGGTGTCAGATTCTGGAGAATCTAAATCCCTCTTATGGTCTGCATATGATGTACATAAACAGAGCCTCACATATACTTCTAAAAATTAAAAGATGGGTGGGCCCACTGAAAGGGCTCAACAATTAACAGCATTGTCTCTTCTTCCAGAGAACGTGGGATCAACTACCAGCAACTATATGGTGGCCCATCTCAAGTTCCAGGGGTTAAGACAGACAGACAGACAGACATAGATAAGGATGGCAGGCCTGCCTGATTTTTCTTTCTTTCTTATACTTTTTAAAAAATGTTTATTTATTTATTTATGTATTTATTAGATATAAGTACACTGTAGCTGCCTTCAGACTCTCCAGAAGAGGGTGTCAGATTCTGGAGAAGCTATATCCCTCTTATGGTCTGCATATGATGTACATAAACACAGCCTCACATATACTTCTAAAAATTTAAAGATGGGTGGGGCCACTGAGAGGGCTCAACAACTAACAGCATTGTCTCCTCTTCCAGAGAACCTGGGATCAACTACAAGCAACTATATTGTGGCCCATCTCCAGTTCCAGAGGATCAGACAGACATACATACAGACAGACAGACAAGGATTGCAGGCCTGCCTGGTTTTTCTTTCTTTCTTATCATTTTAAAAAAATGTTTATTTATTTATTTATGTATTTATTAGATATAAATACACTGTAGCTGTCTTCAGACACTCCAGAAGAGGGTGTCAGATTCTGGAGAATATAAATCCCTCTTATGGTCTGCATATGATGGACATAAATACAGATTCACATACACTTCTAAAAATTTAAAGATGGGTGGGGCCACTGAAAGGGCTCAACAATTAACAGCATTGTCTCTTCTTCCAGAGAACATGGTATCAACTACCAGCAACTGTATGGTGGCCCATCTCCAGTTCCAGGGGATCAGACAGACAGACAGACAGACAGACAGAGATAAGGAGGGCAGGCCTGCCTGGTCTTTCTTTCTTTCTTATCCTTTTAAAATAATGTTTATTTATTTATTTATTTATTTATTTATTTATTTATTTATGTATTTATTAGATATAAGTACACTGTAGTTGTCTTCAGACACTCCAGAAGAGGGTGTCAGATTCTGGAGAATCTAAATCCCTCTTATGGTCTTCATAATATGTACATAAACACAGCCTAACATATACTTCTAAAAATTTAAAGATAGGTGGAGCCACTGAAAGGGCTCAACAATTAACAGCATTGTCTCCTCTTCCAGAGAACCTGGGATCATCTACCAGCAACTATATGCTGGGCCATCTACAGTTCCAGGGGATCAGACACACAGAGAGACAGACAGACACTGTAGGACCCAGAATATGGCAAGAAACCCTGAGAAAGGTGGAAAATTAATAATACACTCTGTAGTACCCAGAATATGGCAAGAAACCCTCATAAAAGTAGAAAATTAAAAACTCACACTGAAGGAACCCAAATATGGCAAGAAAACCTGAAAAATATGGAAAATGAGAATAATCACAGTGTAGGAACCAGAATTCCGAAAATACTTGAAAAACGTCATAAATGAGAAAATCACATTTTAGGACCCAGAATATGGGGAGAAACCCTGAGAAACGTGGAAAATTAAAAATACACTCTGTAGCACTGAGAATATGGCAAGAAACCCTCAACAAAGTAGAAAATTAAAAACTCACACTGAAGGATCCCGAATATGGCGCGAAAACATGAAAAAGGTAGAAAATGAGAATAATCACACTGTATTACCCAGAATTACAAAAACATGAAAAACATCGAAAATGAGAAAATCACACTTGTAGGACCCAAAATACGAAAAAACTTGAAAAACGTGGAAAATGAGAAAATCACACTGCAGAAACCAGAATATGCCGAACAACCATGAAAAACCTGAAAATTAAAAATTCACACTATTTGACACAGAATATGGTGAGAAACCATGAAAAGACTGGACAATTAAAATTTCACACTTCATTACCCAGATATGGAGAGAAATACTGAAAACCGTGGGAAAAAATTCACAATGAAGGACCTGGAATACGGCAAGAGACCCTGAAAAAACATGGAAATGAGAAAATCACACAGTATAACCCAGAATATGACGAAAAAACCTGAAAAAGATAAAATATTAAAATATCACACAGAAGGACCCAGAAAATGGCGAAAAACCTGAAAAAGGAGGAAGATAAAAAAACTCACACTGAAGGACACAGAATATGGCGAGAAAACCTGAAAAAAGTAGAAAATTAAAAATTCACACTGAAAGACCCCGAATATGGTTTGAAAACCTGAAAAAGGTGGAAAATGAGAATAATCACACTGTAGGACCCAGATTATGCCCAGAAACCCTGAAAACGTGTAAAATTAAAAAAACATGCTGTAGGACCCAGAATATGGCGAGAAAACCTGAAAAAAGTAGAAAATTAAAAATTCACACTGAAGGACCCCGAATATGGTGAGAAAACCTGAAAAAGGTGGAAAATGAGAATAATCACACTGTAGGACCCAGATTTTGCCCAGAAACCCTGAAAACGTGGAAAATTAAAAATACATGCTTTAGGACCTAGAATATGGCGAGAAACCCTGAAAAAAGTTCAAAATTACAAACTCACACTGTAGGACCCCAAATATGGCGAGAAACCCTGAAAAAGGTGGAAAATGAGAAAATCACATTTCAGGACCCAGAATAGGCCTAGAAAATGTGAAAAACGTGAAAATTAAAAATTCACTCTAACGGACCCAGAATATGGCGAGAAAAAGGTAATAAAAAGGTAGAAAATTAAAATCTCACAGTGAAGGAGCCCAAACATGGCGAGAAAATCTGAAAAAGGTGGAAAATGAGAAAATCACACTGTAGGATCCAGAATATGGTGAGAAACCCTGAAGAAAGTAGAAAAATACAAACTGACACTGAAGGACTCCAAATATGGGGAGAAAACCTGAAAAAGGTGGAAAATGAGAAAATCACACTGCAGGACCCAGAATATTTCAAGAAACACTGAAAAACATGAAAATTAAAAATTCACACTGTCGGACACAGAATATGGCGAGAAACCATGAAAAAAAGTGGATAATTAAAATTCACACTGTATTACCCATAATATGGGGAGAAATACTGAAAAACGTGGAAAATTAAAAATCCACACTGAAGGACCTGGAATATGGCAAGAAAACCTGAAAATGTGGAAATGAGAAAATCACAATGTAGGACCCAGAATATGAAGAAAAAACCTGAAAAACGTGGAAAATGAAAAATACATACTATAGGACACAGTTTATGGCGAGAAACCCTGAAAGAGTAGAAAATTAAAAACTCACACTGAAGGACCCCAAATATGGCAAGAAACCCTGAAAAAAGTAGAAAATTACAAACTGACACTGAAGAACCCCAATTATGGCGAGAAAACCTGAAAAAGGTGGAAAATGAGAAAATCACACTGTAGGACCCAGAATTACGAAAAAACTTGAAAATATCGAAAATGAGAAAATCACACTATAGGACCCAGAATATGCCAAGAAACCCTGAAAACGTGAAAAATTAAAAATACAACGTTTAGGACCCAGAATACGGCGAGAAACCCTGAAAAAATTAGAAAATTAAAAACTCACACTGAAGGACCCGAAAAATGGCTAGAAAGGCTGAAAAAGGTGGAAAATGAGAAAATCACACTGTAGGACCCAGAATTACGAAAAAAATTGAAAAATGTGGAAAATGAGAAAATCACACTGTAGGACCCAGAATATGCCGAGAAACGCTGAAAAAAGTGAAACATTAAATATTCACACTGTCGGACCAAGAATATTACCAAAAAAAAAAACCTTAAAAACGAAGAAAATTAAAAATTTACACTGTGGGACCCAGAATATGGCGAGAAACACTGAAAAATGTGGAAAATTAAATTCACACTGTAGGAACAAGAATATGCCGAGAAAACCTGAAAAAGTTTGAAAATGAAAAAATCACACTGTGGGACTGAGAATATGACGAAAAAAAAACCTTAAAAACATGGAAAATTAAAAACTCCCACTGAAGAACCTAGAATATGGCAAGAAACCCTGAAAAAGGTGGAAAATGAGAAATTCACACTGTAGGACCCAGAATATGATGAGAAACACTGAAAAATGTTGAAAAATAAAAATTCACACTATAGGACCAGAATATGGAAAAAAACCTTGAAAAACGTGGAAAATTAAAAATTCACACTGAAGGACCCAGAATATGCTGAGAAAACCTGAAAAAGGTGGAAAATGAGAAAATCACACTGTAGGATGGAGAATTGGGGAAAAAAACTTGAAAAAAGTCAAAAATTGGAAAATCGCACAGTAGGAGCAAGAATATGCCAGAAACCCTGAAAACGTGGAAAATTAAAAATACACGCTGTAGGATTCAGAATATGGCAAGAAACCCTGAAAGAAGTAGAAAATTAAAAACTCACACTGAAGGACCCGGAATATGGCGAGAAAACCTGAAAAAATGTGGAAAATGAGAAAAACAATCTGTAGGACATAGAAATGCGAAAAAACTTTAAAAAAGTGGAAAATGAGAAAATCACATTGTAGGACCCAGAATATGCCAAGAAACCCTGAAAAACGAGAAAAAATAAAAATATGCTTTTTGGAGCCAGAATATTGCAAGAAACACAGTAAAAAGTAGAAAATTAAAAACTCACACTGAAAGACACCGAATATGGCAAAAAACCTGAAAAAGGTGGAAAATGAGTATAATCACACTGTAGGACACAGAATAGCGAAAAAACTTGAAAAACGTGGAAAAGGAGAAAATCACACTGCAGAACCCAGAATATGCCGAGAAACCCTGAAAAACTAGAAAATTAAAAACTCACATTGAAGGACCCCGAATATGGAGAGTTAACCTGAAAAAGGTGGAAAATGAGAAAATCACACTGTAGGACCCAGAATTACAAAAAAACTTGAAAAACGTGGAAAAGGAGAAAATCACACTGCAAGACCCAGAATATGCCGAGAAACACTGAAAAATGTGAAAATAAAAAATTCACACTGTCAGACACAGAATATGGCAAGAAACCATGAAACAAGTGGAAAATGAGAAAATCACACTGTATTGCCCAGAATATGGCGAGAAATACTGAAAAACGTGGAAAATTAAAAATTCAGACTGAAGGACCTGGAATATGGCAAGAAAACCTGAAAACGAGGAAATGGGAAAATCACCCTGTAGGAGCCAGAATATGCAGAGAAACCTTGAAAAACGTGGAAAATTAATAATACACTCTGTAGGACCCAGAATATGGTGAGAAACCCTGAAGAATGTAGAAAATTAAAAACTCACATTGAAGGACCCCCGAATATGGCGAGAAAACTGAAAAAGGTGGAAAATGAGAAAATCACAAGGTAGGACCCATAATATTACAAAAAACTTGAAAGAAGTGGAAAATTAAAAATTCACAGTGAAGGACCCAGAATATGGCGAGAAAACCTGAAAAACGAGGAAAATTCAAAATTCACACTGTAGGACCCAGAATATGGCTAGAAAACCTGAAAAAGTTGGGAAAATGAGAATAATCACACTGTAGGACCAAGATATGTGGAAAAAACTTGAAAAATTTCAAAATTGAGAAAATCACACTGTAGGACCCAGAATATGCTGAGAAACACTGAAAAACGTGGAAAATTAAAAATACTACGCTATAGGACCCATAATATGTCGAGAAACCCTGAAAAATTAGAAATGTAAAAACTCACACTGAGGGACCCCAAATATGGCAAGAAAACATGAAAAAGGTGAAAAAAGAGAAAATCACACTGTAGGACCCAGAAATATGAAAAAACTTGAAAAATGTGGAAAATGAGAAAATCACACTGCAGAAACCAGAATATGCCGAACAACCATGAAAAACCTGAAAATTAAAAATTCACACAGTCGGACACAGAATATGGTGAGAAACATGAAAAAAGTGGACAATTAAAAATTCACACTTTATTACCCAGATATGGCGAGAAATACTGAAAACCGTGGAAAAAAAATTCACACTGAAGGACCTGGAATACGGCAAGTGACCCTGAAAAACATGGAAATGAGAAAATCACACAGTAGGTCCCAGCATATGGCGAGAAAACCTGAAAAAAGTAGAAAAATTAAAAATTCACACTGAAGGACCCCGAATATTGCAAGAAAACCTGAAAAGGGTGGAAAAAGAGAATAATCAATCTCTAGGACCCAGCTTATGCCTAGAAACCCTGAAAACGTGGAAAATTAAAAATACATGCTGTAGGGACCCAGAATATGGCGTGTAACCCTGAAAAAAGTTGAAAATAACAAACTCACAATGTAGGACCCCAAATATGGCGAGAAACCCTGCAAAAGGTGGAAAATGAGAAAATCACACTGCAGGATCCAGAATATGCCGAGAAAATGTGAAAAACGTGAAAATTAATAATTCACACTCACGGACCCAGAATATGGCGAGAAACACTTAATAAAAAAGTAGGAAATTTAAAACTCACAGTGAAGGAGCCCAAACATGACCAGAAAAACCTGAAAAAGGTGGAAAATGAGAAAATCACACTGTAGGATCCAGAATATGGGCGAGAAATCCTGAAAAAAGTAGAAAAATAAAAACTCACACACTGAAGGACCCCAAATATGGCAAGAAAACCCGAAAAAGGTGGAAAATGAGAAAATCACACAGTAGGACCCAGAATTACAAAAAAACTTGAAAAAAGTGGAAATGAGAAAATCACACTGCAGGACCAAGAATATTTAGAGAAATCCTGAAAACTTGAAAATTAAAAATTCACACTCCAGGACCTAGAATATGCCGAGAAATCCTGAAAAACGTGAAAATTAAAAATTCACATTATCGGACCCAGAATATGGTTAGAAACCCTGAAAAACGGGAAAATTAAAAATTCAACTGAAGGACCCGGAATATGGCGAGAAACCCTGAAAAAAGTAGAAAACTGGAAAATGAGAATAATCACAGTGTAGGACCCAGAATTGCACAAAAAAAAACTTGAAAAACATCGTAATGAGAAAAATCACACTGTAGGACACAGAATATGGCAAGAAACCCTGAGAAACGTGAAAAATTAATAATACACTCTGTAGTACCCAGAATATGCAAGAAACCCTCAAAAAAAGTAGAAAATTAAAAACTCACACTGAAGAACCCCAAATATGGCAAGAAAACCTAAAAAATGTGGAAAATGAGAATAATCACAGATTAGGACCCAGAATTGCGAAAATACTTGAAATGTCGTAAATGAGAAAATCACATTTTAGGACCCAGAAGTATGGCGAGAAACCTGAGAAACGTAGAAAATTAAAAATACACTCTGTAGCACCGAGAATATGGCAAGAAACCCTCAACAAAGTAGAAAATTAAAAACTCACAATGAAGGACCCCGAATATGGCGAGAAAACCTGAAAGAGGTGGAAAATGAGAATAATCACACTGTAGGACCCAGAATAGCGAAAAAAAAACATGAAAATCATTGAAAATGAGAAAATCACACTGTAGGACCCAGAATATGGCGAGGAAACCCTGAGAAACGTGGAAAATTAAAAATACACTCTGTAGCACCCAGAATATGGCAAGAAACGCTCAAAAAAGTAGAAAATTAAAAACTCACACTGAAGGACCTGAATATGCCGAGAAAACATGAAAAAGATAGAAAATGAGAAT
>NW_028227285.1:4306981-4465670 GCF_978045245.1 Mus caroli | reverse complement strand
TATGAAGAAAAAACTTGAAAAACGTGGAAAATTGAAAATACACGATGTAGGACACAGAATGTGTCGAGAAACCCTGAAAAATTAGAAAATTAAATCCTCACACTTAGGGACCCCAAATATGGCGAGAGAACCTGAAAAAAGTAGAAAATTAAAAATTCACACTGAAGGACCCAGAATTGCGAAAAAACTTGAAAAACGTGGAAAATGAGAAAATCACACTGTAGGACCAAGAATATGCCGAGAAACCCTGAAAACGTGGAAAATTAAAAATACACGCTGTAGGACCCAGAATATGGCGAGAAACCCTGAAAAAAGTAGAAAATTACAAATTCACACTGAAGGACCCCAAATATGGCTAGAAAACCTGAAAAAGTTGGAAAATGAGAAAATCACACTGCAGGACCCAGAATATGCCGAGAAACTCTGAAAAACGTAAAAATTAAAAATTCACACTCTTGGACACAGAATATGGCGAGAAATACTGAAAATCGTGGAAATGAGAAAATCACACTGTAAGACCCAGAATATGACGGAAAAACCTGAAAATGGTGGAAAATGAGAATAATCACACTGTAGGACCCAGATTTGGAAAAAAAAATTGAAAAACGTCGAAAATGAGAAAATAACTCTGTAGGACCCAGAATATGTCGAGAAACCCTGAAAAACGTGAAAATTAAAAATTCACACTCTCGGGCACAGAATATGGCGAGAAATACTGAAAAACATGGAAAATTAAAAATTCACACCGAAGGACCTGGAATATGTCAACAAAACCTGAAAACGTGGAAATGAGAAAATCACACTGTAGGACCCAGAATATGTCGAGAAACCCTGAAAACGTGGAAAATTAAAAATACACGCTGTAGGACACAGAATATGGTGAGAAACCCTGAAAAAAGAAGAAAATTAAAACCTCACACTGAAGGACCCCAAATATGGCGATTAAACCTGAAAAAGGTGGAAAATGAGAAAATCACACTGTAGGACCCAGAATTATGAAAAAACTTGAAAAACGTGGAAAATGTGAAAATCACACTGTAGGACAGAGAATATGCGGAGAAACCCTGAAAACGTGGAAAATTAAAAATACACGCTGTAGAACCCAGAATATGGCGAGAAAACCTGAGAAAAGTAGAAAATTACATACTCACACTGAAGGACTCCAAATTTGGTAGAAAACCTGATAATGGTGGAAAATGAGAAAATCACACTGTAGCACCCAGAATTAAAAAAAAAAAAAAAAAAACGTGAAAAACGTGGAAAATGAGAAAATCACACTGCAGAACACAGATAATGCTGAGAAACCCTGAAAAACGTGGAAATGAGAAAATCACACTGTAGGACCCAGAATTGGAAAAAAACTTGAAAAACTTGTAAAATGAGAAAATCACACTGTAGGTCCCAGAATATGGCGAGAAACCCCGAAAAACATGCAAAATTAAATATAAACGCTGTAGGACCCAGAATAAGGCAAGAAACCCTGTAAAAAGTAGATAATTAAAAACTCACACTGAAAGACCTGGAATATGGCGACAAAACCAGAAAAACATGGAAAATTAATAACTCACACTCAAGGATTTGGAATATAGGGAGAAAACCTTAAAAATGTGGAAAATTATCAACTCACTCAGAAAGACCTGGAATATGGCCAGAAAACCTGAAAAACGTGGAAGGACATAGAATATGGCGAGAAATCTTGAAAAAGGTAGAAAATTAAAAATTCACACTGTAGGACCCAAAATATGTTGAGAAACCCTGAAAAACGTGGAAAATTAAAAACTCACACTGAAGGACTTGGAATATGATGAAAAACCCTGAAAAAAGTGGAAAATTAAAAATTCCCACTTAAGGACATAGAATATGGCAAGAAACCCTGAAAAAGTGGAAAAACAGAAATTCCCACTGTAGGACCCAAAATTGCGAAAATAACTTGAAAAGGGGGGAAAATGAGAAAAACATACTGTAAGACCCAGAATATGCGAGAAAACCCTGAAAAACGTGAAAAGTAAAAATTCACAAGGTCAGACCTAGAACATGAAGAGAAACCATGAAAAAAGTGGAAAATTAAAAATTCACACTGTGTTACCCAGAATATGGGGAGAAACACTGAAAAATGTGGAAAATTAAAAATTTACACTGAAGGACCTGGAATATGGCACAAAAACCTGAAAAACTTGGAAATGAGAAAATCACACTGTAGGACCCAGAATATGATGAAAACACCTGAAAAACATGGAAAATTAAAAATTCACACTGAAGGACCCGGAATATGGCTACAAAACCAGAAAAAATAAAAACTCACACTGAAGGACCCAGAATATGGCGAGATAACCTGAAAAAAGTAGAAAATTAAAAATTCACACTGAAAGACCCCGAATATGGCGAGAAAACCTGAAAGGTGGAAAATGAGAATAATCACACTGTAGGACCCAGAATTGGGAAAAAACATGAAAAATATCGAAAATGAGAAAATCACACTGTAGGACCCAGAATATGCCGAGAAACCATGAAAAACGTGGAAAATTAAAAACACACACTATAGGACCCAGAATATGGCCAGAAACCCTGAAAAAGTACAAAATTAAAAACTCACACTGAAGGACCCCAAATATTGCGATTAAACCTGAAAAAAGTGGAAAATGAGAAAATCACACTGTATTACCCAGAATATGGCAAGAAATACTGAAAAACCTGGAAAATTAAAAATTCACACTGAAGGACGTGGAATATGGCTAGAAAACCTGAAAAACATGGAAATGAGAAAATCACACTGTAAGACCCAGAATATAACGAAAAAACCTGAAAAACGTGGAAAATAAAAAATTCACACTGAAGGACCCGGAATATGTCGAGAAACCCTGAAAAACGTGAAAATTAAAAATTCACACTGAAGGACCCAGAATATGTCGAGAAAACCTGAAAAACGAGGAAAATTAAAACCTCACACTGAAGGATCCCGAATATGGCGAGAAAACCTGAAAAAGTTTAAAAATGATAATAATCACACTGTAGGACCCAGAATTGCGAAAAAAATTGTAAAAAGTCCTAAATGAGAAAATCACACTGTAGGACCCAGAATATGGCGAGAAACCCTGAAAAAAGTAGAAAATTAAAAACTCCCACTGAAGGACGCCGAATATGGAGAGAAAACCTGAAAAAGGTGGAAAATGAGATAATCACAGTGTAGAACCAAGAATATGCCACGAAACCCTGAAAAACGTGGAAAATTAAAAATATACACAATAGGACCCAGAATATGGCAAGAAAACCTGAAAAAATTAGAAAATTAAAAACTCACACTGAAGGACCCAAAATATGGCGAGGAACCCTGAAAGGTGGAAAATGAGAAATCACAGTGATTAACGAAAAAACTTGAAAAACGTCGAAAATGAGAAAATCACAGTGGAGGACCCAGAATATGCCTAGAAACACTGAATACATGAAAATTAAAAATTCACACTGTATTTCCCAGAATATGGCAAGAAATACTAAAAAACGTGGAAAAGTAAAAATTCACACTGAAGGACCTGGAATATGGCAAGAAAACCAGAAAAACAAGGAACATTAAAAATTCACACTGAAGGACCCAGAATATGGCGAAAAACCCTGAAAAATGTAGAAAATTAAAAGCTCACACTGAAGGACCCCAAATATGGCGAAAAAAACCTGAAAAAGGTGGAAAATGCGAAAACCACACTGTAGGTCCTAGAATTACGAAAAAACTTGAAAAACTAGGAAATTAGAAACTCACACTGAAGGACCCCGAATATGGCGAGAAAACCTGAAAAAAGGTGGAAAATGAGAAAATCACACTGTAGGACCCAGAATTGCGAAAAAAACTTGAAAACCGTCGAAAATAAAAAAAAAAAATCACACTGTAGGACCCAGAATATGCGGAGAAACCCTTGAAAAACGTGGAAAAATAAAATACACGCTGTAGGAACCAGAATATATTGAGAAACCCTGAAAAAGTAGAAAATCAAAAACTCACACTGAAGGACCCCAAATACGGGGAGAAATCCTGAAAAACGTGGAAATGAGAAAATCACACTCTAGGACCAAGAATATGACGAAAAAATCTGAAAAACGAGGAAAATTAAAAATTCACACTGAAGGACCGGGAATATGGCAAGAAAACCTGAAAAACGAGGAAAATTAAAAACACAAACTGAAGGACCCGGAATATGGCGAGAAAACATGAAAAACATGGAAAATTAAATATTCACACTGAAGGACCCAGAATATGCTGAGAAAACCTGAAAAAGTTGGATAATGAGCATTTCACAGTGTAGGACACAGAACATGACGAAAAAAAACTTAAAAACGTTTAAAATTAAAAATTCACACTGTAGGACCAGAATATGGCGAGAAACCCAGAGAAACGTGGAAAATTTAAAAATCACACTGTAGGACACAGAATATGGCGATTAACCCTGTAAAAAGTAGAATATTAAAAACTCACACTGAAGTACCCCGAAAATGGCAAGAAAACCTGAAAAAGGTGGAAAATGAGAAAATCACACTGTAGGATCCAGAATTGTGAAACAAAAAACTTGAAAAATGTCAAAAATGAGAAAATCACACTGTAGGACCCAGAATAGGCCGAGTAACCCTGAAAAACGTGGAAAATTAAAAATACACGCTGTAGGACCCAGAATATGGCAAGAAACCCTGAAAGAATTAGAAAATTAAAAACTCACACTGAAGGACCCGGAATATGGCGAGAAAACCTGAAAAAGGTGGAAAATGAGAAAATCACACTGTAGGACCAGAATTGCAAAACAAAAAACTTGAAAAATATCAAAAATGAGAAAATCACACTGTAGGACCCAGAATATGCCGAGAAACCCTGAAAACGTGGAAAATTAAAAATATACGCTGGGGGAACCAGATTATGGCGAGAAACCATGAAAAAATTGGACAATGAAAATTCTCACTGTATTACCCAGAATATGGCAATCAACCCTGAAAAAAGTAGATAACTATAAACTCACACTGAAGGACCCGGAATATGGCGAGAAAACCTGAAAAAGGTGGAAAATGAGAAAATCACACTGTAGGACCAGAATTGCAAAACAAAAAACTTGAAAAATGTCAAAAATGAGAAAATCACACTGTAGGACCCAGAATAGGCCGAGTAACCCTGAAAAACGTGGAAAATTAAAAATACACTCTGTAGGACCCAGAATATGGCAAGAAACCCTGAAAGAATTAGAAAATTAAAAACTCACACTGAAGGACCCGGAATATGGCGAGAAAACCTGAAAAAGGTGGAAAATGAGAAAATCACACTGTAGGACCAGAATTGCAAAACAAAAAACTTGAAAAATATCAAAAATGAGAAAATCACACTGTAGGACCCAGAATATGCCGAGAAACCCTGAAAACGTGGAAAATTAAAAATATACGCTGGGGGAACCAGATTATGGCGAGAAACCATGAAAAAATTGGACAATGAAAATTCTCACTGTATTACCCAGAATATGGCAATCAACCCTGAAAAAAGTAGATAACTATAAACTCACACTGATGGACCCGGAATATGGCGAGAAAACCTGAAAAAGGTGGAAAATGAGAAAATCACACTGTAGGACCAGAATTGCAAAACAAAAAACTTGAAAAATGTCAAAAATGAGAAAATCACACTGTAGGACCCAGAATAGGCCGAGTAACCCTGAAAAACGTGGAAAATTAAAAATACACGCTGTAGGACCCAGAATATGGCAAGAAACCCTGAAAGAATTAGAAAATTAAAAACTCACACTGAAGGACCCGGAATATGGCGAGAAAACCTGAAAAAGGTGGAAAATGAGAAAATCACACTGTAGGACCCAGAATTACGAAAAAACTTTAAAAACGTGGAAAATGAGAAAATCACTCTTCAGGACCCAAAATATGCCAAGAAACCGTGAAAAACGTGAAAATTAAAAATTCACACTGTCAGACCCACATTATGGCGAGAAACCTTGAAAAAAATTGGACAATAAAAATTCACACTGTATTACCCAGAATACGGCCAGCAACCCTGAAAAAAGTAGATAACTATAAACTCACACTGATGGACGAGGATATGGCTAGAAAACATGAAAAAGGTGGAAAATGAGAAAATCACACTGCAGGACCCAGAATATGCTGAGAATCCCTGAAAATCGTGGAAAATTAAAAATTCACACTGAAGGACCCGGAATTTGGCGAGAAAACCTGAAAAACGAGGAAAATTAAAAATTCACACTGTATTACCCAAAATATGGGGAGAAATACTGAAAAACGTGGAAAATTAAAAATTCACACTGCAGGACCTGGAATATGGCAAGAAATCCTGAAAAACTTGGAAACGAGAATATCACACTGTAGGACCCAGAATATGATGAAAAAACCTGGAAAACGTGGAAAATTAAAAATTCACACTGAAGGAATCAGAATATGGCGAGAAAACCTGAAAAAACGAGGAAAATTAAAAACTCACACTGTAGGACCTAGATTATGGCGAGATAACCTGAAAAAGGTGGAAAATGAGAAAATCACATGTAGGACCCAGAATTGTGAGAAAACCTGAAAAAGGTTGAAAACGAGAAAATAACACTGCAGGAGCCAGAATATGCTGAGAAAACCTGAAAAACATTGAAAATTAAATATTCACACTATAGGACCCTGAATATGGCGAGAAACACTGAAAAAGGAAAAAAACGAGAAAATCACACTGTAATAATCAGAATATGACGAAATAACTTAAAAACGTGGAAAATTTAAAATTCACACTGTAGTACCCAGAATATGGCAAGAAAACCTTAAAAACTAGAAATTAAAAAACTCACACTGAAGGACCCCAAATATGGCGAGAAAACCTGAAAAACATGGAAATGAAAAAATCACACTGTAGAACCAGATTATGACGAAGAAACCTGAAAAATGTGGAAAAATAAAAATTCACCCTCAAGGACCCGGATATAGCGAGCAAAACTGAAAAATGAGGAAAATTAAAATCTCACACTGAAGGACCCAGAATATGGCAAGAAAACCTGTAAAACCTAGAAAATTAAATATTCACACTGGAGGACACAGAATATTTTGAGAAACTGTAAAATCTTGAAAATTAAAAATTCACTCTAAAGGACCAGAATATGGCAAGAAACCTTGAAAAACGTGGAAAATTAAAAATTCACACTGAAGAACCTGGAATATGGCAAGAAAATAAGAAAAACGTGGAAATGAGAAAATCACACTGTATGACCTTGAATATGGCGAGAAAACCTGAAAAACGAGGAAAATTAAAAACTCACACTGAAGGACCCAGAATATGGCGAGAAAACCTGAAAAACATGGAAAATTAAATATTCACAAAGTAGAACCCAGGATAGGGAGAGAAACACTGAAAAAAGTGGAAAATTAAAAATTCACACTCTAGGAACAGAATATGGCAAGAAAACTTGAAAAACGTGGAAAATCGAAAATTCACACTGTAGGACTCAGAATATGCCGAGAAGACCTGAAAAAGTTGGAAAATGAGAAAATCACACTGAAGGACCCAGAATATGACGAAAAAAACTTAAAAAGGTTTAAAATTAAAAATTCATACTGTAGGACACAGAACATGGCAAGAAAACCTGAAAAACGTGAAAAATTTAAAATTCACACTGTAGGATGCAGAATATGGCGAGAAACACTGAAAAAAGTAAAAAATTTAAATCTCACACTGAAGGACCCTGAATATGTCGAGAAAACCTGAAAAAGGTGGAAAATGAGAAAATCACACTATAGGACCCAGAATTGCGAAAAAAAATTGAAAAACGTCGAAAATGAGAAAATCACACTGTAGGACCCAGAATATGCCGAGAAACCCTGAAAAATGTGCAAAATTAAACATACACGCTGTAGGACCCAGAATATGGCAACAAACCATGAAAAAACTAAAAAACTAAAAACTCACACTGAAGGACCGCGAATATGGTGAGAAAACATGAAAAAGGTGGTTAATGACAAAATCAACTGTAGGACCCAGAATATGATGAAAAAAACTTAAAAACGATTAAAATTAAAAATTCACACTGTAGGACCCCGAATATGGTGAGAAAATCTGAAAATGTTTAAAAATGAGAAAAATACACTGTAGGACCCAGAATATGCTGAGAAACCCAGAAAAACGAGGAAAAATAAAAATATGCTTTGAAGGAGCCAGATTATGACAGGAAACCCTGAAAAAAGTAGAAAATTAAAAACTTACACGGAAGGACCCTGAATATGGCAAGAATACCTGAAAAAGGTGGAAATAGAGAATAATCACACTGTAGGACACAGAATTGCGAAAAAACATGAAAAACGTAGAAAATGAGAAAATCACACTGTAGGACCCAGAATTACGAAAAAATTTATAAAACGTGGAAAATGAGAAAATCACACTGCAGGACCTAGAATATGCTGAGTAACCCTGAAAAACATGAAAATTAAAAATTCACACTGTCGGACACAGAATATGGCGAGAAACCATGAAAAAAGTGGAAAATTAAAAATTCACACTGTATTACCCAGAATATGGCGAGAAATACTGAAAAATATGGAAAATTAAAAATTCACCCTGAAGGACCTGGAATATGGCAAGAAAACCTGAAAAACGAGAAAATGAGAAAAATCACACTGTAGTACCCAGAATATGACGAAAAAACCTGAAAAACGTGTAAAATTAAAAACTCACACTGAATGACCCAGAATATGGCAAGAAAACCTGAAAAAAGTAAAAAACTAAAAATTCACACTGAAAGACCCCGAATATGTCGAGAAAACCTGAAAAAGGTGGAAAATGAGAAAATCACACTATAGGACCCAGAATTGCGAAAAAAAATTGAAAAACGTCGAAAATGAGAAAATCACACTGTAGGACCCAGAATATGCCGAGAAACCCTGAAAAATGTGCAAAATTAAACATACACGCTGTAGGACCCAGAATATGGCAACAAACCATGAAAAAACTAAAAAACTAAAAACTCACACTGAAGGACCGCGAATATGGTGAGAAAACATGAAAAAGGTGGTTAATGACAAAATCAACTGTAGGACCCAGAATATGATGAAAAAAACTTAAAAACGATTAAAATTAAAAATTCACACTGTAGGACCCCGAATATGGTGAGAAAATCTGAAAATGTTTAAAAATGAGAAAAATACACTGTAGGACCCAGAATATGCTGAGAAACCCAGAAAAACGAGGAAAAATAAAAATATGCTTTGAAGGAGCCAGATTATGACAGGAAACCCTGAAAAAAGTAGAAAATTAAAAACTTACACGGAAGGACCCTGAATATGGCAAGAATACCTGAAAAAGGTGGAAATAGAGAATAATCACACTGTAGGACACAGAATTGCGAAAAAACATGAAAAACGTAGAAAATGAGAAAATCACACTGTAGGACCCAGAATTACGAAAAAATTTATAAAACGTGGAAAATGAGAAAATCACACTGCAGGACCTAGAATATGCTGAGTAACCCTGAAAAACATGAAAATTAAAAATTCACACTGTCGGACACAGAATATGGCGAGAAACCATGAAAAAAGTGGAAAATTAAAAATTCACACTGTATTACCCAGAATATGGCGAGAAATACTGAAAAATATGGAAAATTAAAAATTCACCCTGAAGGACCTGGAATATGGCAAGAAAACCTGAAAAACGAGAAAATGAGAAAAATCACACTGTAGTACCCAGAATATGACGAAAAAACCTGAAAAACGTGTAAAATTAAAAACTCACACTGAATGACCCAGAATATGGCAAGAAAACCTGAAAAAAGTAAAAAACTAAAAATTCACACTGAAAGACCCCGAATATGGCGAGAAAACCTGAAAAAGGTGGAAAATGAGAATAAATGACTGTAGGACCCAGAATTGAGAAAAAACTTGAAAAACTTCGAAAATGAGAAAATCACACTTTAGGACCCAGAATATGCCGAGAAACCCTGAAAAACGTGGAAAATTGAAAATACGCGCTGTTGGACCCAGAATATGGTGAGAAACCGGAAAAACGTGGTAAATTAAAAATACACTCTGTTGGACCCAGAATATGGCAAGAAACCCTGCAAAAGGTGAAAAATGAGAAAATCACACTGTAAGACCCAGAATTACGAAAAAACCTGAAAAACTTGGAAAATGAGAAAATCACACTGCAGGAAACAGAATATGCCGAGAAACCCTGAAAAACGTGGAAAATTAAAAATTCACACTGAAGGACCCGGAATATAGCGAGAAAACCTGAAAAAGGTGGAAAATGAGAAAATCACATGTAGAACCCAGAATAGCGAAAAAACTTGAAAAAGGTGAAAAATGAGAAAATCACACTGCAGGACCCAGAATATGCTGAGAAACCCTGATAATCATGGAAAATTAAATGTTCACACTGTAGGACCCAGAATATGCCTAGAAACCCTTGAAAAACTTGGAAAAATAAAATACACGCTGTAGGAACCAGAATATATTGAGAAACCCTGAAAAAGTAGGAAATCAAAAACTCACACTGAAGGACCCCGAATATGGGGAGAAATCCTAAAAAACGTGGAAATGAGAAAATCACACTCTAGGACCCAGAATATGACGAAAAAACCTGAAAAACATGGAAAATTAAAAATTCACACTGAAGGTCCGGGAATATGGTGAGAAAACCTGAAAAACGAGGAAAATTAAAAACACAAACTGAAGGACCCAGAATATGTCGAGAAAACATGAAAAACATGGAAAATTAAATATTCACACTGTAGGACCCAGAATATGGCGAGAAACACTGAAAAAGGAGGAAAATGAGAAAATCACACTATAGGACCAGAATATGGCAAGAAACCTTGAAAAACGTGGAAAATTAAAAATTCACAATGTAGGACCCAGAATATGCTGAGAAAATCTGAAAAAGTTGGATAATGAGAATATCAAACTGTAGGACCCAGAACATGACGAAAAAAACTTAAAAACGTTTAAAATTAAAAAAAACAAACTGTAGGACCTGAATATGGCGAGAAACCCTGAGAATCGTGGAAAATTTAAAAATCACACTGTAGGACGCAGAATATGGCGATTAACCCTGTAAAAAGTGGAATATTAAAAACTCACACTGAAGTACCCCGAAATTGGCAAGAAAACCTGAAAAAGGTGGAAAATGAAAAAAATCACACTGTAGGACCCAAAATATGCTGAGTAACCCTGAAAAACTTGGAAAATTAAAAATACACGCTGTAGGACCCAGAATATGGCAAAAAACCCTGAAAGAATTAGAAAATTAAAAACTCACACTGAAGGAACCGGAATATGGCAAGAAAACCTGAAAAAGTGGAAAGTCTCTCTCTGTCTCTCTCTCTATGTCTCTCTCTGTCTCTCTCTTTCTCTATCTCTGTCTCTCTCTATTTCTCTCTGTCTCTATCTGTCTCTCTCTCTGTCTCTCTCTGTCTCTCTCTCTCTCTCTCTCTCTTTCCCTCTCTCTGTCTCTCTCTGTCTCTATCTCTGTCTCTCTCTGTCTCTCTCTGTCACTCTGTCTCTCTCTGTCTCTCTCTGTCCCTCTCTGTCTCTCTCTGTGTCTTTCTTTGTCTCTCTCTGTCTCTCCCTGTCTCTCTCTGTCTCTCTCTTTATGTCTCTCTCTGTCTCTCTCTTTCTCTCTCTCTGTATCTCTCTGTCTCTCTTTGTCTCTCTCTGTGTCTTTCTTTGTCTCTCTCTGTCTCTCTTTGTCTCTCTCTGTAACTCTCTCTGTCTCTCTCTGTCTCTCTCTTTCTCTATCTCTGTCTCTCTCTGTTTCTCTCTGTCTCTATCTCTCTGTGTGTCTCTTTCTTTCCTTCTCTCTGTCTCTATCTCTTTCTCTCTATGTCTCTCTCTGTCACTCTGTCTCTCTCTGTCTCTCTCTGTCTATCTGTCTCTCTCTGTCTCTCTCTGTCTCTCTCTCTGTCTCTCTCTGTCTCTCTCTGTGTCTTTCTTTGTCTCTCTCTGTCTCTCTGTCTCTCTCTGTCTCTCTCTGCGTCTCTCTCTATCTCTCTCTGTCTCTCTCTGTCTCTCTCTGTCTCTCTCAATGTATCTCTCTCTCTATGTCTCTCTCTGTGTCTTTCTTTGTCTCTCTCTGTCTCTCTCTGTCTCTCTGTGTGTCTCTCTCTGTCTCTCTCTCTATCTCTGTCTCTCTCTGTCTTTCTCACTCTGTCTCTGTCTCTCTCTGACTCTCTCTGTCTCTCTCTTTCTCTCTGTCTCTCTCTGTCTCTATCTCTGTCTCTCTCTGTCCTTCTGACTCTTTCTGTCTCTCTCTGTCTCTCTCTCTGTCTCTCTCTGTCTCTCTCCTTCTCTCTCTCTGTCTCTCTCTTTCCCTCTCTCTGTCTCTCTCTGTCTCTATCTCTGTCTCTCTCTGTCTCTCTCTGTAACTCTGTCTCTCTCTGTCTCTCTCTGTCTCTCTCTGTCTATCTGTCACTCTCTGTCTCTATCTCTGTATCTCTCTGTCTCTGTCTTTCTCTGTGTCTTTCTTTGTCTCGCTCTGTCTCTCTCTGTCTCTCTCTGTCTCTCTCTCTATGTCTCTCTTTGTCTCTCTCTTTCTCTATCCCTGTCTCTCTCTGTTTCTCTCTGTCTCTGTCTCTCTCTCTGTCTCTCTCTGTCTCTCTCTGTCTCTCTCTTTCCCTCTCTCTGTCTCTCTCTGTCTCTATCTCTGTCTCTCTCTGTCTCTTTCTGTCACTCTGTCTCTCTATGTCTCTCACTGTCTCTCTCTGTCTCTCTCTCTGTCTATCTGACTCTCTCTGTCTCTCTCTGTCTCTCTCTCTTTCTCTGTCTCTGTCTCTCTCTGTCTCTCTCTGTCACTCTGTCTCTCTCTGTTTCTCTCTGTCTCTATCTGTCTCTCTGTCTCTATCTGTCTCTCTGTCTCTCTCTGTCCCTCACTCTGTATCTCTCTGTCTCTATCTCTGTCTCTCTCTGTCTCTCTCTGTCACTCTGTCCCTCTCTGTCTCTCTCTCTATCTCTCTCTCTCTGTCTCTCTCTGTCTAACTCTATCTGTCTCTGTCTCTCTCTGTCTCCATCTGTCACTCTGTCGGTCTCTCTCTGTCTCTCTCTGTCCCTTCTGTCTCTATCTCTGTATCTCTCTGTCTCTCTCTCTGTCTCTCTGTCTCTCTCTGTGTCTCTGTCTCTCTCTGTCTCTCTCTGTCTCTCTCAATGTATCTCTCTGTCTCACTATGTCTCTCTCTGTGTCTTTCTTTGTCTCTCTCTGTCTCTTTCTGTCTCTCTCTGTGTCTCTCTCTGTCTCTCTCTCTCTATCTCTGTCTCTCTCTGTCTTTCTCACTCTGTCTCTGTCTCTCTCTGTCCCTCTCTCTGTCTCTCTCTGTCTCTATCTCTGTCTATCTCTGACTCTCTCTGTCTCTCTCTTTCTCTCTGTCTCTCTCTCTTTATCTCTCTGTCTCTCTCTGTCTCTCTCTGTCTCTCTCTCTCTGTGTCTCTCTCTGTCTTTCTCTGTCTCTATCTCTGTCTCTCTCTGTCTTTCTCTGGGTCTTCCTTTGTCTCTCTCTGTCTGTCTCTGTCTCACTCTCTGTCTTTCTCTGTCTCTCTCTGTGTCTCTCTCTGTCTTTCTCTGTCTCTATCTCTATCTCTCTCTGTCTCTCTCTGTCCTTCTGACTCTTTCTGTCTCTCTCTGTCTCTCTCTCTGTGTCTCTCTGTGTCTCTCTGTCTCTCTCTATGTCTTTCATTGTCTCTCTCTGTCTATCTCTCTGTCTCTCTCTGTCTCTCTCTGTCTCTCTCTGTCTCTATCTCTGTCTCTCTCTGTCTCTCTCTGTCTCTCTATGTCTCTCTTAATGTATCTCTCTGTCTCTCTATGTCTCTCTCTGTGTCTGTCTTTGTCTCTCTCTGTCTCTCTCTCTCTCTGTGTCTCACTCTGTCTCTCTCTGTCTCACTCTCTGTCTCTGTCTCTGTCTCTCTCTCTGTCTCTCTCTGTCTCTCTCTCTAAATCTGTCTCTCTCTGTATTTCTCACTCTGTCTCTGTCTCTCTCTGTCCCTCTCTCTGTCTCTCTCTGTCTCTATCTCTGTCTCTCTCTGACTCTCTCTGTCTCTCTCTTTCTCTCTGTCTCTCTCTGTCTCTCTTTGTCTCTCTCTCTGTATCTCTCTGTGTCTCTCTGTGTCTCTCTGTGTCTCTCTCTGTGTCTCTCTGTGTCTCTCTCTGTCTCTCTCTGTGTCTCTCTGTGTCTCTCTGTGTCTCTCTGTCTCTCTCTGTGTCTCTCTCTGTCTCTCTCTGTCTATCTCTGTCTCTCTCTGTCTCTCTCAATGTATCTCTCTGTCTCTCTCTGTCTCTCTCTGTGTCTTTCTTTGTCTCTCTCAGTCTCTCTCTCTCTCTGTGTCTCACTCTGTCTCTCTCTGTCTCACTCTCTGTCTCTGTCTCTGTCTCTCTCTCTGTCTCTCTCTGTCTATCTCTCTAAATCTGTCTCTCTCTGTATTTCTCACTCTGTCTCTGTCTCTCTCTGTCCCTCTCTCTGTCTCTCTCTGTCTCTATCTCTGTCTCTCTCTGACTCTCTCTGTCTCTCTCTCTGTATCTCTCTGTGTCTCTCTGTGTCTCTCTGTGTCTCTCTCTGTCTCTCTCTGTGTCTCTCTGTGTCTCTCTGTGTCTCTCTGTCTCTCTCTGTGTCTCTCTCTGTCTCTCTCTGTGTCTCTCTGTCTCTCTCTGTGTCTCTCTGTCTCTCTCTGTGTCTCTCTCTGTCTCTCTCTGTCTATCTCTGTCTCTCTCTGTCTCTCTCAATGTATCTCTCTGTCTCTCTCTGTCTCTCTCTGTGTCTTTCTTTGTCTCTCTCAGTCTCTCTCTCTCTCTCTGTCTCACTCTGTCTCTCTCTCTGTCTCTCTTTGTCTCTCTCTCTGTATCTCTCTGTCTCTCTCTGTCTCTCTCTGTCTCTCTCTCTGTGTCTCTCTCTGTCTTTCTTTTTCTCTATCTATATCGCTCTCTGTCTCTCTCTGTGTCTTTTTTTGTCTCTCTCTGTCTCTCTCTGTCTCTCTCTGTCTCTCTTAGTCTCTCTCTGTGTCTTTCATTGTCTCTCTCTGTCTCTCTCTGTCTTTCGGTGTCTCTCTCTCTGTCTCTCTCTGTCTCACTCTCTGTCTCTCTCTGTCTCTATCTCTGTCTCTCTCTGTCTCTCTCTGTCTGTCTCTGTCTGTCTATGTCTATCTCTGTCTCTCTCTGTGTCTCTCTGTGTCTCTCTCTGTGTCTCTCTGTGTCTCTCTGTCTCTCTCTGTGTCTCTCTCTGTCTCTCTCTGTCTCTATCTCTGTCTCTCTCTGTCTCTCTATGTCTCTCTCAATGTATCTCTCTGTCTCTCTATGTCTCTCTCTGTGTCTTTCTTTGTCTCTCTCTGTCTCTCTCTTTCTGTGTCTCACTCTGTCTCTCTCTGTCTCTCTCTCTGTCTCTGTCTCTGTCTCTCTCTCTGTCTCTCTCTGTCTCTCTCTCTAACTCTGTCTCTCTCTGTATTTCTCACTCTGTCTCTGTCTCTCTCTGTCCCTCTCTCTGTCTCTCTCTGTCTCTATCTCTGTCTCTCTCTGACTCTCTCTGTCTCTCTCTTTCTCTCTGTCTCTCTCTGTCTCTCTTTGTCTCTCTCTCTGTATCTCTCTGTGTCTCTCTGTGTCTCTCTGTGTCTCTCTCTGTGTCTCTCTGTGTCTCTCTCTGTCTCTCTCTGTGTCTCTCTGTGTCTCTCTGTGTCTCTCTGTCTCTCTCTGTGTCTCTCTCTGTCTCTCTCTGTCTATCTCTGTCTCTCTCTGTCTCTCTCAATGTATCTCTCTGTCTCTCTATGTCTCTCTCTGTGTCTTTCTTTGTCTCTTCTATGTCTCTCTCTGTCTCTCTCTCTGTCTCCCTCAGTCTCTCTCTGTGTCTCTCTCTGTCTTTCTCTGTGTCTCTCTGTGTCTCTCTGTGTCTCTCTGTCTCTCTTTGTCTCTCTGTCTGTATCTCTCTGTCTGTATCTCTCTGTCTCTCTGTCTCTCTCTGTCTCTCTTTGTCTCTCTCTCTGTATCTCTCTGTGTCTCTCTGTGTCTCTCTGTGTCTCTCTCTGTGTCTCTCTGTGTCTCTCTCTGTCTCTCTCTCTCTGTCTCTCTCTTTCCCTCTCTCTGTCTCTCTCTGTCTCTATCTCTCTGTCTCTCTCTTTCCCTCTCTCTGTCTCTCTCTGTCTCTATCTCTGTCTCTCTCTGTCTCTCTCTGTCACTCTGTCTCTCTCTGTCTCTCTCTGTCCCTCTCTGTCTCTCTCTGTGTCTTTCTTTGTCTCTCTCTGTCTCTCCCTGTCTCTCTCTGTCTCTCTCTTTATGTCTCTCTCTGTCTCTCTCTTTCTCTCTCTCTGTATCTCTCTGTCTCTCTTTGTCTCTCTCTGTGTCTTTCTTTGTCTCTCTCTGTCTCTCTTTGTCTCTCTCTGTAACTCTCTCTGTCTCTCTCTGTCTCTCTCTTTCTCTATCTCTGTCTCTCTCTGTTTCTCTCTGTCTCTATCTCTCTGTGTGTCTCTTTCTTTCCTTCTCTCTGTCTCTATCTCTTTCTCTCTATGTCTCTCTCTGTCACTCTGTCTCTCTCTGTCTCTCTCTGTCTCTCTCTGTCTATCTGTCTCTCTCTGTCTCTCTCTGTCTCTCTCTCTGTCTCTCTCTGTCTCTCTCTGTGTCTTTCTTTGTCTCTCTCTGTCTCTCTGTCTCTCTCTGTCTCTCTCTGCGTCTCTCTCTATCTCTCTCTGTCTCTCTCTGTCTCTCTCAATGTATCTCTCTCTCTATGTCTCTCTCTGTGTCTTTCTTTGTCTCTCTCTGTCTCTCTCTGTCTCTCTGTGTGTCTCTCTCTGTCTCTCTCTCTATCTCTGTCTCTCTCTGTCTTTCTCACTCTGTCTCTGTCTCTCTCTGACTCTCTCTGTCTCTCTCTTTCTCTCTGTCTCTCTCTGTCTCTATCTCTGTCTCTCTCTGTCCTTCTGACTCTTTCTGTCTCTCTCTGTCTCTCTCTCTGTCTCTCTCTGTCTCTCTCCTTCTCTCTCTCTGTCTCTCTCTTTCCCTCTCTCTGTCTCTCTCTGTCTCTATCTCTGTCTCTCTCTGTCTCTCTCTGTAACTCTGTCTCTCTCTGTCTCTCTCTGTCTCTCTCTGTCTATCTGTCACTCTCTGTCTCTATCTCTGTATCTCTCTGTCTCTGTCTTTCTCTGTGTCTTTCTTTGTCTCGCTCTGTCTCTCTCTGTCTCTCACTGTCTCTCTCTGTCTCTCTCTGTCTATCTGACTCTCTCTGTCTCTCTCTGTCTCTCTCTCTTTCTCTGTCTCTGTCTCTCTCTGTCTCTCTCTGTCACTCTGTCTCTCTCTGTTTCTCTCTGTCTCTATCTGTCTCTCTGTCTCTATCTGTCTCTCTCTGTCTCTCTCTGTCCCTCACTCTGTATCTCTCTGTCTCTATCTCTGTCTCTCTCTGTCTCTCTCTGTCACTCTGTCCCTCTCTGTCTCTCTCTCTATCTCTCTCTCTCTGTCTCTCTCTGTCTAACTCTATCTGTCTCTGTCTCTCTCTGTCTCCATCTGTCACTCTGTCGGTCTCTCTCTGTCTCTCTCTGTCCCTTCTGTCTCTATCTCTGTATCTCTCTGTCTCTCTCTCTGTCTCTCTGTCTCTCTCTGTGTCTCTCTCTGTCTTTCTCTGTCTCTATCTCTATCTCTCTCTGTCTCTCTCTGTCCTTCTGACTCTTTCTGTCTCTCTCTGTCTCTCTCTCTGTGTCTCTCTGTGTCTCTCTGTCTCTCTCTATGTCTTTCATTGTCTCTCTCTGTCTCTCTCTGTCTATCTCTCTGTCTCTCTCTGTCTCTCTCTGTCTCTCTCTGTCTCTATCTCTGTCTCTCTCTGTCTCTCTCTGTCTCTCTATGTCTCTCTTAATGTATCTCTCTGTCTCTCTATGTCTCTCTCTGTGTCTGTCTTTGTCTCTCTCTGTCTCTCTCTCTCTCTGTGTCTCACTCTGTCTCTCTCTGTCTCACTCTCTGTCTCTGTCTCTGTCTCTCTCTCTGTCTCTCTCTGTCTCTCTCTCTAAATCTGTCTCTCTCTGTATTTCTCACTCTGTCTCTGTCTCTCTCTGTCCCTCTCTCTGTCTCTCTCTGTCTCTATCTCTGTCTCTCTCTGACTCTCTCTGTCTCTCTCTTTCTCTCTGTCTCTCTCTGTCTCTCTTTGTCTCTCTCTCTGTATCTCTCTGTGTCTCTCTGTGTCTCTCTGTGTCTCTCTCTGTGTCTCTCTGTGTCTCTCTCTGTCTCTCTTTGTGTCTCTCTGTGTCTCTCTGTGTCTCTCTGTCTCTCTCTGTGTCTCTCTCTGTCTCTCTCTGTCTATCTCTGTCTCTCTCTGTCTCTCTCAATGTATCTCTCTGTCTCTCTCTGTCTCTCTCTGTGTCTTTCTTTGTCTCTCTCAGTCTCTCTCTCTCTCTCTCTGTCTCACTCTGTCTCTCTCTCTGTCTCTCTTTGTCTCTCTCTCTGTATCTCTCTGTCTCTCTCTGTCTCTCTCTGTCTCTCTCTCTGTGTCTCTCTCTGTCTTTCTTTTTCTCTATCTATATCGCTCTCTGTCTCTCTCTGTGTCTTTTTTTGTCTCTCTCTGTCTCTCTCTGTCTCTCTCTGTCTCTCTTAGTCTCTCTCTGTGTCTTTCATTGTCTCTCTCTGTCTCTCTCTGTCTTTCGGTGTCTCTCTCTCTGTCTCTCTCTGTCTCACTCTCTGTCTCTCTCTGTCTCTATCTCTGTCTCTCTCTGTCTCTCTCTGTCTGTCTCTGTCTGTCTATGTCTATCTCTGTCTCTCTCTGTGTCTCTCTGTGTCTCTCTCTGTGTCTCTCTGTGTCTCTCTGTCTCTCTCTGTGTCTCTCTCTGTCTCTCTCTGTCTCTATCTCTCTCTCTCTCTGTCTCTCTATGTCTCTCTCAATGTATCTCTCTGTCTCTCTATGTCTCTCTCTGTGTCTTTCTTTGTCTCTCTCTGTCTCTCTCTTTCTGTGTCTCACTCTGTCTCTCTCTGTCTCTCTCTCTGTCTCTGTCTCTGTCTCTCTCTCTGTCTCTCTCTGTCTCTCTCTCTAACTCTGTCTCTCTCTGTATTTCTCACTCTGTCTCTGTCTCTCTCTGTCCCTCTCTCTGTCTCTCTCTGTCTCTATCTCTGTCTCTCTCTGACTCTCTCTGTCTCTCTCTTTCTCTCTGTCTCTCTCTGTCTCTCTTTGTCTCTCTCTCTGTATCTCTCTGTGTCTCTCTGTGTCTCTCTGTGTCTCTCTGTGTCTCTCTCTGTGTCTCTCTGTGTCTCTCTCTGTCTCTCTCTGTGTCTCTCTGTGTCTCTCTGTGTCTCTCTGTCTCTCTCTGTGTCTCTCTCTGTCTCTCTCTGTCTATCTCTGTCTCTCTCTGTCTCTCTCAATGTATCTCTCTGTCTCTCTATGTCTCTCTCTGTGTCTTTCTTTGTCTCTTCTATGTCTCTCTCTGTCTCTCTCTCTGTCTCCCTCAGTCTCTCTCTGTGTCTCTCTCTGTCTTTCTCTATGTCTCTCTGTGTCTCTCTGTCTCTCTTTGTCTCTCTGTCTGTATCTCTCTGTCTGTATCTCTCTGTCTCTCTGTCTCTCTCTGTCTCTCTTTGTCTCTCTCTCTGTATCTCTCTGTGTCTCTCTGTGTCTCTCTGTGTCTCTCTCTGTGTCTCTCTGTGTCTCTCTCTGTCTCTCTTTGTGTCTCTCTGTGTCTCTCTGTGTCTCTCTGTCTCTCTTTGTCTCTCTGTCTGTATCTCTCTGTCTCTCTCTGTCTCTCTCTCTCAGTGTCTCCCTCTGTCTTTCTTTGTCTCTATGTCTGACTCTCTCTGTCTCTCTTGTGTCTTTCTTTGTCTCTTCTATGTCTCTCTCTGTCTCTCTCTCTGTCTCCCTCAGTCTCTCTCTGTGTCTCTCTCTGTCTTTCTCTGTCTCTATCTCTGTCTCTCTGTCTCTCTCTGTCTCTCTCTGTCCTTCTGTATCTTTCTGTCTCTCTCTGTCTCTCTCTCTGTATCTCTCTGTCTCTCTCTGTCTCTCTCTGTGTCTTTCTTTGTCTCTCTCTGTCTCTCTCTGTCTCTTTGTGTCTCTCTCTATCTCTCTCTGTCTCTCTCTGTCTCTATCTCTGTCTCTCTCTGTCTCTCTCTGTCTGTCTCTGTCTCTCTGTGTCTCTCTCTCTGTCTCTCTCTGTGTCTCTCTCTGTGTGTCTCTGTCTCTCTCTGTTTCTCTCTCTGTCTCTCTCTGTCTCTAACTCTGTCTCTCTCTGTCTCTCTGACTCTCTCTGTATCTCTCTGTCTCTCTCTGTGTTTTTCTTTGTCTCTCTCTGTCTCTCTCTGTCTCTCTCTCTGTCTCTCTCTGTCTCTCTCTGTCTCTCTCTGTCTCTCTGTGTTTTTCTTTGTCTCTCTCTGTCTCTCTCTGTGTCTCTTTCTGTCTCACTCTGTCTCTCTCTGTCTCTCTCTGTCTCTCTCTCTCTGTCTCTCTCTCTGTCTCTCTCTGTCTCTCTCTCTTTCTCACTCTGTGTATCTATGTCTCTCTCTGTGTCTCTCTCTGTCTCACTCTGTCTCACTCTGTCTTTCTCTGTCTCTCTCTGTCTCTCTCTCTGTCTCTCTGTCTCTCTTTGTCTCTCTCTGTCTCTATCTCTGTCTCTCTCTGTCTCTCTCTGTCTCTCTCTTTCTGTCTCTGTCTCTCTGTGTGTCTCTCTCTGTGTCTCTCTGTGTCTCTCTCTGTGTCTCTCTCTGTCTCTCTGTCTCTCTCAATGTATCTCTCTGTCTCTCTATGTCTCTCTCTGTCTTTCTTTGTCTCTCTCTGTCTCTCTCTGTCTCTCTCTGTCTCTCTATGTGACTGTCAGTGGCCCCACACAGCCTCACATATACTTCTAAAAATTTAAAGAAGGGTGTGGCCACTCTAAAAGCTCAACAATTAACAGCATTGTCTCCTCTTCCAGAGTACCTGGGATCAAATACCAGCAACTATATGGTGGCCCATCTCCAGTTCCAGGGGATCAGACAGACAGACATACAGACAGTGATAAAAATGGCAGGCCTGCCTGGTCTTTCTTTCTTTCTTATCCTTTTTAAAAAATGTTTATTTATATATTTATTTATGTATTTATTAGATATAAGTACACTGTAGCTGTCTTCAGACACTCCAGAAGAGGGTGTCAGATTCTGGAGAATCTAAATCCCTCTTATGGTCTGCATATGATGTACATAAACACAGCCTCACATATACTTCTAAAAATTTAAAGATGTGTGGGGCCACTGAGAGGGCTCAACAATTAACAGCATTGTCTCCTCTTTCAGAGAACCTGGGATCAACTACCAGCAACTTTATGGTAGCCCATCTCCAGTTCCAGGGGATCAGACAGACAGACAGACAGACAGACAGAGATAAGGATGGCAGGCCTGCCTGGTCTTACTTTCTATCTTATCCTTTTTAAAAAATGTTTATTTATTTATTTATTTACTTATGTATTTATTATATATAAGTACACTGTAGCTGTCTTCAGTCACTCCAGTAGAGGGTGTCAGATTCTGGAGAATCTAAATCCTCTTATAATCTGAATATGATGTACATAAACACAGCCTCACTTATACTTCTAAATATTTAAAGAAGTGTGGGGCCATTGAAAGGGCTCAACAATTAACAGCATTGTCTCCTCTTCCAGAGTACATGGGATCAACTACCAGCAACTATATGGTGGCCCATTGTTGCCCGCCGCTTTTGTGTGTCCCCCTGGTAAGAACACGCTCAGGGCAACCGGAATCCTCTGCAGTACAAACTTTATTGCTTAGCCCATCAGGAGCCAGTGGAGAAAGGAGACAGAGAGAGAGCGAGAGATGGTGGAGCCCCCTCCCTTTTATGGAGGACTGTCCTCCGCCTCGGACGTGTCACTCCCTGATTGGCTGCAGCCCATCAGCCAGAGTTGTCATCACGGGAAAGGCAGAGCACATGGGGTGGGAAACTACCCCAGGGCATGTGCAGATGGTTTGTTTACTACTTAGAACACAGGTGTCAGTGCCATCTTATAATGGCGAATGTGAGGACGGCTCCTTACATCTCCCCCTTTTCTTTTATTTAAGAGCAATAGGCCACCCATAATAATGAGAGTGGAGATAGAGGTCAAATCCCCAGTGTGCAGGTAAAGGAGCCGTACACAAAACCTCCTCCCAGGCTCATCACCCGGAGGGGTCCTGGTCTGGTCCCGTGTCGTTTTTCCTGGGGGAAGGACACTTGGACACTCAACCTTCTTGAAAGATGACATGTCTCCCTAGAATAGGCTCATAAATGCCACAGAGCCCTTCTACTGCAGTGCTTAGCCGTGCAACTCTCTCGGGCTGCTGAAGCACACTCACTCTATCCTGTGCAATGAGACTAGCCTCGTGGGGTGCAAGAGCTGAGTGGCCAGCGACCTATTGCTTAAGCATAGATAACCATATATCAGGGGAAGCACCATGTTCTAGTGCTGCAAGCGCCTGGGAAATAACCACCATGTCTCTCCTAATTTGGGCCTTAAGCTTACAGACCAATCAAAGAAGCAACACTAATCCACAGCAAAGAACAGCTCCAAATAATTCCACCCCCACCCATTCTTTAAAGAAGGAAAATGTTGAAAAGATAGTCCTTAGGTCAGGGACAGGTCCAAGTGCATGGGGCAAGTCTTAATTTTCAAAGGGTCTGTTCAAATTTAGCCGTCCAATTCTGTATCTCCCAACGCTGCTTTCCCTTTGTTGTTGTCGCACTGGACATCACCAAGACGAGGGACATCAGTATTCCCTTGGTCAGTCTGGATTTTTCGGGTGAGTCTTTCTGGTATGGGTTGTCTTCATTCTGTGGAAAAACACAAACAGCTCCCCTAGATCTTATCAAAATAGGATCCGGGCCTTTCCATTTGTTATTTAAAACATCTTTCCATTTAACCATCTCTTTGGGCCTATCTGGCTCTGAACAATGTCGTTCAGCCGTGGTATGGCCATGAGAATCAAGATTTAAAAAATTGAGTGTAAAAGTGCTGTAGACACAGACACTCTTGGTACTCGGGGTAGAGCCTCCTCTTTCTGTTTTATTAGATGGAAGTCCAGTCAGGTGGGTCACGTCCATCTGACGGCAGAACTGTTGGAATTTTTGAGATGTATAAGCTGGTCCATTATCAGTCTTAAGGAGTTTGGGTTTTCCCCAAGCACTCCATGCCTCAAGGCAATGTTGAATCACATGTGAGGCCTTTTCTCCGGTTAAAGGAGAGGCAAACATGATGCCAGAGCATGTGTCAATGGACACATGGAGATATTGAAGTTTTCCAAAGGAAGAAACATGTGTAACATCCATTTGCCAGACCTGTAGAGGTCGAATACCGCGTGGGTTAATTCCCACCTGAGGAACTGGCAAGAACTCATAGCAGCTTTGACATTGAGTAACAATGTCACGGGCTTCTTTTCTCGTCAAGGAGAAACGGCGGCGTAATGTTTCAGCCGTCACATGAAAATTGTTATGAAAATTTTTTGCAGCCTCTATCGGGGATGTTAGGGCAGCAGCCACCACTTTAGTGGCTTTATCTGCCAGATCATTCCCCAGAGCCATGGGGCCAGGTAGGCCTGAATGGGCTCTAACATGAGTAATATAAACAGGAAATCTTCTAGATAACAAAACTAATTGTATCTGCTGAAAAATATTGGCAACTTTACTGGAAGGCTTAATCACTCCAGCCACTTCTAAAAAATTGAGGGGTTCTAAAAAGGTTTTTAAAACTTCTAAAACCACTAAACATTCTACCACTTGAGGTGAATTTTCATTATATTGTTTGGATACTACTTCACCATTAGCCACATAGGCACCTATGCCAGTTTTTGATCCATCAGTATATACCACAACCCCATTTTTAAGTGGGTTTCTTACTGTTATTTGTGGAAACACAACAGATTGATTTTGGGCGAACTGTAAAATTGGATGTTTTGGATAATGGTTATCTATTTGTCCTGAAAAGGAGGTAACTAAAACTGCCCAATCATTAGATGTGGCTGCCAAGGTCTGAACCTGTTCGGGAGAGTGCCTTCCAGGCCTTAATAGCCGCGGAGGAAATTTGGGCATAAGCTCCCCAGTGATAATTTGTTTGATCAGCGGTATAAGCTCCCTGACCCGTTAACAGGTCAAAGGTCCAATCTCTCTGCTCTGGAGTCAAAGCGGCAGCATTTGCTCGGGCCTGAGTTTGTGCAGCCTCTTGCCATAGTGCTCTCCATTCCATATATTTGCCCATACTGGGGAGAGCGGCTTTTGCAATCATTTGCCAGTCGGCAGGAGTTAGTGCCATGCCAGCAAGCCTGTCTAACTGCACCAAGGTAAAATTAGCATTGGCTCCATATTTACGGACCGATTCGGCAAGCTCTTTAATCTGTGTATAGTCTACCGGAGCGTGAACACGCCCACCCTCGGCTCCTTCAAAGACCGGAAATGCCTGTTGTATCTTCCTTTGTGCCTCTCTTGAAATGAAGGAGTCCGCGCACTGCCTCTTTGCACAGGGCTGACGCGCTACGCAGGGCGGAGGCTCCGCATAGGGCGGAGATGCACTATGACCTTGAAGCCGACTGCCCTGAGGCCGAGCAGCAAGCTGGCCTTTGCCAGTCGCTTTTGGCTTTTTTCTTGACCTATAAGCTCGCATTTCTCTCTCATAACAAGCTGCTTCCTCCTCCAAGTCTGTTTCCTCAGAAGGGCTAATTTCTTCATCTGATTCACAGCTATTAAGAACTGGCTCCTTAAACTCATCTCTTTTCTCCTCTTTCCTTCCAATCTCTCCCCAGGTATTTTTCCCTGACATTAACTTTTCTTTTTTCCTTTGTTTTCTCTCCTCTTTCCTTCTAATCTCTCCCCACTTTACTTCTGATAGACTGTCTTGAATTTCGTCCAGAATTCTCCACCCTGCCTTAACCACTTGTTGACATGTGAAAAGAAATAAAAGGGCTTTTAACACTAGAGAAAGTTCAAGACTAGACATACCTTGTAAAGCTGTAACACGCGTCCCATCCCAGCAGTTCTGGTTCTGCTCCGTTCCCCAGCTGAAGAGTTCTGAACCCATGCCGGATCCTTCTCAACAGTCTGTTTTGTGGGAACACTTCATTAACCGCTCCTTCCCCGTGATGCAGTACTTCCCGGGTTTCGGCACCATTTGTTGCCCGCCGCTTTTGTGTGTCCCCCTGGTAAGAACACGCTCAGGGCAACCGGAATCCTCTGCAGTACAAACTTTATTGCTTACCCCATCAGGAGCCAGTGGAGAAAGGAGACAGAGAGAGAGCGAGAGATGGTGGAGCCCCCTCCCTTTTATGGAGGACTGTCCTCCGCCTCGGACGTGTCACTCCCTGATTGGCTGCAGCCCATCAGCCAGAGTTGTCATCACGGGAAAGGCAGAGCACATGGGGTGGGAAACTACCCCAGCGCATGTGCAGATGGTTTGTTTACTACTTAGAACACAGGTGTCAGTGCCATCTTATAATGGCGAATGTGAGGACGGCTCTTACAGCCCATCTCCAGTTCCAGGGGATCAGACAGACAGACATACAGACAGTGATAAGGATGGCAGGCCTGCCTGGTCTTTCTTTCTTTCTTATCCTTTTTAAAAAATGTTTATTTATATATTTATTTATGTATTTATTAGATATAAGTACACTGTAGCTGTCTTCAGACACTCCAGAAGAGGGTGTCAGATTCTGGAGAATCTAAATCCCTTTTATGGACTGCATATGATGTACATAAACACAGCCTCACATATACTTCTAAAAATTTAAAGATGTGTGGGGCCACTGAGAGGGCTCAACAATTAACAGCATTGTCTCCTCTTTCAGGGAACCTGGGATAAACTACCAGCACCTTATGGTGGCCCATCTCCAGTTCCAAGGGATCAGACAGACAGACAGACAGAGAGACAGAGATAAAGATGGCAGGCCTGACTGGTCTTTCTTTATTTCTTATACTTTTTAAAAAATGTTTATTTATTTATTTATTTATTTATTAGATATAAGTACACTGTAGCCGTCTTCAGACACTCCAGAAGATGGTGTCAGATTCTGGAGAATCTAAATCCCTCTTATGGTCTGAATATGATGTACATAAACACAGCCTCACATATACTTCTAAAAATTAAAAATGGGTGGGGCCACTGAAAGGGCTCAACAATTAACAGCATTGTCTCCTCTTCCAGAGAACCTCGGATCAACTACCAGCACCTACAAGGTGGCCCATCTCCAGTTCCAGGGGATCAGACAGACAGACAGACAGGCAGAGATAAAGATGGCAGGCCTGCCTGGTCTTTCTTTCTTTCTTATCCTTTTTAAAAAATATTTATTTATTTATTTATTTATTTATTTATTTATGTATTTCTTAGATATAAGTACACTGTAGCTTTCTTTAGACACTCCAGAGGAGGGTGTCAGAATCTGGAGAATGTAAATCCCTCTTATGGTCTGCATATGATGTACATAAACACAGCCTCACATATACTGAGCTGAGGTGTCACAGGCCAACTGCTGGAATTTCTGAGTACCACCTAGATAGAGAAAAGCTATGCTGTGGTTGCTTAATTTATGTATTTTATTATTTCTATTTGTTGTTTTGTTTTGTTTTATTTGTTTTTAGAGTAGTCCTCTGTCTGTAGCTCTGGCTGACCCAGGACTGCCTACTTGTGTTAATTAGGGTTTCACAGCTGAGAACAGACACCAAGAGCAAGGTAAGGCTTAGAAAACCCTACATTCAGTGGTGGCTCAAGCTCTTAATGAGAGCACTCTGTAGGCAGAGGCAGTCAGTTTCTGAGTTCTAGTCCACCCTGGTGAAAGACAGGGCTAGGGTAGGGGCTAGGGTGAGGAAAGGAAGAAAGGAAAGAAGGAAAGAAAGAAAGGAAAGAAGAAAAGAAAGAAAGAAAAAGTTTTTATAAAAGTTTTATAAAAAGTGTTAAAGTTTTTAAAAATTAAAAAAAAAAAATACCAGATCACCATCACACAGCATTGGCTGTCTTCAGGTGTATCCTTTCAGCCTCCAAAACAAAAAACAATGGATGGCTGTCTTCAGGTGTATCCTATTCTCCAGTCTTATTTCCAACCTTAGAGCTGGGCTGAGATGCCTCATTATGTAATTGCAAACCTTCCTTGGTTTGTCCATTCCATTTCTAAGACTAACAGGCCTTTTTCTATTTATTGAATATGCTCATGACTGTCCTTTAGATATAGTAAATAAAACTGTTGCTTATAAAACTTGTTTTCTAGGAATTTTTAAAGGGCAATGGCAGAGTTTATTTATAAAAAAATATTTTGCATTTATTTATTTGTGTGAGTGATGAAGCTCAGGTCTTCAAACTTGTCAGGAGGTATGATTACCTCCCCTCTCTCTCAACCCCTCTCTCTCCTCTCTCAATGATTGTGTAAGAATGTTTTGCATGTGTATGCTGTGCCCACAGACTCCAGAACAGAGTATTAGATCCCCTGGAACTGGAGATGGGCCACCATATATAATACTGGTAATTGAGCCCAGGTTCTCTGGAAGAGGAGACAATGCTCTTAATTGTTGAGCCCTCTCTGTAGCCACATCTTTCTTTCTTTTTTTTTTTGAGTATATGTGAGGCTGTGTTTATATACATCATATGCAGACAATAAGAATGATTTAGATTCTTCAGAATCTGACACCCTCTTCTGGACTGTCTGAAGATAGCTACAGCATACTTAAATATAATAAATAAATAAATCTTTAAAAAGAAAAGGAAAAGTAAAAAAGAAAGAACAGGCCTGTCATATGCATGTTCATAGAGGAAAATGGAAGAGACCCCAATCTAACCTCAGCAGGGTGCTTCCTTCTGGATGGTAGCTCACAGTTTCATCCCAGCAAGACAGGCAAATCACTGAGTTCAAGGACAGTAAGGTTCAGGACAGCCAAGGTTAGGAAGGAAAAGGGTCTATGTTGAGAATACAAACCGACAAAACAACAACTAGGAAAAAGAAGTGACAGTGTAACTTGGGGTAGGGTACCAACAAGAGAAAGCTTTCTGTTACCACTTACAAACACCAGTAGCCTTGCACCCTTCTGCCCAGGTCCCTGCCTTCCTTTCTAGGAATTCTAAGGATGCCAGGGGGTGGGGGAATCCAGATTAACTTTTTAAAAACAAAGACTTGGCCTTTGATGTCTATAGGAAGCCCTTCTCAGTGCCTTTAACTACCACTGAACGTTCAGGGCTGTGACTCAACTGTAACAAGGAACAGGGCTAAGAACTTGCAGCCTTTGAAAACAACTATTTTTTTAAAGTGGGGGACACAAATCAGCAGTAGAACCCCTTAGGTTCAGCCATAATACTTGTTAGGGAAAGAGACTCAATGTCCGGAGCTGAGGTCTCATGGGTGAACTGCTTCAAGTTCTGAGTATCATTGAAAGAAAGAAAAGATATCATGTGGTTGCTTAATTTATTTATTTTATTATTTCTATTTTTTGTTTTCTTTTGTTTTGTTTTAGAAAAGGCCTCAGTCTGTAGCTATGGCTGACCTAGGACATACTACATGTGTTAATTAGGGTTTCACAGCTGAGAAACAGACCATACCTATGTAAGACTTAGAAAACCCAACAGTCAGTGGTGGCTCGAGCTCTTGATGAGAGCACTCTGGAGGCAGAGGCAGTCAGTTTCTGAGTTCGAGGCCAGCCTGGTTAAAGACAGGGATAGGCAGGGCTAGGCAAGGCAGGGCTGGGCTAGGCTAGGCTAAGCAAGGGGCTGGGCTAGTCAAGGCAAGGGACTAGGCTAGTCTACTCAAGGGGCTAGGCAAGACAGACAGACAGAGAGAAAGACAGACAAGGATGGCAGGCCTGCCTGGTTTTTCTTTCTTTCTTATCCCTTTTAAAAAATGTTTATTTATTTATTTATTTATTTATTTATTTATTTATGTATTTATTAGATATAAGTACACTGTAGCTGTCTTCAGACACTCCAGAAGAGGGTGTCAGATTCTGGAGAATCTATATCCCTCTTATGGTCTGCATATGATGTACATAAACACAGCCTAACATATACTTCTAAAAATTTAAAGATAGGTGGAGCCACTGAAAGGGCTCAACAATTAACAGCATTGTCTCCTCTTCCAGAGAACCTGGGATCAACTAACAGCAACTATATGGTGGCCCATCTCCAGTTCCAGGGGATCAGACAGACAGACTGACATACAGACAGATAGAGTTAAGGATGGCAGGCCTACCTGGTCTTTCATTCTTTCTTATCCTTTTTAAAAAATGTTTATTAATTTAAGTATGTATTTATTAGATTTAAGTAAACTGTAGCTGTCTTCAAACACTCCCGAAGAGGGTGTCAGATTCTCGAGAATCTATATCACTCTTATGGTCTGCATATGATGTACATGAACACAGCCTCAAAAATACTTCTAAAAATTTAAAGATGGGTGTGGCCACTGAAAGGGCTCAACAATTAACAGCACTGACTCCTCTTCCAGAGAACCTGGGATCAACTACCAGCAATTATATGGTGGCCCATCTCCAGTTCCAGGGGATCAGACAGACAGACAGACAGACAAGGATGGCAGGCCTGCCTGGTCTCTCTTTTTTTATTATCATTTTTTAAAAATGTTTATTTGTTTATTTATGAATTTATTAGATATAAGTACACTGTAGCTGTCTTCAGACACTCCAGAAGAGGGTGTCAGATTCTGGAGAATCTAAATCCCTCTTATGGTCTGCATATTCGGTACATAAACACAGCCTCGCATATACTTCTAAAAATTTAAAGATGGGTGGGGCCACTGAAAGGGCTCAACAATTAACAGCATTGTCTCCTCTTCCAGAGAACCTGGGATCAACTACAAGCAACTCTATGGTGGCCCATATCCAGTTCCAGAGGATCACACAGACAGACAGACAGACAGAGATAAGGATGGCAGGCCTGCCTGGTCTTTCTTTCTTTCTTATCGTTTTTAAAAAATGTTTATTTCTTTATTTATGTATTTATTAGATATAAGTACACTGTATCCGTCATAGACACTCCAAAAGACGGTGTCAGATTCTGGAGAATATAAATCCTTCTTTAATGGTCTGAATATGATGTACATAAACACAGCATCACATTTACTACTAGAAATTTAAAGATGGGTGGGGCCACTGAAAGGGCTGAACAATTAACAGCATTGTCTCCTATTTAGAGGACCTGGGATCAACTACCAGCAACTATTCGTGGCCCATCTCCAGTTCCCAGGGATCAGATAGACAGACAGACAGACAGACAGACAGACAGATATGGATCGCAGGCCTGCCTGGTCTTTCTTTCTGTCTTATCCTTTTTAAAAAATATTTATTTATTTATTTATTTATTTATTTATTTATTTATTTATTTATTTATGTATTTAGTAGATATAAGTACACTGTAGCTGTTCAGACACTCCAGAAGAGGGTGTCAGATTCTGGAGAATCTAAATCCCTCTTATGGTCTGCATATGATGTACATAAACACAGCCTCACATATACTTCTAAAAATTTAAAGAAGGGTGGGGCCACTCTAAAAGCTCAACAATTAACAGCATTGTCTCCTCTTCCAGAGTACCTGGGATCAACTACCAGCAACTATATGGTAGCACATCTCCAGTTCCAGGGGATCAGACAGACAGACAGATAGACAGAGATAAGGATGGCAGGCCTGCCTGGTCTTTCTTTCTTTCTTATCCTTTTTAAAAAATGTTTATTTATATATTTATTTTTTTATGTTTTTATTATATATAAGTACACTGTAGCTGTCTTCAGACACTCCAGTAGAGGGTTTCAGATTCTGGAGAATCTAAATCCTCTTATAATCTGAATATGATGTACATAAACACAGTCTCACATATACTTCTACATATTTAAAGAAGTGTGGGGCCACTGAAAGGGCTCAACAATTAAGAGCATTGTCTCCTCTTCCAGAGAACCTTGGATCAACTACCAGCAACTATATGGTTGCCCATCTCCAGTTCCCTTGGATCAGATAGACAGACAGACAGACAGGCAGAGATATGGATGGCAGGCCTGCCTGGTCTTTCTTTCTTTCTTATCCTTTTTAAAAAAATGTTTATTTATTTATTTATTTATTTAGTAGATATAAGTACACTGTAGCTGTTCAGACACTCCAGAAGAGGGTGTCAGATTCTGGAGAATCTAAATCCCTCTTATGGTCTGCATATGATGTACATAAACACAGCCTCACATATACTTCTAAAAATTTAAAGAAGGGTGGGGCCACTCTAAAAGCTCAACAATTAACAGCATTGTCTCCTCTTCCAGAGTACCTGGGATCAACTACCAGCAACTATATGGTGGCCCATCTCCAGTTCCAGGGGATCAGACAGACAGACATACAGACAGTGCTAAGGATAGCAGGCCTGCCTGGTTTTTCTTTCTTTCTTATCCTTTTTAAAAAAATGTTTATTTATATATTTATTTATTTATTTATTTATTTATTTATTTATTTATTTATTTATGTATTTAGTATATATAAGTACACTGCAGCTGTTCAGACACTCCAGAAGAGGGTGTCAGATTCTGGAGAATCTAAATCCCTCTTATGGTCTGCATATGATGTACATAAACACAGCCTCACATATACTACTAAAAATTTAACGATGGGTGGGGCCACTGAAAGCGCTCAACAATTAACAGCATTGTCTCCTCTTCCAGAGAACCTGTGATCAACTACCAGCAACTATATGGTGACCCATCTCCAGGTCCAGGGGATCAGACAGAGAGAAAGACAGACAAGGATGGCAGGCCTGCCTGGTTTTTCTTTCTTTCTTATCCCTTTTAAAAAATGTTTGTTTATTTATTTATTTATTTATTTATTTATTTATTTATTTATTTATGTATTTATTAGATATACGTACACTGTAGCTGTCTTCAGACACTCCAGAAGAGGGTGTCAGATTCTGGAGAATCTATATCCTTCTTATGGTCTGCATATGATGTACATACACACAGCCTCACATTTACATCTAAAAATTTAAAGATGTGTGGGGCCAATGAAAGGGATCAACAATTAACAGCATTGTCTCCTCTTATAGAGAACCTGGGATCAACTACCAGCAACTATATGGTGGCCCATCTCCAGTTCCAGGGGATCAGACAGACAGACAGACATACAGACAGATAGAGTTAAGGATGGCAGGCCTACCTTGTCTTTCCTTCTTTCTTATCCTTTTAAAAAAATGTTTATTAATTTAAGTATGTATTTATTAGATATAAGTAAACTGTAGCTGTCTTCAAACACTCCCGAAGAGGGTGTCAGATTCTCGAGAATCTATATCCCTCTTATGGTCTGCATATGATGTACATGAACACAGCCTCACATATACTTCTAAAAATTTAAAGATGGGTGGGGCCACTGAAAGGGCTCAACAATTAACAGCACTGACTCCTCTTCCAGAGAACCTGGGATCAACTACCAGCAATTATATAGTGGCCCATCTCCAGTTCCAGGGGATCAGACAGACAGACAGACAGACAAGGATGGCAGGCCTGCCAGGTCTTTCTTTATTTCTTATACTTTTTAAAAAATGTTTATTTATTTATTTATTTATTTATTTATTTATTTATTTATTTATTAGATATAAGTACACTGTAGCCGTCTTCAGACACTCCAGAAGAGGGTGTCAGATTCTGGAGAATCTAAATCCCTCTTATGGTCTGCATATGATGTACATAAACACAGCCTCACATATATTTCTAAAAATTTGAAGAAGGGTGGGACCACTCTAAAAGCTCAACAATTAACAGCATTGTATCCTCTTCCAGAGTTTCTGGGATCAACTACCAGCAACTATATGGTGGCCCATCTCCAGTTCCAGGGGATCAGACAGACAGACAGACAGACAGAGATAAGGAGGGCAGGCATGCCTGGTTTTTCTTTCTTTCTTATACTTTTTAAAAAATGTTAATTAATTTATTTATTTATTTATTTATTTATGTATTTATTAGATATAAGTACACTGTAGCCGTCTTCAGACACTCCAGAAGAGGGTGTCAGATTCTAGAGAATCTAAATCCCTCTTATGGTCTGAATATGATGTACATAAACACAGCCTCACATATACGTCTAAAAATTATAAATAGGTGGGGCCACTGAAAGGACTCAACAATTAACAGCATTGTCTCCTCTTCCAGAGAACCTGGGATCAACTACCAGCACCTAAAAGGTGGCCCATCTCCAGTTCCAGGGGATCAGACAGACAGACAGACAGACAGTGATAAGGATGGCAGGCCTGCCTGGTCTTTCTTTGTTTCTTATCCTTTTTTAAAAAAATTGTTTATTTATTTATTTATTTATTTATTTACTTATTTATTTATTTATTTATTATTAGATATAAGTACACTGTAGCTGTTCAGACACTCCAGAAGAGGGTGTCAGATTCTGGAGAATCTAAATCCCTCTTATGGTCTGCATATGATGTACATAAACACAGCCACACATATACTTCTAAAAATTTAAAGAAGGGTGGGGCCACTCTAAAAGCTCAACAATTAACAGCATTGTCTCCTCTTCCAGAGTACCTGGAATCAACTACCAGCAACTATATGGTGGCCCATCTCCAGTTCCAGGGGATCAGACAGACAGACATACAGACAGTGATAAGGATGGCAGGCCTGCCTGGTCTTTCTTTCTGTCTTATCCTTTTAAAAAAAATGTTTATTTATATATTTATTTATGTATTTATTAGATATATGTACACTGTAGCTGCTTTCAGACACTCCAGAAGAGGGTGTCATATTCTGGAGAATCTAAATCCCTCTTATGGTCTGCATATGATGTACATAAACACAGCCTCGCATATACTTCTAAAAATTTAAAGATGTGTGGGGCCACTGAGAGGGCTCAACAATTAACAGCATTGTCTCCTCTTTCAGAGAACCTGGGATAAACTACCAGCACCTTATGGTGGCCCATCTCCAGTTCCAGTGGATCAGACAGACAGACAGACAGACAGAGAGACAGAGATAAGGATGGCAGGTCTGCCTGGTCTTTCTTTATTTCTTATACTTTTTAAAAAATGTTTATTTATTTATTTATTTATTTATTAGATATAAGTACACTGTAGCCGTCATCAGACACACCAGAAGAGGGTGTCAGATTCTGGAGAATCTAAATCCCTCTTATGGTCTGAATATGATGTACATAAACACAGCCTCACATATACTTCTAAAAATTAAATATAGGTGGGGCCACTGAAAGGACTCAACAAATAACAGCATTGTCTCCTCTTCCAGAGAACCTGGGAACAACTACCAGCACCTAAAAGGTGGCCCATCTCCAGTTCCAGGGGATCAGACAGACAGACAGACAGACAGTGATAAGGATGGCAGGCCTGCCTGGTCTTTCTTTCTTTCTCATTCTTTTTTTAAAAAAATGTTTATTTATTTATTTATTTATTTATTAATTTATTATTAGATATAAGTACACTGTAGCTGTTCTGACACTCCAGAAGAGGGTGTCAGATTCTGGAGAATCTAAATCACTCTTATGGTCTGCATATGATGTACATAAACACAGCCTCACATATACTTCTAAAAATTTAAAGAAGGGTGGGGCCACTCTAAAAGATCAACAATTAACAGCATTGTCTCCTCTTCCAGAGTACCTGGGATCAACTACCAGCAACTATAAGGTGGCCCATCTCCAGTTCCAGGGGATCAGACAGACAGACATACAGACAGTGATAAGGATGGCAGGCCTGCCTGGTCTTTCTTTCTGTCTTATCCTTTTAAAAAAAATGTTTATTTATATATTTATTTATGTATTTATTAGATATATGTACACTGTAGCTGCTTTCAGACACTCCAGAAGAGGGTGTCATATTCTGGAGAATCTAAATCCCTCTTATGGTCTGCATATGATGTACATAAACACAGCCTCATATATACTTCTAAAAATTTAAAGATGTGTGGGGCCACTGAGAGGGCTCAACAATTAACAGCATTGTCTCCTCTTTCAGAGAACCTGGGATAAACTACCAGCACCTTATGGTGGCCCATCTCCAGTTCGAGGGGATCAGACAGACAGACAGATAGACAGAAAGACAGAGATAAGGATGGCAGGCCTGCCTGGTCTTTCTTTATTTCTTATACTTTTTAAAATATGTTTATTTATTTATTTATTTATTTATTTATTTATTTATTTATTTATTTATTTATTTATTAGATATAAGTACACTGTAGCCGTCTTCAGACACTCCATAAGAGGGTGTCAGATTCTAGAGAATCTAAATCCCTCTTATGGTCTGAATATGATGTACATAAACACAGCCTCACATATACTTCTAAAAATTATAAATAGGTGGGGCCACTGAAAGGACACAACAATTAACAGCATTGTCTCCTCTTCCAGAGAACCTGGGATCAACTACCAGCACCTAAAAGTGGCCCATCTCCAGTTCCAGGGGATCAGACAGACAGACAGACAGACAGTGATAAGGATGGCAGGCCTGCCTGGTCTTTCTTTGTTTCTTATCCTTTTTTTAAAAAATTGTTTATTTATTTATTTATTTATTTATTTATTTACTTATTTATTTATTTATTTATTATTAGATATAAGTACACTGTAGCTGTTCAGACACTCCAGAAGAGGGTGTCAGATTCTAGAGAATCTAAATCCCTCTTATGGTCTGCATATGATGTACATAAACACAGCCTCACATATACTTCTAAAAATTTAAAGAAGGGTGGGGCCACTCTAAAAGCTCAACAATTAACAGCATTGTCTCCTCTTCCAGAGTACCTGGAATCAACTACCAGCAACTATATGGTGGCCCATCTCCAGTTCCAGGGGATCAGACAGACAGACATACAGACAGTGATAAGGATGGCAGGCCTGCCTGGTCTTTCTTTCTGTCTTATCCGTTTAAAAAAAATGTTTATTTATATATTTATTTATGTATTTATTAGATATATGTACACTGTAGCTGCTTTCAGACACTCCAGAAGAGGGTGTCATATTCTGGAGAATCTAAATCCCTCTTATGGTCTGCATATGATGTACATAAACACAGCCTCGCATATACTTCTAAAAATTTAAAGATGTGTGGGGCCACTGAGAGGGCTCAACAATTAACAGCATTGTCTCCTCTTTCAGAGAACCTGGGATAAACTACCAGCACCTTATGGTGGCCCATCTCCAGTTCCAGGGGATCAGACAGACAGACAGATAGACAGAAAGACAGAGATAAGGATGGCAGGCCTGCCTGGTCTTTCTTTATTTCTTATACTTTTTAAAATATGTTTATTTATTTATTTATTTATTTATTTATTTATTTATTTATTAGATATAAGTACACTGTAGCCGTATTCAGACACTCCATAAGAGGGTGTCAGATTCTAGAGAATCTAAATCCCTCTTATGGTCTGAATATGATGTACATAAACACAGCCTCACATATACTTCTAAAAATTATAAATAGGTGGGGCCACTGAAAGGACTCAACAATTAACAGCATTGTCTCCTCTTTCAGAGAACCTGGGATAAACTACCAGCACCTAAAATGTGGCCCATCTCCAGTTCCAGTAGATCAGACAGACAGACAGACAGACAGAGAGACAGAGGTGAGGATGGCATGCCTGCCTGGTCTTTCTTTATTTCTTATACATTTTAAAAACTGTTTATTTATTTATTTATTTATTTATTTATTTATTTATTTATTTATGTATTTATTAGATATAAGTACACTGTAGCCGTCTTCAGACACTCCAGGAGAGGGTGTCAGATTCTAGAGAATCTAAATCCCTCTTATGGTCTGAATATGATGTACATAAATACAGCCTCACATATATTTCTAAAAATTATAAATAGGTGGGGCCACTGAAAGGACTCAACAATTAACAGCATTGTCTCCTCTTCCAGAGAACCTGGGATCAACTACCAGCACCTAAAAGGTGGCCCATCTCCAGTTCCAGGGGATCAGACAGACAGACAGACAGGCAGTGATAAGGATGGCAGGCCTTCCTGGTCTTTCTTTCTTTCTTATCCTTTTTTTAAAAAAATGTTTGTTTATTTATTTATTTATTTATTTATTATTAGATATAAGTACACTGTAGCTGTTCAGACACTCCAGAAGAGGGTGTCAGATTCTGGAGAATCTAAATCCCTCTTATGGTCTGCATATGATGTACATAAACACAGCCTCACATATTCTTCTAAAAATTTAAAGTAGGGTGGGGCCACTCTAAAAGCTCAACAATTAACAGCATTGTCTCCTCTTCCAGAGTACCTGGGATCAACTACTAGCAACTATATGGTGGCCCATCTCCAGTTCCAGGGGATCAGACAGACAGACATACAGACAGTGATAAGGATGGCAGGCCTGCCTGGTCTTTCTTTCTGTCTTATCCTTTTTAAAAAATGTTTATTTATATATTTATTTATGTATTTATTAAATATATGTACACTGTAGCTGCTTTCAGACACTCCAGAAGAGGGTGTCAGATTCTAGAGAATCTAAATCCCTCTTATGGTCTGCATATGATGTACATAAACACAGCCTCGCATATACTTCTAAAAATTTAAAGATGTGTGGGGCCACTGAGAGGGCTCAACAATTAACAGCATTGTCTCCTCTTTCAGAGAACCTGGGATAAACTACCAGCACCTTATGGTGGCCCATCACCAGTTCCAGTGGATCAGACAGACAGACAGACAGAGAGACAGAGATATGGATGGCAGGCCTGACTGGTCTTTCTTTATTTCTTATACTTTTTAAAAAATGTTTATTTATTCTTTTATTTATTTATTTATTTATTTATTAGATATAAGTACACTGTAGCCGTCTTCAGACACTCCAGAAGATGGTGTCAGATTCTGGAGAATCTAAATCCCTCTTATGGTCTGAATATGATGTACATAAACACAGCCTCACATATACTTGTAAAAATTAAAAATGGGTGGGGCCACTGAAAGGGCTCAACAATTAACAGCATTGTCTCCTCTTCCAGAGAACCTGGGATCAACTACCAGCACCTACAAGGTGGCCCATCTCCAGTTCCAGTGGATCAGACAGACAGACAGACAGACTGAGATAAGTATGGCAGGCCTGCCTGGTCTTTCTTTCTTTCTTATCCTTTTAAAATAATGTTTATTTATTTATTTATTTATTTATATATGTATGTATTTATTAGATATAAGTACACTGTAGTTGTCTTCAGACACTCCAGAAGAGGGTGTCAGATTCTGGAGAAACTAAATCCCTCTTATGGTCTGCATATGATGTACATAAACACAGCCTAACATATACTTCTAAAAATTTAAAGATAGGTGGAGCCACTGAAAGGGCTCAACAATTAATAGCATTGTCTCCTCTTCCAGAGAAGCTGGGATCAACTAACAGCAACTATATGGTTGCCCATCTGCAGTTCCAAGGTATCAGACAGTCTGACAGACAGACAGACTGACACAGATTAGGATGGCAGGCCAGCCTGGTCTTTCTTTCTTTATTATCCTTTTTAAAAAATGTTTATTTATTCATGTATTTATTAGATATAAGTACACTGTAGCTGTCTTCAGACACTCCAGAAGAGGGTGTCAGATTCTGGAGAATCTAAATCCCTCTTATGGTCTGCATATGATGTACATAAACACAGCCTCACATATACTACTAAAAATTTAACGATGGGTGGGGCCACTGAAATCGCTCAACAATTAACAGCATTGTCTCCTCTTCCAGAGAACCTGGGATCAACTACCAGCACCTATATGGTGGCCCATCTCCAGTTCCAGGGGATCAGAACGACTGATAGACAGACAGACAGAGATAGGGATGGTAGGCCTGCCTGGTCTTTCTTTTTTTCTTATCCGGTTTAAATAATGTTTATTTATTTATTTATTTATTTATTTATTATATAAGTACACTGTAGCTGTCTTCAGACACTCCAGAAGAGGGTGTCAGATTCTGGAGTATCTAAATCCCTCTTATGGTCTGCATATGATGTACATAAACACAGACTCACATATACTTCTAAAAATTTAAAGATGGGTGGGGCCACTGATAGGGCTCAACAATTAAGAGCATTGTCTCCTCTTCCAGAGAACCTTGGATCAACTACCAGCAACTATATGGTGGCCCATCTCCAGTACCCGGGGATCAGATAGACAGACAGACAGACAGGCAGAGATATGAATGGCAGGCCTGCCTGGTCTTTCTTTCTTTCTTATCCTTTTTAAAAAATGTTTATTTATTTATTTATTTATTTATCTATTTATTTATTAGATATAAGTACACTGTAGCTGTCTTCAGACACTCCAGAAGAGGGTGTCAGATTCTGGAGAATCTAAATCCCTCTTATGGTCTGCATATGATGTACATAAACACAGCCTCACATATACTTATAAATATTTAAAGAAGTGTGGGGCCACTGAAAGGGCTCAACAATTAACCGAATTGTCTCCTCTTCCAGAGAACCTTGGATCAACTACCAGCACTATATGGTGGCCCATCTCCAGTTCCCGGGGATCAGATAGACAGACAGACAGACAGACAGAGATATGGATGGCAGGCCTGCCTGGTCTTTCTTTCTTTCTTATACTTTTTAAAAAAATGTTTATTTATTTATTTATTTATTTATTTATCTATTTATTTATTAGATATAAGTACACTGTAGCTGTCTTCAGACACTCCAGAAGAGGGTGTCAGATTCTGGAGAATCTAAATCCCTCTTATGGTCTGCATATGATGTACATAAACACAGCCTCACATATACCTCTAAATATTTAAAGATGGGTGGCGCCACTGAAAGGGCTCAACAATTAACAGCATTGTCTCCTCTTCCAGAGTACCTGGGATCAACTACCAGCAACTATATGGTGGCCCATCTCCAGTTCCAGGGGATCAGACAGACAGACATACAGACAGTGATAAGGATGGCAGCCCTGCCTGGTCTTTCTTTCTTTCTTATCCTTTTTAAAATAATGTTTATTTATATATTTATTTATGTATTTATTAGATATAAGTACACTGTAGCGGTCTTCAGACACTCCAGAAGTGGGTGTCAGATTCTGGAGAATCTAAATCCCTCTTATGGTCTGCATATGATGTACATAAACACAGCCTCACATATACCTCTAAATATTTAAAGATGGGTGGCACCACTGAAAGGGCTCAACAATTAACAGCATTGTCTCCTCTTCCAGAGTACCTGGGATCAACTACCAGCAACTATATGGTGGCCCATCTCCAGTTCCAGGGGATCAGACAGACAGACATACAGACAGTGATAAGGATGGCAGGCCTGCCTGGTCTTTCTTTCTTTCTTATCCTTTTTAAAAAATGTTTATTTATTTATTTATTTATTTATTTATTTATTTATTTATTATATATAAGTACAATGTAGCTGTCTTCAGTCACTCCAGTAGAGGGTGTCAGATTCTGGAGAATCTAAATCCTCTTATAATCTGAATATGATGTACATAAACACAGCCTCACATAAACTTCTAAATATTTAAAGAAGTGTGGGGCCACTGAAAGGGCTCAACAATTAACCGAATTGTCTCCTCTTCCAGAGAACCTTGGATCAACTACCAGCACTATATGGTGGCCCGTCTCCAGTTCCCGGGGATCAAATAGACAGACAGACAGACAGACAGACAGAGATATGGATGGCAGGCCTGCCTGGTCTTTCTTTCTTTCTTATACTTTTTAAAAAATGTTTATTTATTTATTTATCTGTTTATTTATTAGATATAAGTACACTGTAGCTGTCTTCAGACACTCCAGAAGTGGGTGTCAGATTCTGGAGAATCTAAATCCCTCTTATGGTCTGCATATGATGTACATAAACACAGCCTCACATATACCTCTAAATATTTAAAGATGGGTGGCGCCACTGAAAGGGCTCAACAATTAACAGCATTGTCTCCTCTTCCAGAGTACCTGGGATCAACTACCAGCAACTATATGGTGGCCCATCTCCAGTTCCAGGGGATCAGACAAACAGACATACAGACAGTGATAAGGATGGCAGGCCTGCCTGGTCTTTCTTTCTTTCTTATTCTTTTTAAAAAAATGTTTATTTATTTATTTATTTATTTATCTGTTTATTTATTAGATATAAGTACACTGTAGCTGTCTTCAGACACTCCAGAAGTGGGTGTCAGATTCTGGAGAATCTAAATCCCTCTTATGGTCTGCATATGATGTACATAAACACAGCCTCACATATACCTCTAAATATTTAAAGATGGGTGGCGCCACTGAAAGGGCTCAACAATTAACAGCATTGTCTCCTCTTCCAGAGTACCTGGGATCAACTACCAGCAACTATATGGTGGCCCATCTCCAGTTCCAGGGGATCAGACAGACAGACATACAGACAGTGATAAGGATGGCAGGCCTGCCTGGTCTTTCTTTCTTTCTTATCCTTTTTAAAAAAAATGTTTATTTATATATTTATTTATGTATTTATTAGATATAAGTACACTGTAGCTGTCTTCAGACACTCCAGAAGAGGGTGTCAGATTCTGGAGAATCTAAATCCCTCTTATGGTCTGCATATGATGTACATAAACACAGCCTCACATATACTTCTAATAATTTAAAGATGTGTGGGGCCACTGAGAGGGCTCAACAATTAACAGCATTGTCTCCTCTTCCAGAGAACCTGGGATCAACTACCAGCACCTAAAAGGTGGCCCATCTCCAGTTCCAGGGGATCAGACAGACAGACAGACAGGCAGTGATAAGGATGGCAGGCCTTCCTGGTCTTTCTTTCTTTCTTATCCTTTTTTTAAAAAAATGTTTGTTTATTTATTTATTTATATATTTCTTTATTTATTATTAGATATAAGTACACTGTAGCTGTTCAGACACTCCAGAAGAGGGTGTCAGATTCTGGAGAATCTAAATCCCTCTTATGGTCTGCATATGATGTACATAAACACAGCCTCACATATACTTCTAAAAATTTAAAGTAGGGTGGGGCCACTCTAAAAGCTCAACAATTAACAGCATTGTCTCCTCTTCCAGAGTACCTGGGATCAACTACTAGCAACTATATGGTGGCCCATCTCCAGTTCCAGGGGATCAGACAGACAGACATACAGACAGTGATAAGGATGGCAGGCCTGCCTGGTCTTTCTTTCTGTCTTATCCTTTTTAAAAAATGTTTATTTATATATTTATTTATGTATTTATTAAATATATGTACACTGTAGCTGCTTTCAGACACTCCAGAAGAGGGTGTCAGATTCTAGAGAATCTAAATCCCTCTTATGGTCTGCATATGATGTACATAAACACAGCCTCGCATATACTTCTAAAAATTTAAAGATGTGTGGGGCCACTGAGAGGGCTCAACAATTAACAGCATTGTCTCCTCTTTCAGAGAACCTGGGATAAACTACCAGCACCTTATGGTGGCCCATCACCAGTTCCAGTGGATCAGACATACAGACAGACAGAGAGACAGAGATATGGATGGCATGCCTGACTGGTCTTTCTTTATTTCTTATACTTTTTAAAAAATGTTTATTTTTCTTTCATTTATTTATTTATGTATTTATTAGATATAAGTACACTGTAGCCGTCTTCAGACACTCCAGAAGATGGTGTCAGATTCTGGAGAATCTAAATCCCTCTTATGGTCTGAATATGATGTACATAAACACAGCCTCACATATACTTGTAAAAATTAAAAATGGGTGGGGCCACTGAAAGGGCTCAACAATTAACAGCATTGTCTCCTCTTCCAGAGAACCTGGGATCAACTACCAGCACCTACAAGGTGGCCCATCTCCAGTTCCAGGGGATCAGACAGACAGACAGACAGACTGAGATAAGTATGGCAGGCCTGCCTGGTCTTTCTTTCTTTCTTATCCTTTTAAAATAATGTTTATTTATTTATTTATTTATTTATTTATATATGTATGTATTTATTAGATATAAGTACACTGTAGTTGTCTTCAGACACTCCAGAAGAGGGTGTCAGATTCTGGAGAAACTAAATCCCTCTTATGGTCTGCATATGATGTACATAAACACAGCCTAACATATACTTCTAAAAATTTAAAGATAGGTGGAGCCACTGAAAGGGCTCAACAATTAATAGCATTGTCTCCTCTTCCAGAGAAGCTGGGATCAACTAACAGCAACTATATGGTTGCCCATCTGCAGTTCCAAGGTATCAGACAGTCTGACAGACAGACAGACTGACAGAGATTAGGATGGCAGGCCAGCCTGGTCTTTCTTTCTTTATTATCCTTTTTAAAAAATGTTTATTTATTCATGTATTTATTAGATATAAGTACACTGTAGCTGTCTTCAGACACTCCAGAAGAGGGTGTCAGATTCTGGAGAATCTAAATCCCTCTTATGGTCTGCATATGATGTACATAAACACAGCCTCACATATACTACTAAAAATTTAACGATGGGTGGGGCCACTGAAATCGCTCAACAATTAACAGCATTGTCTCCTCTTCCAGAGAACCTGGGATCAACTACCAGCACCTATATGGTGGCCCATCTCCAGTTCCAGGGGATCAGAACGACTGATAGACAGACAGACAGAGATAGGGATGGTAGGCCTGCCTGGTCTTTCTTTTTTTCTTATCCGGTTTAAATAATGTTTATTTATTTATTTATTTATTTATTTATTATATAAGTACACTGTAGCTGTCTTCAGACACTCCAGAAGAGGGTGTCAGATTCTGGAGTATCTAAATCCCTCTTATGGTCTGCATATGATGTACATAAACACAGACTCACATATACTTCTAAAAATTTAAAGATGGGTGGGGCCACTGAAAGGGCTCAACAATTAACCGAATTGTCTCCTCTTCCAGAGAACCTTGGATCAACTACCAGCACTATATGGTGGCCCATCTCCAGTTCCCGGGGATCAGATAGACAGACAGACAGACAGACAGAGATATGGATGGCAGGCCTGCCTGGTCTTTCTTTCTTTCTTATACTTTTTAAAAAATGTTTATTTATTTATTTATTTATTTATCTATTTATTTATTAGATATAAGTACACTGTAGCTGTCTTCAGACACTCCAGAAGAGGGTGTCAGATTCTGGAGAATCTAAATCCCTCTTATGGTCTGCATATGATGTACATAAACACAGCCTCACATATACCTCTAAATATTTAAAGATGGGTGGCGCCACTGAAAGGGCTCAACAATTAACAGCATTGTCTCCTCTTCCAGAGTACCTGGGATCAACTACCAGCAACTATATGGTGGCCCATCTCCAGTTCCAGGGGATCAGACAGACAGACATACAGACAGTGATAAGGATGGCAGGCCTGCCTGGTCTTTCTTTCTTTCTTATCCTTTTTAAAATAATGTTTATTTATATATTTATTTATGTATTTATTAGATATAAGTACACTGTAGCTGTCTTCAGACACTCCAGAAGTGGGTGTCAGATTCTGGAGAATCTAAATCCCTCTTATGGTCTGCATATGATGTACATAAACACAGCCTCACATATACCTCTAAATATTTAAAGATGGGTGGCGCCACTGAAAGGGCTCAACAATTAACAGCATTGTCTCCTCTTCCAGAGTACCTGGGATCAACTACCAGCAACTATATGGTGGCCCATCTCCAGTTCCAGGGGATCAGACAGACAGACATACAGACAGTGATAAGGATGGCAGGCCTGCCTGGTCTTTCTTTCTTTCTTATCCTTTTTAAAATAATGTTTATTTATATATTTATTTATGTATTTATTAGATATAAGTACACTGTAGCTGTCTTCAGACACTCCAGAAGTGGGTGTCAGATTCTGGAGAATCTAAATCCCTCTTATGGTCTGCATATGATGTACATAAACACAGCCTCACATATACCTCTAAATATTTAAAGATGGGTGGCGCCACTGAAAGGGCTCAACAATTAACAGCATTGTCTCCTCTTCCAGAGTACCTGGGATCAACTACCAGCAACTATATGGTGGCCCATCTCCAGTTCCAGGGGATCAGACAGACAGACATACAGACAGTGATAAGGATGGCAGGCCTGCCTGGTCTTTCTTTCTTTCTTATCCTTTTTAAAAAATGTTTATTTATTTATTTATTTATTTATTTATTTATTTATTTATTTATTATATATAAGTACAATGTAGCTGTCTTCAGTCACTCCAGTAGAGGGTGTCAGATTCTGGAGAATCTAAATCCTCTTATAATCTGAATATGATGTACATAAACACAGCCTCACATAAACTTCTAAATATTTAAAGAAGTGTGGGGCCACTGAAAGGGCTCAACAATTAACCGAATTGTCTCCTCTTCCAGAGAACCTTGGATCAACTACCAGCACTATATGGTGGCCCGTCTCCAGTTCCCGGGGATCAAATAGACAGACAGACAGACAGACAGAGATATGGATGGCAGGCCTGCCTGGTCTTTCTTTCTTTCTTATACTTTTTAAAAAATGTTTATTTATTTATTTATCTGTTTATTTATTAGATATAAGTACACTGTAGCTGTCTTCAGACACTCCAGAAGTGGGTGTCAGATTCTGGAGAATCTAAATCCCTCTTATGGTCTGCATATGATGTACATAAACACAGCCTCACATATACCTCTAAATATTTAAAGATGGGTGGCGCCACTGAAAGGGCTCAACAATTAACAGCATTGTCTCCTGTTCCAGAGTACCTGGGATCAACTACCAGCAACTATATGGTGGCCCATCTCCAGTTCCAGGGGATCAGACAAACAGACATACAGACAGTGATAAGGATGGCAGGCCTGCCTGGTCTTTCTTTCTTTCTTATTCTTTTTAAAAAAATGTTTATTTATTTATTTATTTATTTATTTATCTGTTTATTTATTAGATATAAGTACACTGTAGCTGTCTTCAGACACTCCAGAAGTGGGTGTCAGATTCTGGAGAATCTAAATCCCTCTTATGGTCTGCATATGATGTACATAAACACAGCCTCACATATACCTCTAAATATTTAAAGATGGGAGGCGCCACTGAAAGGGCTCAACAATTAACAGCATTGTCTCCTCTTCCAGAGTACCTGGGATCAACTACCAGCAACTATATGGTGGCCCATCTCCAGTTCCAGGGGATCAGACAGACAGACATACAGACAGTGATAAGGATGGCAGGCCTGCCTGGTCTTTCTTTCTTTCTTATCCTTTTTAAAAAAAAATGTTTATTTATATATTTATTTATGTATTTATTAGATATAAGTACACTGTAGCTGTCTTCAGACACTCCAGAAGAGGGTGTCAGATTCTGGAGAATCTAAATCCCTCTTATGGTCTGCATATGATGTACATAAACACAGCCTCACATATACTTCTAATAATTTAAAGATGTGTGGGGCCACTGAGAGGGCTCAACAATTAACAGCATTGTCTCCTCTTTCAGAGAACCTGTTATAAACTACCAGCACCTTATGGTGGCCCATCTCCAGTTGCAGGGGATCAGACAGACAGACAGACAGAGAGACAGAGATAAGGATGGCAGGCCTGCCTGGTCTTTCTTTATTTCTTATACTTTTTAAAAAATGTTTATTTATTTATTTATTTATTTATTTATTTATTTATTTATTTATTTATGTATTTATTAGATATAAGTACACTGTAGCTGTCTTCAGACACTCCAGAAGAGGGTGTCAGATTCTGGAGAATCTAAATCCCTCTTATGGTCTGCATATGATGTACATAAACACAGCCTCACATATACTTCTAAATATTTAAAGATGGGTAGGGCCACTGATAGGGCTCAACAATTAACAGCATTGTCTCCTCTTCCAGAGAACCTGGGATCAACTACCAGCACCTTATAGTGTCCCATCTCCAGTTCCAGTGGATCAGACAGACAGACAGACAGACAGACAGAGAGACAGAGATAAGGATGGCAGGCCTGCCTGGTCTTACTTTCTTTCTTATCCTTTTTAAAAAATGTTTATTTATTTATTTATTTATTTATTTATTTATTTATTATATATAAGTACACTGTAGCTGTCTTCAGTCACTCCAGTAGAGGGTGTCAGATTCTGGAGAATCTAAATCCCTCTTATGGTCTGCATATGATGTACATAAACACAGCCTCACATATACTTATAAATATTTAAAGAAGTGTGGGGCCACTGGAAGGGCTAAACAATTAACCGAATTGTCTCCTCTTCCACAGAACCTTGGATCAACTACCAGCACTATATGGTGGCCCATCTCCAGTTCCCGGGGATCAGATAGACAGACAGACAGACAGACAGAGATATGGATGGCAGGCCTGCCTGGTCTTTCTTTCTTTCTTATACTTTTTAAAAAATGTTTATTTATTTATTTATTTATTTATCTATTTATTTTTTAGATATAAGTACATTCTAGCTGTCTTCAGACACTCCAGAAGAGGGTGTCAGATTCTGGAGAATCTAAATCCCTCTTATGGTCTGCATATGATGTACATAAACACAGCCTCACATATACCTCTAAATATTTAAAGATGGATGGCGCCACTGAAAGGGCTCAACAATTAACAGCATTGTCTCCTCTTCCAGAGTACCTGGGATCAACTACCAGCAACTATATGGTGGCCCATCTCCAGTTCCAGGGGATCAGACAGACAGACATACAGACAGTGATAAGGATGGCAGGCCTGCCTGGTCTTTCTTTCTTTCTTATACTTTTTAAAAAATGTTTATTTATTTATTTATTTATTTATTATACATAAGTACACTGTAGCTGTCTTCAGTCACTCCAGTAGAGGGTGTCAGATTCTGGAGAATCTAAATCCTCTTATAATCTGAATATGATGTACATAAACACAGCCTCACATAAACTTCTAAATATTTAAAGAAGTGTGGGGCCACTGAAAGGGCTAAACAATTAACCGAATTGTCTCCTCTTCCAGAGAACCTTGGATCAACTACCAGCACTATATGGTGGCCCATATCCAGTTCCTGGGGATCAGATAGACAGACAGACAGACAGACAGAGATATGGATGGCAGGCCTGCCTGGTCTTTCTTTCTTTCTTATACTTTTTAAAAAATGTTTATTTATTTATTTATTTATTTATCTATTTATTTATTTATTAGATATAAGTACACTGTAGCTGTCTTCAGACACTCCAGAAGAGGGTGTCAGATTCTGGAGAATCTAAATCCCTCTTATGGTCTGCATATGATGTACATAAACACAGCCTCACATATACCTCTAAATATTTAAAGATGGGTGGAGCCACTGAAAGGGCTCAACAATTAACAGCATTGTCTCCTCTTCCAGAGTACCTGGGATCAACTACCAGCAACTATATGGTGGCCCATCTCCAGTTCCAGGGGATCAGACAGACAGACATACAGACAGTGATAAGGATGGCAGGCCTGCCTGGTCTTTCTTTCTTTCTTATCCTTTTTAAAAAAAATGTTTATTTATATATTTATTCATGTATTTATTAGATATAAGTACACTGTAGCTGTCTTCAGACACTCCAGAAGAAGGTGTCAGATTCTGGAGAATCTAAATCCCTCTTATGGTGTGCATATGATGTACATAAACACAGCCTCACATATACCTCTAAATATTTAAAGATGGGTGGCGCCACTGAAAGGGCTCAACAATTAACAGCATTGTCTCCTCTTCCAGAGTACCTGGGATCAACTACCAGCAACTATATGGTGGCCCATCTCCAGTTCCAGGGGATCAGACAGACAGACAGACAGACAGTGAAAAGGATGGCAGGCCTGCCTGGTCTTTCTTTCTTTCTTATCCTTTTTAAAAAAAATGTTTATTTATATATTTATATATGTATTTATTAGATATAAGTACACTGTAGCTGTCTTCAGACACTCCAGAAGAGGGTGTCAGATTCTGGAGAATCTAAATCCCTCTTATGGTCTGCATATGATGTACATAAACACAGCCTCACATATACTTCTAAAAATTTAAAGATGTGTGGGGCCACTGAGAGGGCTCAACAATTAACAGCATTGTCTCCTCTTTCAGAGAACCTGGGAAAAAATACCAGCACCTTATGGTGGCCCATCTCCAGTTCCAGTGGATCAGACAGACAGACAGACAGAGAGACAGAGATAAGGATGGCAGGCCTGCCTGGTCTTTTTTTATTTCTTATACTTTTAAAAAATGTTTATTTATTTATTTATTTATTTATTTATTTATTTATGTATTTATTAGATATAAGTACACTGTAGCTGTCTTCAGACACTCCAGAAGAGGGTGTCAGATTCTGGAGAATCTAAATCCCTCTTATGGTCTGCATATGATGTACATAAACACAGCCTCACATATACTTCTAAATATTTAAAGATGGGTAGGGCCACTGATAGGGCTCAACAATTAACAGCCTTGTCCTCTCTTCCAGAGAACCTGGGATCAACTACCAGCAACTTTATGGCAGCCCAACTCCAGTTCCAGGGGATCAGACAGACAGACAGACAGACAGACAGAGATAAGGATGGCAGGCCTGCCTGCTCTTACTTTCTTTCTTATCCTTTTTAAAAAATGTTTATTTATTTATTTATTTATTTATTTATTTATTTATTTATGTATTTATTAGATGTAAGTACACTGTAGCTGTCTTCAGACTCTCCAGAAGAGGGTGTCAGATTCTGGAGAATCAATATCCCTCATATGGTCTCCATATGATGTACATGAACACAGCCTCACATATACTTCTAAAAATTTAAAGATGGGTGGGGCCACTGAAAGGGCTCAACAATTAACAGCATTGTCTCCTCTTCCAGAGAACCTGGGATCAACTACCAGCAACTATATGGTGGCCCATCTCCAGTTTCAGGGTATCTGACAGATAGACACACAGACAGACAGACAGACAAGGTGGCAGGCCTGCCTGGTCTTTCTTTCTTTCTTATTCTTTTTAAAAAATGTTTATTTATTTATTTATGTATTTATTAGATATAAGTACAATGTAGCTGTCTTCAGTCACTCCAGAAGAGGGTGTCAGATTCTGGAGAATCTATATCCCTCTTATGGTCTGCATATGATGTACATAAACACAGCCTCACATTTACTTCTAAAAATTTAAAGATGTGTGGGGCCAATGAAAGGGATCAACAATTAACAGCATTGTCTCCTCTTATACAGAACATGGGATCAACTACCAGCAACTATATGGTGGCCCATCTCCAGTTCCAGGGGATCAGACAGACAGACAGACAGACAGATAGAGTTAAGAATGGCAGGCCTACCTGGTCTTTCATTCTTTCTTATCCTTTTTAAAAAAATGTTTATTAAGTTAAGTATGTATTTATTAGATGTAAGTACACTGTAGCTGTCTTCAAACACTCCCGAAGAGGGTGTCAGATTCTGAAGAATCTATATCCCTCTTATGGTCTGCATATGATGTACATAAACACAGCCTCACATATACTTCTAAAAATTTAAAGATGTGTGGGGCCACTGAGAGGGCTCAACAATTAACAGCATTGTCTCCTCTTTCAGAGAACCTGGGATAAACTACCAGCACCTTATGGTGGCCCATCTCCAGTTCCAAGGGATCAGACAGACAGACAGACAGACTGACAGAGATAAGGATGGAGGCCTGCCTGGTCTTTCCTTCTTTCTTATACTTTTAAGAAATGTTTATTAATTTAAGTATGTATTTATTAGATTTAAGTACAAGGTAGCTGTCTTCAGACACTCTAAAAGAGGGTGTCATCTTCTGGAGAATCTAAATCCCTCTTATGGTCTGCATATGATGTACATAAACACAGCCTCACATATATTTCTAAAAATTTAAAGATGGGTGGGCCCACTGAAAGGGCTCAACAATTAACAGCATTGTCTCTTCTTCCAGAGAACGTGGGATCAACTACCAGCAACTATATGGTGGCCCATCTCAAGTTCCATCGGATAAGACAGACAGACAGACAGACAGAGATAAGGATGGCAGGCCTGCCTGATTTTTCTTTCTTTCTTATCCTTTTTAAAAAATGTTTATTAATTAATTTATTTATTTATTCATTTATTCATTTATTTATTTATTTATTTATTTATTTATTTATTAGATGTAAGTACACTGTAGCTGTCTTCAGACTCTCCAGAAGAGGGTGTCAGATTCTGGAGAATCAATATCCCTCATATGGTCTGCATATGATGTACATGAACACAGCCTCACATATACTTCTAAAAATTTAAAGATGGGTGGGGCCACTGAAAGGGCTCAACAATTAACAGCATTGTCTCCTCTTCCAGAGAACCTGGGATCAACTACCAGCAACTATATGGTGGCCCATCTCCAGTTTCAGGGTATCTGACAGATAGACACACAGACAGACAGACAGACAAGGTGGCAGGCCTGCCTGGTCTTTCTTTCTTTCTTATTCTTTTTAAAAAATGTTTATTTATTTATTTATGTATTTATTAGATATAAGTACAATGTAGCTGTCTTCAGTCACTCCAGAAGAGGGTGTCAGATTCTGGAGAATCTATATCCCTCTTATGGTCTGCATATGATGTACATAAACACAGCCTCACATTTACTTCTAAAAATTTAAAGATGTGTGGGGCCAATGAAAGGGATCAACAATTAACAGCATTGTCTCCTCTTATAGAGAACATGGGATCAACTACCAGCAACTATATGGTGGCCCATCTCCAGTTCCAGGGGATCAGACAGACAGACAGACAGACAGATAGAGTTAAGAATGGCAGGCCTACCTGGTCTTTCATTCTTTCTTATCCTTTTTAAAAAAATGTTTATTAATTTAAGTATGTATTTATTAGATGTAAGTACACTGTAGCTGTCTTCAAACACTCCCGAAGAGGGTGTCAGATTCTGAAGAATCTATATCCCTCTTATGGTCTGCATATGATGTACATGAACACAGCCTCACATATACTTCTAAAAATTTAAAGATGGGTGGGTCCACTGAAAGGGCTCAACAATTAACAGCACTGACTCCTCTTCCAGAGAACCTGGGATCAACTACCAGCAATTATATGGTGGCCCATCTCCAGTTTCAGGGGATCAGACAGACAGACAGACAGACAAACAAGGATGGCAGGCCTGCCTGGTCTCTCTTTCTTTATTATACTTTTTAAAAAATGTTTATTTGTTTATTTATGAATTTATTAGATATAAGTACACTGTAGCTGTCTTCAGACACTCTAGAAGAGTGTGTCATCTTCTGGAGAATCTAAATCCCTCTTATGGTCTGCATATGATGTACATAAACACAGCCTCACATATACTTCTAAAAATTTAAAGATGGGTGGGGCCACTGAAAGGGCTCAACAATTAACAGCATTGTCTCCTCTTCCAGAGGACCTGGGATCAACTACCAGCAACTATATTGTGGCCCATCTCCAGTTCCAGGGGATCAGACAGACATACAGACAGACAGACAGACAAGGATTGCAGGCCTGCCTGGTTTTTCTTTCTTTCTTATACATTTTAAAAATGTTTATTTATTTATATATGTATTTCTTAGATATAAGTACATTGTAGCTTTCTTTAGACACTCCAGAGGAGGGTGTCAGATTCTGGAGAATCTAAATCCCTCTTATGGTCTGCATATGATGTACGTAAACACAGCCTCACATATACTTCTAAAAATTTAAAGAAGGGTGGGGCCACTCTAAAAGCTCAACAATTAACAGCATTGTCTCCTCTTCCAGAGTACCTGGTATCAACTACCAGCAACTATATGGTGGCCCATCTCCAGTTCCAGGGGATCAGACAGACAGACATACAGACAGTGAAAAGGATGGCAGGCCTGCCTGGTCTTTCTTTGTTTCTTATCCTTTTTAAAAAAATGTTTATTTATATATTTATTTATGTATTTATTAGATATAAGTACACTGTAGCTGTCTTCAGACACTCAAGAAGAGGGTCTCAGATTCTGGAGAATCTAAATCCCTCTTATGGTCTGCATATGATGTATATAAACACAGCCTCACATATACTTCTAAAAATTAAAAATGGGTGGGGCCACTGAAAGGGCTCAACAATTAACAGCATTGTCTCCTCTTCCAGAGAACCTGGGATCAACTACCTGCAACTACAAGGTGGCCCATCTCCAGTTCCAGGGGATCAGACAGACAGACAGACAGACAGAGATTAGGATGGCAGGCCTGCCTGGTCTTTCTTTCTTTCTTATCCTTTTAAAATAATGTTTATTTATTTATTTATATTTATTTATATATGTATTTATTAGATATAAGTACACTGTAGTTGTCTTCAGACACTCCAGAAGAGGGTGTCAGATTCTGGAGAATATAAATCCCTCTTATGGTCTGCATATGATTTACATAAACACAGCCTAACATATACTTCTAAAAATTTAAAGATAGTTGGAGCCACTGAAAGGGCTCAACAATTAACAGCATTGTCTCCTCTTCCAGAGAACCTGGGATCAACTAACAGCAACTATATGGTGGCCCATCTCCAGTTCCAAGGGATCAGACAGACTGACAGACAGACAGACTGACAGAGATAAGGATGGCAGGCCTGCCTGGTCTTTCTTTCTTTCTTATCCTTTTTAAAAAATGTTTATTTATTTATTTATATGTTTATTAGATATAAGTACAATGTAGATGTCTTCAGACACTCCAGAAGAAGTTGTCATATTCTGGAGAATCTAAATCCCTCTTATGGTCTGCATATGATGTACATAAACACAGCCTCACCTTTACTTCTTAAAATTTAAAGGTGGGGGGGGCCACTGAAAGGGCTCAGCAATTAACAGCATTATCTCCTCTTACAGAGAACCTGGGATCAACTACCTGCAACTATATGGTGGCCCATCTCCACTCCCAGGGGATCAGACAGACAGACAGACAGACAGACAAGGATAAGGATGGCAGGCCTGCCTGGTCTTTCTTTCTTTCTTATACTTTTTTAAAAAATTGTATTTATTTATGTATTTATTAGATATATGTACACTGTAGCTGTCTTCAGACACTCCAGAAGAGGGTGTCAGATTCTGATGAATCTAAATCCCTCTTCTGGTCTGCATATGATGTACATAAACACAGCCTCACATACACGTCTAAAAATTTAAAGATGGGTAGGGCCACTGATAGGGCTCAACAATTAACAGCATTGTCTCCTCTTCCAGAGAACCTGGGATCAACTACCAGCAACTATATGGTAGCCCATCTCCAGTTCCAGGGGATCAGACAGACAGACAGACAGACAGACAGAGATAAGGATGGCAGGCCTGCCTGGTCTTACTTTCTTTCTTATCCTTTTTAAAAAATGTTTATTTATTTATTTATTTATTTATGTATTTATTATATATAAGTACACTGTAGCTGTCTTCAGACACTCCAGTAGAGGGTGTCAGATTCTGGAGAATCTAAATCCTCTTATAATCTGAATATGATGTACATAAACACAGCTCATATATACTTCTAAATATTTAAAGAAGTGTGGGGCCACTGAAAGGGCTCAACAATTAAGAGCATTGTCTCCACTTCCAGAGAACCTTGGATCAACTACCAGCAACAATATGGTGGCCCATCTCCAGTTCCAGGGGATCAGACAGACAGACAGACAGAGATAAGGATGGCAGGCCTGCCTGGTCTTACTTTCTTTCTTATCCTTTTTAAAAAATGTTTATTTATTTATTTATTTATTTATTTATTTATTTATTACATATAAGTACACTGTAGCTGTCTTCAGACACTCCAGTAGAGGGTGTCAGATTCTGGAGAATCTAAATCCTCTTATAATCTGAATATGATGTACATAAACACAGCCTCACATATACTTCTAAATATTTAAAGAAGTGTGCGGCCACTGAAAGGGCTCAACAATTAAGAGCATTGTCTCCTCTTCCAGAGAACCTTGGATCAACTACCAGCAACTATATGGTGGCCCATCTCCAGTTCCAGGGGATCAGACAGACAGACAGACAGACAGTGAAAAGGATGGCAGGCCTGCCTGGTCTTTCTTTCTTTCTTATCCTTTTTAAAAAAATGTTTATTTATATATTTATATATGTATTTATTAGATATAAGTACACTGTAGCTGTCTTCAGACACTCCAGAAGAGGGTGTCAGATTCTGGAGAATCTAAATCCCTCTTATGGTCTGCATATGATGTACATAAACACAGCCTCACATATACTTCTAAAAATTTAAAGATGTGTGGGGCCACTGAGAGGGCTCAACAATTAACAGCATTGTCTCCTCTTTCAGAGAACCTGGGAAAAAATACCAGCACCTTATGGTGGCCCATCTCCAGTTCCAGTGGATCAGACAGACAGACAGACAGAGAGACAGAGATAAGGATGGCAGGCCTGCCTGGTCTTTCTTTTTTTCTTATACTTTTTAAAAAATGTTTATTTATTTATTTATTTATTTATTTATTTATTTATTTATTTATTTATTTATTTATTAGATATAAGTACACTGTAGCTGTCTTCAGACACTCCAGAAGAGGGTGTCAGATTCTGGAGAATCTAAATCCCTCTTATGGTCTGCATATGATGTACATAAACACAGCCTCACATATACTTCTAAATATTTAAAGATGGGTAGGGCCACTGATAGGGCTCAACAATTAACAGCCTTGTCCTCTCTTCCAGAGAACCTGGGATCAACTACCAGCAACTTTATGGTAGCCCAACTCCAGTTCCAGGGGATCAGACAGACAGACAGACAGACAGACAGAGATAAGGATGGCAGGCCTGCCTGCTCTTACTTTCTTTCTTATCCTTTTTAAAAAATGTTTATTTATTTATTTATTTATTTATTTATTTATTTATTTATTATATATAAGTACACTGTAGCTGTCTTCAGACACTCCAGTAGAGGGTGTCAGATTCTGGAGAATCTAAATCCTCTTATAATCTGAATATGATGTACATAAACACAGCCTCACATAAACTTCTAAATATTTAAAGAAGTGTGGGGCCACTGAAAGGGCTCAACAATTAACCGAATTGTCTCCTCTTCCAGAGAACCTTGGATCAACTACCAGCACTATATGGTGGCCCATCTCCAGTTCCCGGGGATCAGATAGACAGACAGACAGACAGACAGACAGAGATATGGATGGCAGGCCTGCCTGGTCTTTCTTTCTTTCTTATACTTTTTAAAAAATGTTTATTTATTTATTTATTTATTTATCTATTTATTTATTAGATATAAGTACACTGTAGCTGTCTTCAGACACTCCAGAAGAGGGTGTCAGATTCTGGAGAATCTAAATCCCTCTTATGGTCTGCATATGATGTACATAAACACAGCCTCACATATACCTCTAAATATTTAAAGATGGGTGGCGCCACTGAAAGGGCTCAACAATTAACAGCATTGTCTCCTCTTGCAGATACCTGGGATCAACTAGCAGAAACTATATGGTGGCCCATCTCCAGTTCCAGGGGATCAGACAGACAGACATACAGACAGTGATAAGGATGGCAGGCCTGCCTGGTCTTTCTTTCTTTCTTATCTTTTTAAAAAATGTTTATTTATATATTTATTCATGTATTTATTAGATATAAGTACACTGTAGCTATCTTCAGACACTCCAGAAGAGGGTGTCAGATTGTGGAGAATCTAAATCCCTCTTATGGTCTGCATATGATGTACATAAACACAGCCTCACATATACTTCTAAAAATTTAAAGATGTGTGGGGCCACTGAGAGGGCTCAACAATTAACAGCATTGTCTCCTCTTTCAGAGAACCTGGGATAAACTACCAGCACCTTATGGTGGCCCATCTCCAGTTCCAAGGCATCAGACAGACAGACAGACAGACTGACAGAGATAAGGATGGAGGCCTGCCTGGTCTTTCTTTCTTTCTTATACTTTTAAGAAATGTTTATTAATTTAAGTATGTATTTATTAGATTTAAGTACAAGGTAGCTGTCTTCAGACACTCTAAAAGAGGGTGTCATCTTCTGGAGAATCTAAATCCCTCTTATGGTCTGCATATGATGTACATAAACACAGCCTCACATATATTTCTAAAAATTTAAAGATGGGTGGGCCCACTGAAAGGGCTCAACAATTAACAGCATTGTCTCTTCTTCCAGAGAACGTGGGATCAACTACCAGCAACTATATGGTGGCCCATCTCAAGTTCCATCGGATAAGACAGACAGACAGACAGACAGAGATAAGGATGGCAGGCCTGCCTGATTTTTCTTTCTTTCTTATCCTTTTTAAAAAATGTTTATTAATTTATTTATTTATTTATTCATTTATTCATTTATTTATTTATTTATTTATTTATGTATTTATTAGATGTAAGTACACTGTAGCTGTCTTCAGACTCTCCAGAAGAGGGTGTCAGATTCTGGAGAATCAATATCCCTCATATGGTCTCCATATGATGTACATGAACACAGCCTCACATATACTTCTAAAAATTTAAAGATGGGTGGGGCCACTGAAAGGGCTCAACAATTAACAGCATTGTCTCCTCTTCCAGAGAACCTGGGATCAACTACCAGCAACTATATGGTGGCCCATCTCCAGTTTCAGGGTATCTGACAGATAGACACACAGACAGACAGACAGACAAGGTGGCAGGCCTGCCTGGTCTTTCTTTCTTATTCTTTTTAAAAAATGTTTATTTATTTATTTATGTATTTATTAGATATAAGTACAATGTAGCTGTCTTCAGTCACTCCAGAAGAGGGTGTCAGATTCTGGAGAATCTATATCCCTCTTATGGTCTGCATATGATGTACATAAACACAGCCTCACATTTACTTCTAAAAATTTAAAGATGTGTGGGGCCAATGAAAGGGATCAACAATTAACAGCATTGTCTCCTCTTATAGAGAACATGGGATCAACTACCAGCAACTATATGGTGGCCCATCTCCAGTTCCAGGGGATCAGACAGACAGACAGACAGACAGATAGAGTTAAGAATGGCAGGCCTACCTGGTCTTTCATTCTTTCTTATCCTTTTTAAAAAAATGTTTATTAATTTAAGTATGTATTTATTAGATGTAAGTACACTGTAGCTGTCTTCAAACACTCCCGAAGAGGGTGTCAGATTCTGAAGAATCTATATCCCTCTTATGGTCTGCATATGATGTACATGAACACAGCCTCACATATACTTCTAAAAATTTAAAGATGGGTGGGTCCACTGAAAGGGCTCAACAATTAACAGCACTGACTCCTCTTCCAGAGAACCTGGGATTAACTACCAGCAATTATATGATGGCCCATCTCCAGTTTCAGGGGATCAGACAGACAGAGAGACAGACAAACAAGGATGGCAGGCCTGCCTGGTCTCTCTTTCTTTATTATACTTTTTAAAAAATGTTTATTTGTTTATTTATGAATTTATTAGATATAAGTACACTGTAGCTGTCTTCAGACACTCTAGAAGAGTGTGTCATCTTCTGGAGAATCTAAATCCCTCTTATGGTCTGCATATGATGTACATAAACACAGCCTCACATATACTTCTAAAAATTTAAAGATGGGTGGGGCCACTGAAAGGGCTCAACAATTAACAGCATTGTCTCCTCTTCCAGAGGACCTGGGATCAACTACCAGCAACTATATTGTGGCCCATCTCCAGTTCCAGGGGATCAGACAGACATACAGACAGACAGACAGACAAGGATTGCAGGCCTGCCTGGTTTTTCTTTCTTTCTTATACATTTTAAAAATGTTTATTTATTTATATATGTATTTCTTAGATATAAGTACACTGTAGCTTTCTTTAGACACTCCAGAGGAGGGTGTCAGATTCTGGAGAATCTAAATCCCTCTTATGGTCTGCATATGATGTACATAAACACAGCCTCACATATACTTCTAAAAATTTAAAGAAGGGTGGGGCCACTCTAAAAGCTCAACAATTAACAGCATTGTCTCCTCTTCCAGAGTACCTGGTATCAACTACCAGCAACTGTATGGTGGCCCATCTCCAGTTCCAGGGGATCAGACAGACAGACATACAGACAGTGAAAAGGATGGCAGGCCTGCCTGGTCTTTCTTTGTTTCTTATCCTTTTTAAAAAAATGTTTATTTATATATTTATTTATGTATTTATTAGATATAAGTACACTGTAGCTGTCTTCAGACACTCAAGAAGAGGGTCTCAGATTCTGGAGAATCTAAATCCCTCTTATGGTCTGCATATGATGTATATAAACACAGCCTCACATATACTTCTAAAAATTAAAAATGGGTGGGGCCACTGAAAGGGCTCAACAATTAACAGCATTGTCTCCTCTTCCAGAGAACCTGGGATCAACTACCAGCAACTACAAGGTGGCCCATCTCCAGTTCCAGGGGATCAGACAGACAGACAGACAGACAGAGATTAGGATGGCAGGCCTGCCTGGTCTTTCTTTCTTTCTTATCCTTTTAAAATAATGTTTATTTATTTATTTATATTTATTTATATATGTATTTATTAGATATAAGTACACTGTAGTTGTCTTCAGACACTCCAGAAGAGGGTGTCAGATTCTGGAGAATATAAATCCCTCTTATGGTCTGCATATGATGTACATAAACACAGCCTAACATATACTTCTAAAAATTTAAAGATAGTTGGAGCCACTGAAAGTGCTCAACAATTAACAGCATTGTCTCCTCTTCCAGAGAACCTGGGATCAACTACCAGCAACTATATGGTAGCCCATCTCCAGTTCCAGGGGATCAGACAGACAGACAGAGATAAGGATGGCAGGCCTGCCTGGTCTTACTTTCTTTCTTATCCTTTTTAAAAAATGTTTATTTATTAATTTATTTATTTATTTATTTATTTATTTATTACATATAAGTACACTGTAGCTGTCTTCAGACACTCCAGTAGAGGGTGTCAGATTCTGGAGAATCTAAATCCTCTTATAATCTGAATATGATGTACATAAACACAGCCTCACATATACTTCTAAATATTTAAAGAAGTGTGCGGCCACTGAAAGGGCTCAACAATTAAGAGCATTGTCTCCTCTTCCAGAGAACCTTGGATCAACTACCAGCAACTATATGGTGGCCCATCTCCAGTTCCCGGGGATCTGATAGACAGACAGACAGACAGGCAGAGATATGGATGGCAGGCCTGCCTGGTCTTTCTTTCTTATCCTTTTTAAAAAATGTTTATTTATTTATTTATTTATTTATGTATTTAGTAGATATAAGTACACTGTAGCTTTTCAGACACTACAGAAGAGCGTGTCAGATTCTGGAGAATCTAAATCCCTCTTATGGTCTGCATATGATGTACATAAACACAGCCTCACATATACTTCTAAAAATTTAAAGAAGGGTGGGGCCACTCTAAAAGCTCAACAATTAACAGCATTGTCTCCTCTTCCAGAGTACCTGGGATCAACTACCAGCAACTATATTGTGGCCCATCTCCATTTCCAGGGGATCAGACAGACAGACATACAGACAGTGCTAAGGATGGCAGGCCTGCCTGGTCTTTCTTTCTTTCTTATCCTTTTTAAAAAAATGTTTATTTATATATTTATTTATGTATTTATTAGATATAAGTACACTGTAGCTGTCTTCAGACACTCCAGAAGAGGGTGTCAGATTCTTGAGAATCTAAATCCCTCTTATGGTCTGCATATGATGTACATAAACAAAGCCTCACATATACTTCTAAAAATTTAAAGATGGGTTGGGCCACTGAGAGGGCTCAACAATTAACAGCATTGTCTCCTCTTTCAGAGAACCTGGGATAAACTACCAGCACCTTATGGTGGCCCAACTCCAGTTCCAGTGGATCAGACAGACAGACAGACAGAGAGACAGAGATAAGGATGGCAGGCCTGCCTGGTCTTACTTTATTTCTTATACTTTTTAAAAAATGTTTATTTATTTATTTATTCATTTATTTATGTATTTATTAGATATAAGTACACTGTAGCCGTCTTCAGACACTCCAGAAGAGGGTGTCAGATTCTGGAGAATCTAAATCCCTCTTATGGTTTGAATAAGATGTACATAAACACAGCTCACATATACTTCTAAAAATTAAAAATGGGTGGGGCCACTGAAAGGGCTCAATAATTAACAGCATTGTCTCCTCTTCCAGAGAACGTGGGATCAACTACCAGCGACTACAAGGTGGCCCATCTCCAGTTCCACGGGATCAGACAGACAGACAGACAGAGATAAGGATGGCAGGCCTGCCTGGTCTTTCTTTCTTTCTTATCCTTTTTAAAAAATATTTATTTATTTATTTATTTATTTATTTATTTATTTATTTATGTATTTCTTAGATATAAGTACACTGTAGCTTTCTTTAGACACTCCAGAGGAGGGTGTCAGATTCTGGAGAATGTAAATCCCTCTTATGGTCTGCATAGGATGTACATAAACACAGCCTCACATATACTGAGCTGAGGTGTCACAGGCCAACTGCTGGAATTTCTGAGTACCACCTAGATAGAGAAAAGCTATGCTGTGGTTGCTTAATTTATGTATTTTATTATTTCTATTTGTTGTTTTGTTTTGTTTTATTTGTTTTTAGAGAAGTCCTCAGTCTGTAGCTCTGGCTGACCCAGGACTGCCTACTTGTGTTAATTAGGGTTTCACAGCTGGGAACAGACACCAAGAGCAAGGTAAGGCTTAGAAAACCCTACATTCAGTGGTGGCTCAAGCTCTTAATAAGAGCACTCTGTAGGCAGAGGCAGTCAGTTTCTGAGTTTGAGGCCACCCTGGTGAAAGACAGGGCTAGGGTAGGGGCTAGGGTGAGGAAAGAAAGAAAGAAAGAAAGAAAAGTTTATAATAAAAAGTTTTTATAAAAGTTTTATAAAAAGTGTTAAAGTTTTTAAAAATTAAAAAAAAAATAATACCAGATCACCATCACACAGCATTGGCTGTCTTCAGGTGTATCCTTTCAGCCTCCAAAACAAAAAACAATGGCTGGCTGTCTTCAGGTGTATCCTATTCTCGAGTCTTATTTCCAACCTTAGAGCTGGGCTGAGCTGCCTCATTATGTAATTGCAAACCTTCCTTGGTTTGTCTTTTCCATTTCTAAGACTAACAGGCCTTTTTCTATTTATTGAATATGCTCATGACTGTCCTTTAGATATAGTAAATATAACTGTTGCTTATAAAACTTGTTTTCTAGGAATTTTTAAAGGGCAATGGCAGAGTTTATTTATAAAAAAATATTTTGCATTTATTTATTTGTGTGAGTGATGAAGCTCAGGTCTTCAAACTCGTCAGGAGGTATGATTACCTACCCTCTCTCTCAACCCCTCTCTCTCCTCTCTCAATGATTGTGTAAGAATGTTTTGCATGTGTATGCTGTGCCCACAGACTCCAGAACAGAGTATTAGATCCCCTGGAACTGGAGATGGGCCACCATATATAATACTGGTAATTGAGCACAGGTTCTCTGGAAGAGGAGACAATGCTCTTAATTGTTGAGCCCTCTCTGTAGCCACATCTTTCTTTTTTTTTTTTTTTTGAGTATATGTGAGGCTGTGTTTATATACATCATATGCAGACAATAAGAATGATTTAGATTCTTCAGATTCTGACACCCTCTTCTGGACTGTCTGAAGATAGCTACAGCATACTTAAATATAATAAATAAATAAATCTTTAAAAAGAAAAGGAAAAGTAAAAAAGAAAGAACAGGCCTGCCATATGCATGTTCATAGAGGAAAATGGGACAGACCCCAATCTAACCTCAGCAGGGTGCTTCCTTCTGGATGGTAGCTCACAGTTTCATCCCAGCAAGACAGGCAAATCATTGAGTTCAAGGACAGTAAGGTTCAGGACAGCCAAGGTTAGGAAGGAAAAGGGTCTATGTTGAGAATACAAACCGACAAAACAACAACTAGGAAAAAGAAGTGACAGTGTAACTTGGGGTAGGGTACCAACAAGAGAAAGCTTTCTGTTACCACTTACAAACACCAGTAGCCTTGCACACTTCTGCCCAGGTCCCTGCCTTCCTTTCTAGGAATTCTAAGGATGCCAGGGGGTGGGGGAATCCAGATTAACTTTTTAAAAACAAAGACGTGGTCTTTGATGTCTATAGGAAGCCCTTCTCAGTGCCTTTAACTACCACTGAACTTTCAGGGCTGTGACTCAACTGTAACAAGGAACAGGGCTAAGAACCTGCAGCCTTTGAAAACAACTATTTTTTTAAAGTGGGGGACACAAATCAGCAGTAGAACCCCTCAGGTTCAGCCATAATACTTGTTAGGGAAAGAGACTCAATGTCCGGAGCTGAGGTCTCATGGGTGAACTGCTTCAAGCTCTGAGTATCATTGAAAGGAAGAAAAGATATCATGTGGTTGCTTAATTTATTTATTTTATTATTTCTATTTTTTGTTTTCTTTTGTTTTGTTTTAGAAAAGGCCTCAGTCTGTAGCTATGGCTGACCTAGGACAGACTACATGTGTTAATTAGGATTTCACAGCTGAGAAACAGACCATACCTATGTAAGACTTAGAAAACCCAACAGTCAGTGGTGGCTCGAGCTCTTAATGAGAGCACTCTGGAGGCAGAGGCAGTCAGTTTCTGAGTTCGAGGCCAGCCTGGTTAAAGACAGGGATAGGCAGGGCTAGGCAAGGCAGGGCTGGGCTAGGCTAGGCTAGGCAAGGGTCTGGGCTAGTCAAGGCAAGGGATTGGCTAGGCTACTCAAGGGGCTAGGCAAGACAGACAGACAGAGAGAAGGACAGACAAGGATGGCAGGCCTGCCTGGTTTTTCTTTCTTTCTTATCCCTTTTAAAAAATGTTTGTTTATTTATTTATTTATTTATTTATTTATTTATTTATTTATTAGATATACGTACACTGTAGCTGTCTTCAGACACTCCAGAAGAGGGTGTCAGATTCTGGAGAATCTATATCCCTCTTATGGTCTGCATATGATGTACATAAACACAGCCTCACATATACTTCTAAAAATTTAAAGAAGGGTGGGGCCACTCTAAAAGCTCAACAATTAACAGCATTGTCTCCTCTTCCAGAGTACCTGGGATCAACTACCAGCAACTATATGGTGGCCCATCTCCAGTTCCAGGGGATCAGACAGACAGACATACAGACAGTGATAAGGATGGCAGGCCTGCCTGGTCTTTCTTTCTTTCTTATCCTTTTTAAAAAAATGTTTGTTTATTTATTTATTTATTTATTTATTTATGTATTTATTAGATATAAGTACACTGTAGCTGTCTTCAGACACTCCAGAAGAGGGTGTCAGATTCTGGAGAATCTAAATCCCTCTTATGGTCTTCATATGATGTACATAAACAAGGCCTCACATATACTTCTAAAAATTTAAAGATGTGTGGGGACAGTGAGAGGGCTCAACAATTAACAGCATTGTCTCCTCTTTCAGAGAACCTGGGATAAACTACCAGCACCTTATGGTGGCCCATCTCCAGTTCCAGTGGATCAGACAGACAGACAGACAGAGAGACAGAGATAAGGATGGCAGGTCTGCCTGGTCTTTCTTTATTTCTTATACTTTTTAAAAAATGTTTATTTATTTATTTATTTATTTATTTATGTATTTATTAGATATAAATACACTGTAGCCGTCTTCAGACACTCCAGAAGAGGGTGTCAGATTCTGGAGAATCTAAATCCCTCTTATGATTTGAATATGATGTACATAAACACAGCCTCACATATACTTCTAAAAATTAAAAATGGGTGGGGCCACTGATAGGGCTCAACAATTAACAGCATTGTCTCCTCTTCCAGAGAACGTGGGATCAACTACCAGCACCTACAAGGTGGCCCATCTCCAGTTCTAGGGGATCAGACAGACAGGCAGACAGAGATAAGGATGGCAGGCCTGCCTGGTCTTTCTTTCTTTCTTATCCTTTTTAAAAAATATTTATTTATTTATTTATTTATGTATTTCTTAGATATAAGTACACTGTAGCTTTCTTTAGACACTCCAGAGGAGGGTGTCAGATTCTGGTAATGTAAATCCCTCTTATGGTCTGCATATGATGTACATAAACACAGCCTCACATATACTGAGCTGAGGTGTCACAGGCCAACTTCTGGAATTTCTGAGTACCACCTAGATAGAGAAAAGCTATGCTGTGGTTGCTTAATTTATGTATTTTATTATTTCTATTTGTTGTTTTGTTTTATTTTATTTGTTTTTAGAGAAGTCCTCAGTCTGTAGCTCTGGCTGACCCAGGACTGCCTACTTGTGTTAATTAGGGTTTCACAGCTGAGAACAGACACCAAGAGCAAGGTAAGGCTTAGAAAACCCTACATTCAGTGGTGGCTCAAGCTCTTAATGAGAGCACTCTGTAGGCAGAGGCAGTCAGTTTCTGAGTTTGAGGCCACCCTGGTGAAAGACAGGGCTAGGGTAGGGGCTAGGGTGAGGAAAGAAAGAAAGGAAAGTTTATAATAAAAAGTTTTTATAAAAGTTTTATAAAAAGTGTTAAAGTTTTTAAAAATTAAAAAAAAAATACCAGATCACCATCACACAGCATTGGCTGTCTTCAGGTGTATCCTTTCAGCCTCCAAAACAAAAAACAATGGCTGGCTGTCTTCAGGTGTATCCTATTCTCGAGTCTTATTTCCAACCTTAGAGCTGGGCTGAGCTGCCTCATTATGTAATTGCAAACCTTCCTTGGTTTGTCTTTTCCATTTCTAAGACTAACAGGCCTTTTTCTATTTATTGAATATGCTCATGACTGTCCTTTAGATATAGTAAATATAACTGTTGCTTATAAAACTTGTTTTCTAGGAATTTTTAAAGGGCAATGGCAGAGTTTATTTATAAAAAAATATTTTGCATTTATTTATTTGTGTGAGTGATGAAGCTCAGGTCTTCAAACTCGTCAGGAGGTATGATTACCTCCCCTCTCTCTCAACCCCTCTCTCTCCTCTCTCAATGATTGTGTAAGAATGTTTTGCATGTGTATGCTGTGCCCACAGACTCCAGAACAGAGTATTAGATCCCCTGGAACTGGAGATGGGCCACCATATATAATACTGGTAATTGAGCACAGGTTCTCTGGAAGAGGAGACAATGCTCTTAATTGTTGAGCCCTCTCTGTAGCCACATCTTTCTTTTTCTTTTTTTTTTTTTTGAGTATATGTGAGGCTGTGTTTATATACATCATATGCAGACAATAAGAATGATTTAGATTCTTCAGAATCTGACACCCTCTTCTGGACTGTCTGAAGATAGCTACAGCATACTTAAATATAATAAATAAATAAATCTTTAAAAAGAAAAGGAAAAGTAAAAAAGAAAGATCAGGCCTGCCATATGCATGTTCATAGAGGAAAATGGAAGAGACCCCAATCTAACCTCAGCAGGGTGCTTCCTTCTGGATGGTAGCTCACAGTTTCATCCCAGCAAGACAGGCAAATCACTGAGTTCAAGGACAGTAAGGTTAAGGACAGACTAGGTTAGGAAGGAAAAGGGTCTATGTTGAGAATACAAACCGACAAAACAATTACTAGGAAAAAGAAGTGACAGTGTAACTTGGGGTAGGGTACCAACAAGAGAAAGCTTTCTGTTACCACTTACAAACACCAGTAGCCTTGCACCCTTCGGCCCAGGTCCCTGCCTTCCTTTCTAGGAATTCTAAGGATGCCAGGGTGTGGGGGAATCCAGATTAACTTTTTAAAAACAAAGACTTGGTCTTTGATGTCTATAGGAAGCCCTTCTCAGTGCCTTTAACTACCACTGAACTTTCAGGGCTGTGACTCAACTGTAACAAGGAACAGGGCTAAGAACCTGCAGCCTTTGAAAACAACTATTTTTTTAAAGTGGGGGACACAAATCAGCAGTAGAACCCCTCAGGTTCAGCCATAATACTTGTTAGGGAAAGAGCCTCAATGTCCGGAGCTGAGGTCTCATGGGTGAACTGCTTCAAGCTCTGAGTATCATTGAAAGAAAGAAAAGATATCATGTGGTTGCTTAATTTATTTATTTTATTATTTCTATTTTTTGTTTTCTTTTGTTTTGTTTTAGAAAAGGCCTCAGTCTGTAGCTATGGCTGACCTAGGACAGACTACATGTGTTAATTAGGGTTTCACAGCTGAGAAACAGACCATACCTATGTAAGACTTAGAAAACCCAACAGTCAGTGGTGGCTCGAGCTCTTAATGAGAGCACTCTGGAGGCAGAGGCAGTCAGTTTCTGAGTTCGAGGCCAGCCTGGTTAAAGACAGGGATAGGCAGGGCTAGGCAAGGCAGGGCTGGGCTAGGCTAGGCTAGGCAAGGGTCTGGGCTAGTCAAGGCAAGGGATTGGCTAGGCTACTCAAGGGGCTAGGCAAGACAGACAGACAGAGAGAAGGACAGACAAGGATGGCAGGCCTGCCTGGTTTTTCTTTCTTTCTTATCCCTTTTAAAAAATGTTTGTTTATTTATTTATTTATTTATTTATTTATTTATTTATTAGATATACGTACACTGTAGCTGTCTTCAGACACTCCAGAAGAGGGTGTCAGATTCTGGAGAATCTATATCCCTCTTATGGTCTGCATATGATGTACATAAACACAGCCTCACATATACTTCTAAAAATTTAAAGAAGGGTGGGGCCACTCTAAAAGCTCAACAATTAACAGCATTGTCTCCTCTTCCAGAGTACCTGGGATCAACTACCAGCAACTATATGGTGGCCCATCTCCAGTTCCAGGGGATCAGACAGACAGACATACAGACAGTGATAAGGATGGCAGGCCTGCCTGGTCTTTCTTTCTTTCTTATCCTTTTTAAAAAAATGTTTGTTTATTTATTTATTTATTTATTTATTTATGTATTTATTAGATATAAGTACACTGTAGCTGTCTTCAGACACTCCAGAAGAGGGTGTCAGATTCTGGAGAATCTAAATCCCTCTTATGGTCTTCATATGATGTACATAAACAAGGCCTCACATATACTTCTAAAAATTTAAAGATGTGTGGGGACAGTGAGAGGGCTCAACAATTAACAGCATTGTCTCCTCTTTCAGAGAACCTGGGATAAACTACCAGCACCTTATGGTGGCCCATCTCCAGTTCCAGTGGATCAGACAGACAGACAGACAGAGAGACAGAGATAAGGATGGCAGGTCTGCCTGGTCTTTCTTTATTTCTTATACTTTTTAAAAAATGTTTATTTATTTATTTATTTATTTATTTATGTATTTATTAGATATAAATACACTGTAGCCGTCTTCAGACACTCCAGAAGAGGGTGTCAGATTCTGGAGAATCTAAATCCCTCTTATGATTTGAATATGATGTACATAAACACAGCCTCACATATACTTCTAAAAATTAAAAATGGGTGGGGCCACTGATAGGGCTCAACAATTAACAGCATTGTCTCCTCTTCCAGAGAACGTGGGATCAACTACCAGCACCTACAAGGTGGCCCATCTCCAGTTCTAGGGGATCAGACAGACAGGCAGACAGAGATAAGGATGGCAGGCCTGCCTGGTCTTTCTTTCTTTCTTATCCTTTTTAAAAAATATTTATTTATTTATTTATTTATGTATTTCTTAGATATAAGTACACTGTAGCTTTCTTTAGACACTCCAGAGGAGGGTGTCAGATTCTGGTAATGTAAATCCCTCTTATGGTCTGCATATGATGTACATAAACACAGCCTCACATATACTGAGCTGAGGTGTCACAGGCCAACTTCTGGAATTTCTGAGTACCACCTAGATAGAGAAAAGCTATGCTGTGGTTGCTTAATTTATGTATTTTATTATTTCTATTTGTTGTTTTGTTTTATTTTATTTGTTTTTAGAGAAGTCCTCAGTCTGTAGCTCTGGCTGACCCAGGACTGCCTACTTGTGTTAATTAGGGTTTCACAGCTGAGAACAGACACCAAGAGCAAGGTAAGGCTTAGAAAACCCTACATTCAGTGGTGGCTCAAGCTCTTAATGAGAGCACTCTGTAGGCAGAGGCAGTCAGTTTCTGAGTTTGAGGCCACCCTGGTGAAAGACAGGGCTAGGGTAGGGGCTAGGGTGAGGAAAGAAAGAAAGGAAAGTTTATAATAAAAAGTTTTTATAAAAGTTTTATAAAAAGTGTTAAAGTTTTTAAAAATTAAAAAAAAAATACCAGATCACCATCACACAGCATTGGCTGTCTTCAGGTGTATCCTTTCAGCCTCCAAAACAAAAAACAATGGCTGGCTGTCTTCAGGTGTATCCTATTCTCGAGTCTTATTTCCAACCTTAGAGCTGGGCTGAGCTGCCTCATTATGTAATTGCAAACCTTCCTTGGTTTGTCTTTTCCATTTCTAAGACTAACAGGCCTTTTTCTATTTATTGAATATGCTCATGACTGTCCTTTAGATATAGTAAATATAACTGTTGCTTATAAAACTTGTTTTCTAGGAATTTTTAAAGGGCAATGGCAGAGTTTATTTATAAAAAAATATTTTGCATTTATTTATTTGTGTGAGTGATGAAGCTCAGGTCTTCAAACTCGTCAGGAGGTATGATTACCTCCCCTCTCTCTCAACCCCTCTCTCTCCTCTCTCAATGATTGTGTAAGAATGTTTTGCATGTGTATGCTGTGCCCACAGACTCCAGAACAGAGTATTAGATCCCCTGGAACTGGAGATGGGCCACCATATATAATACTGGTAATTGAGCACAGGTTCTCTGGAAGAGGAGACAATGCTCTTAATTGTTGAGCCCTCTCTGTAGCCACATCTTTCTTTTTCTTTTTTTTTTTTTGAGTATATGTGAGGCTGTGTTTATATACATCATATGCAGACAATAAGAATGATTTAGATTCTTCAGAATCTGACACCCTCTTCTGGACTGTCTGAAGATAGCTACAGCATACTTAAATATAATAAATAAATAAATCTTTAAAAAGAAAAGGAAAAGTAAAAAAGAAAGATCAGGCCTGCCATATGCATGTTCATAGAGGAAAATGGAAGAGACCCCAATCTAACCTCAGCAGGGTGCTTCCTTCTGGATGGTAGCTCACAGTTTCATCCCAGCAAGACAGGCAAATCACTGAGTTCAAGGACAGTAAGGTTAAGGACAGACTAGGTTAGGAAGGAAAAGGGTCTATGTTGAGAATACAAACCGACAAAACAATTACTAGGAAAAAGAAGTGACAGTGTAACTTGGGGTAGGGTACCAACAAGAGAAAGCTTTCTGTTACCACTTACAAACACCAGTAGCCTTGCACCCTTCGGCCCAGGTCCCTGCCTTCCTTTCTAGGAATTCTAAGGATGCCAGGGTGTGGGGGAATCCAGATTAACTTTTTAAAAACAAAGACTTGGTCTTTGATGTCTATAGGAAGCCCTTCTCAGTGCCTTTAACTACCACTGAACTTTCAGGGCTGTGACTCAACTGTAACAAGGAACAGGGCTAAGAACCTGCAGCCTTTGAAAACAACTATTTTTTTAAAGTGGGGGACACAAATCAGCAGTAGAACCCCTCAGGTTCAGCCATAATACTTGTTAGGGAAAGAGCCTCAATGTCCGGAGCTGAGGTCTCATGGGTGAACTGCTTCAAGCTCTGAGTATCATTGAAAGAAAGAAAAGATATCATGTGGTTGCTTAATTTATTTATTTAATTATTTCTATTTTTTGTTTTCTTTTGTTTTGTTTTAGAAAAGGCCTCAGTCTGTAGCTATGGCTGACCTAGGACAGACTACATGTGTTAATTAGGGTTTCACAGCTGAGAAACAGACCATACCTATGTAAGACTTAGAAAACCAACAGTCTGTGGTGGCTCGAGCTCTTAATGAGAGCACTCTGGAGGCAGAGGCAGTCAGTTTCTGAGTTCGAGGCCAGCCTGGTTAAAGACAGGGATAGGCAGGGCTAGGCAAGGCAGGGCTGGGCTAGGCTAGGCTAGGCAAGGGGCTGGGCTAGTCAAGGCAAGGAACTAGGCTAGGCTACTCAAGGGGCTAGACAAGACAGACAGACAGAGAGAAGGACAGACAAGGATGGCAGGCCTGCCTGGTTTTTCTTTCTTTCTTATGCCTTTTAAAAAATGTTTGTTTATTTATTTATTTATTTATTTATTTATTTATGTATTTATTAGATATACGTACACTGTAGCTGTCTTCAAACACTCCCGAAGAGGGTGTCAGATTCTGGAGAATCTATATCCCTCTTATGGTCTGCATATGATGTATATGAACACAGTCTCACATATACTTCTAAAAATTTAAAGATGGGTGGGGCCACTGAAAGGGCTCAACAATTAACAGCACTGACTCCTCTTCCAGAGAACCTGGGATCAACTACCAGCAATTATATGGTGGCCCATCTCCAGTTCCAGGGGATCAGACAGACAGACAGACAGACAAGGATGGCAGGCCTGCCTGGTCTCTCTTTCTTTATTATCCTTTTTTAAAAATGTTTATTTGTTTATTTATGAATTTATTAGATATAAGTACACTGTAGCTGTCTTCTGACACTCCAAAAGAGGGTGTCAGATTCTGGAGAATCTAAATCCCTCTTATGGTCTGCATATTCGGTACATAAACACAGCCTTGCATATACTTCTAAAAATTTAAAGATGGGTGGGGCCACTGAAAGGGCTCAACAATTAACAGCATTGTCTCCTCTTCCACAGAACCTTGGATAAACTACCATCAACTATATGGTGGCCCATCTCCAGTTCCAGGGTATCAGACAGACAGACAGACAGACAGAGATAAGGATGGAGGCCTGCCTGGTCTTTCTTTCTTTCTTATACTTTTAAAAAATGTTTATTTATTTATTTATTTATTTATTTATTTATTTATTAGATATAAGTACACTGTAGCTGTCTTCAGACTCTCCAGAAAAGGGTGTCAGATTCTGGAGAATCTAAATCCCTCTTATGGTCTGCATATGAGGTACATAAACACAGCCTCACATATACTTCTAAAAATTTAAAGATGGTTCGGGCCACTGAAAGGGCTCAACAATTAACAGCATTGTCTTCTCTTCCAGAGGACCAGGGATCAACTACCAGCAACTATATTGTGGCCCATCTCCAGTTCCAGGCGATCAGACAGACATATATACACACAGACAGACAAGGATTGCAGGCCTGCCTGGTTTTTCTTTCTTTCTTATACATTTTAAAAATGTTTATTTATTTATATATATATTTATTAGATATAAGTACACTGTAGCTGTCTTCAGACACTTCAGAAGAGGGTGTCATATTCTGGAGAATCTAAATCCCTCTTATGGTCTGCATATGATGTACATAAACACAGCCTCACATATATTTCTAAAAATTTAAAGAAGGGTGGGGCCACTCTAAAAGCTCAACAATTAACAGCATTGTCTCCTCTTCCAGAGTACCTGGGATCAACTACCAGCAACTATATGGTGGCCCATCTCCAGTTCTAGGGGATCAGACAGACAGACATACAGACAGTGAAAATGATGGCAGGCCTGCCTGGTCTTTCTTTCTTTCTTATTCTTTTTTAAAAAATGTTTATTTATATATTTATTTATGTATTTATTAGATATATGTACACTGTAGCTGCTTTCAGACACTCCAGAAGAGGGTGTCAGATTCTGGAGAATCTAAATCCCTCTTATGGTCTGCATATGATGTACATAAACACAGCCTCACATATACTTCTAAAAATTTAAAGAAGGTTGGGGCCACTCTAAAAGCTCAACAATTAACAGCATTGTCTCCTCTTCCAGAGTACCTGGGATCAACTACCAGCAACTATATGGTGGCCCATCTCCAGTTCCAGGGGATCAGACAGACAGACATACAGACAGTGATAAGGATGGCAGGCCTGCCTGGTCTTTCTTTCTTTCTTATCCTTTTTTAAAAAATGTTTATTTATATATTTATTTATGTATTTATTAGATATATGTACACTGTAGCTGTCTTCAGACACTCCAGAAGAGGGTGTCAGATTCTGGAGAATCTAAATCCCTCTTATGGTCTGCATATTCGGTACATAAACACAGCCTCGCATATACTTCTAAAAATTTAAAGATGGGTGGGGCCACTGAGAGGGCTCAACAATTAACAGCATTGTCTCCTCTTTCAGAGAACCTGGGATAAACTACCAGCACCTTATGGTGGCCCATCTCCAGTTCCAGAGGATCAGACAGACAGACAGACAGAGAGACAGAGATATGGATGGCAGGCCTGCCTGGTCTTTCTTTATTTCTTATACTTTTTAAAAAATGTTTATTTATTTATTTATTTATTTATTTATTTATTTATGTATTTATTAGATATAAGTACATTGTAGCCGTCTTCAGACACTCCAGAAGAGGGTGTCAGATTCTAGAGAATCTAAATCCCTCTTATGGACTGAATATGATGTACATAAACACAGCCTCACATATACCTCTAAATATTTAAAAATAGGTGGGGCCACTGAAAGGACTCAACAATTAACAGCATTGTCTCCTCTTCCAGAGAACCTGGGATCAACTACCAGCACCTAAAAGGTGGCCCATCACCAGTTCCAGGGGATCAGACAGACAGACAGACAGACAGAGATAAGGATGGCAGGCCTGCCTGGTCTTTCTTTCTTTCTTATCCTTTTTAAAAAAATGTTTATTTATATATTTATTTATGTATTTATTAGATATAAGTACACTGTAGCTGTCTTCAGACACTCCAGAAGAGGGTGTCAGATTCTGGAGAATCTAAATCCCTCTTATGGTCTGTATATGATGTACATAAACAAAGCCTCACATATACTTCTAAAAATTTAAAGATGTGTGGGGCCACTGAGAGGGCTCAACAATTAACAGCATTGTCTCCTCTTTCAGAGAACCTGGGATAAACTACCAGCACCTTATGGTGGCCCATCTCCAGTTCCAGTGGATCAGACAGACAGACAGAGAGACAGAGAGACAGAGATAAGGATGGCAGGTCTGCCTGGTCTTTCTTTATTTCTTATACTTTTTAAAAAATGTTTATTTATTTATTTATTTATTTATGTATTTATTAGATATAAGTACACTGTAGCCGTCTTCAGACACTCCAGAAGAGGGTGTCAGATTCTAGAGAATCTAAATCCCTCTTATGGTCTGAATATGATGTACATAAACACAGCCTCACATATACTTCTAAAAATTATAAATAGGTGGGGCCACTGAAAGGACTCAACAATTAACAGCATTGTCTCCTCTTCCAGAGAACCTGGGATCAACTACCAGCACCTAAAAGGTGGCCCATCTCCAGTTCCAGGGGATCAGAAAGACAGACAGACAGACAGTGATAAGGATGGCAACCCTGCCTGATCTATCTTTCTTTCTTATCCTTTTTTAAAAAAAATGTTTATTTATTTATTTATTTATTTATTTATTTATTTATTTATTTATTATTAGATATAAGTACACTGTAGCTGTTCAGACACTCCAGAAGAGGGTGTCAGATTCTGGAGAATCTAAATCCTTCTTATGGTCTGCATATGATGTACATAAACACAGCCTCACATATACTTCTAAAAATTAAAGAAAGGTGGGGCCACTCTAAAAGCTCAACAATTAACAGCATTGTCTCCTCTTCCAGAGTAACTGGGATCAACTACCAGCAACTATATGGTGTCCCATCTCCAGTTCCAGGGGATCAGACAGACAGACATACAGACAGTGATAAGGATGGCAGGCCTGCCTGGTCTTTCTTTCTTTCTTATCCTTTTTAAAAAAATGTTTATTTATTTATTTATTTATTTATGTATTTATTAGATATAAGTACACTGTAGCTGTCTTCAGACACTCCAGAAGAGGGTGTCAGATTCTGGAGAATCTAAATCCCTCTTATAGTCTGCATATGATGTACATAAACAGAGCCTCACATATACTTCTAAAAATTTAAAGATGTGTGGGGCCACTGAGAGGGCTCAACAATTAACAGCATTGTCTCCTCTTTCAGAGAACCTGGGATAAACTACCAGCACATTATGGTGGCCCATCTCCAGTTCCAGTGGATCAGACAGACAGACAGACAGACAGACAGAGAGACAGAGATAAGGATGGCAGGTCTGCCTGGTCTTTCTTTATTTCTATACTTTTTAAAAAATGTTTATTTATTTATTTATTTATTTATTTCTTTATGTATGTATTTATTAGATATAAGTACATTGTAGCCGTCTTCAGACACTCCAGAAGAGGGTGTTAGATTCTAGAGAATCTAAATCCCTCTTATGGTCTGAATATGATGTACATAAACACAGCCTCACATATACTTCTAAAAATTATAAATAGGTGGGGCCACTGAAAGGACTCAACAATTAACAGCATTGTCTCCTCTTCCCGAGAACCTGGGATCAACTACCAGCACCTAAAAGGTGGCCCATCTCCAGTTCCAGGGGATCAGACAGACAGAGAGACAGACAGTGATAAGGATGGCAGGCCTGCCTGGTCTTTCTTTCTTTCTTATCCTTTTTTTAAAAAAATGTTTATTTATTTATTTATTTATTTATTTATTTATTTATTTATTAGATATAAGTACACTGTAGCTGTTCAGACACTCCAGAAGAGGGTGTCAGATTCTGGAGAATCTAAATCCCTCTTATGGTCTGCATATGATGTACATAAACACAGCCTCATATATAATTCTAAAAATTTAAAGAAGGGTTGGGCCACTCTAAAAGCTCAACAATTAACAGCATTGTCTCCTCTTCCAGAGTAATTGGGATCAACTACCAGCAACTATATGGTGGCCCATCTCCAGTTCCAGGGGATCAGACAGAGAGACATACAGACAGTGATAAGGATGGCAGGCCTGCCTGGTCTTTCTTTCTTTCTTATCCTTTTTAAAAAAAATGTTTATTTATATATTTATTTATGTATTTATTAGATATATGTACACTGTAGCTGCTTTCAGACACTCCCGAAGAGGGTGTCAGATTCTGGAGAATCTAAATCCCTCTTATGGTCTGCATATGATGTACAAAAACACAGCCTCACATATACTTCTAAAAATTTAAAGATGGGTGGGCCCACTGAAAGGGCTCAACAATTAACACCATTGTCTCCTCTTCCAGAGAACCTGGGATCAACTACCAGCAACTATGTGGTGGCCCATCTCAAGTTGCAGGGGATCAGACAGACAGACAGACAGACAGAGATAAGGATGGCAGGCCTGCCTGATTTTTCTTTCTTTCTTATCCTTTTTAAAATTGTTTATTTATTTATTTATTTATTCATTAATTAATTTATTTATTTATTTATTTATTTATTTATTTATTTATTTATTTATTAGATATAAGTACACTGTAGCTGTCTTCAGACTCTCCAGAAGAGGGTGTCAGATTCTGGATAATCTATATCCCTCTTATGGTCTGCATATGATGTACATAAACACAGCCTCACATATACTTCTAAAAATTTAAAGATGTTTGTGGCCACTGAAAATGCTCAACAATTAACAGCATTGTCTCCTCTTCCAGAAGACCTGGGATCAACTACCAGCACCTATATTGTGGCCCATCTCCAGTTCCAGGGGATCAGACAGACATACATACAGACAGACAGACAAGGATTGCAGGCCTGCCTGGTTTTTCTTTCTTCTTATACATTTTAAAAATGTTTATTTATTTATATATATATTTATTAGATATAAGTACACTGTAGCTGTCTTCAGACACTTCAGAAGAGGGTGTCATATTCTGGAGAATCTAAATCCCTCTTATGGACTGCATATGATGTACATAAACACAGCCTCACATATACTTCTAAAAATTTAAAGAAGGGTGGGGCCACTCTAAAAGCTCAACAATTAACAGCATTGTCTCCTCTTCCAGAGTACCTGGGATCAACTACCAGCAACTATATGGTGGTCCATCACCAGTTCCAAGGGATTAGACAGACAGACATACAGACAGTGATAAGGATGGCAGGCCTGCCTGGTCTTTCTTTCTTTCTTATCCTTTTTAAAAAAATGTTTATTTTTTTATTTATTTATGTATTTATTAGATATAAGTACACTGTAGCTGTCTTCAGACACTCCAGAAGAGGGTGTCAGATTCTGGAGAATCTAAATCCCTCTTATGGTCTGCATATGATGTACATAAACAGAGCCTCACATATACTTCTAAAAATTTAAAGATGTGTGGGGCCACTGAGAGGGCTCAACAATTAACAGCATTGTCTCCTCTTTCAGAGAACCTGGGATAAACTACCAGCACCTTATGGTGGCCCATCTCCAGTTCCAGTGGATCAGACAGACAGACAGACAGACAGAGAGACAGAGATAAGGATGGCAGGTCTGCCTGGTCTTTCTTTATTTCTTATACTTTTTAAAAAATGTTTATTTATTTATTTATTTATTTATTTATTTATTTATTTATTTATGTATTTATTAGATATAAGTACATTGTAGCCGTCTTCAGACACTCCAGAAGAGGGTGTCAGATTCTAGAGAATCTAAATCCCTCTTATGGTCTGAATATGATGTACATAAACACAGCCTCACATATACTTCTAAAAATTATAAATAGGTGGGGCCACTGAAAGGACTCAACAATTAACAGCATTATCTCCTCTTCCAGAGAAATAAATGTTTATTTATTTATTTATTTATTTATTTATTTATTTATTTATGTATTTATTAGATATAAGTACACTGTAGCTGTCTTCAGACACTCTAGAAGAGGGTGTCATCTTCTGGAGAATCTAAATCGCTCTTATGGTCTGCATATGATGTACATAAACACAGCCTCACATATACTTCTAAATATTTAAAAATGGGTGGGCCCACTGAAAGGGCTCAACAATTAACACCATTGTCTCCTCTTCCAGAGAACGTGGGATCAACTACCAGCAACTATGTGGTGGCCCATCTCAAGTTGCAGGGGATCAGACAGACAGACAGACAGACACTGATAAGGATGGCAGGCCTGCCTGGTCTTTCTTTCTTTCTTATCCTTTTTTTAAAAAAAATGTTTATTTATTTATTTATTTATTTATTTATTTATTTATTTATTATTAGATATAAGTACACTGTAGCTGTTCAGACACTCCAGAAGAGGGTGTCAGATTCTGGAGAATCTAAATCTCTCTTATGGTCTGCATATGATGTACATAAACACAGCCTCACATATAATTCTAAAAATTTAAAGAAGGGTTGGAGCACTCTAAAAGCTCAACAATTAACAGCATTGTCTCCTCTTCCAGAGTACTTGGGATCAGCTACCAGCAACTATATGGTGGCCCATCTCCAGTTCCAGGGGATCAGACAGACAGACATACAGACAGTGATAAGGATGGCAGGCCTGCCTGGTCATTCTTTCTTTCTTATCCTTTTCAAAAAATGTTTATTTATATATTTATTTATGTATTTATTAGATATAAGTACACTGTAGCTGTCTTCAGACACCCCAGAAGAGGGTGTCAGATTCTGGAGAATCTAAATCCCTCTTATGGTCTGCATATGATGTACATAAACACAGCCTCACATATACTTCTAAAAATTTAAAGATGTGTGGGGCCAATGAGAGGGCTCAACAAGTAACAGCATTGTCTCCTCTTTCAGAAACCTGGGATAAACTACCAGCACCTTATGATGGCCCATCTCCAGTTCCAGTGGATCAGACAGACAGACAGACAGACAGAGAGACAGAGATAAGGATGGCAGGCCTGCCTGGTCTTTCTTTATTTCTTATACTTTTTAAAAAATGTTTATTTATTTATTTATTTATTTATTTATTTATTTATTAGATATAAGTACACTGTAGCCGTCTTCAGACACTCCAGAAGAGGGTGTCATATTCTAGAGAATCTAAATCCCTCTTATGGTCTGAATATGATGTACATAAACACAGCCTCACATATACTTCTAAAAATTATAAATATGTGGGGCCACTGAAAGCACTCAACAATTAACAGCATTGTCTCCTCTTCCAGAGAACCTGGGATCAACTACCAGCACCTAAAAGGTGGCCCATCTCCAGTTCCAGGGGATCAGACAGACAGAGAGACAGACAGTGATAAGGATGGCAGGCCTGCCTGGTCCTTCTTTCTTATCCTTTTTTTAAAAAAATGTTTATTTATTTATTTATTTATTTATTTATTTATTTATTTATTTATTATTAAATATAAGTACACTGTAGCTGTTCAGACACTCCAGAAGAGGGTGTCATATTCTGGAGAATCTAAATCCGACTTTTGGTATGCATATGATGTACATAAACACAGCCTCACATATACTTCTAAAAATTTAAAGAAGGGTGGGGCCACTCTAAAAGCTCAACAATTAACAGCATTGTCTCCTCTTCCAGAGTACCTGGGATCAACTACCAGCAACTATATGGTGGCCCATCTCCAGTTCCAGGGGATCAGACAGAGAGACATACAGACAGTGATAAGGATGGCAGGCCTGCCTGGTCTTTCTTTTTTCTTATCCTTTTTAAAAAAATGTTTATTTATATATTTATTTATGTATTTATTAGATATATGTACACTGTAGCTGCTTTCAGACACTCCAGAAGAGGGTGTCAGATTCTGGAGAATCTAAATCCCTCTTATGGTCTGCATATGATGTACATAAACACAGCCTCGCATATACTTCTAAAAATTTAAGGATGTGTGGGGCCACTGAGAGGGCTCAACAATTAACAGCATTGTCTCCTCTTTCAGAGAACCTGGAATAAACTACCAGCACCTTATGGTGGCCCATCTCCAGTTCCAGTGGATCAGACAGACAGACAGACAGACAGAGAGACAGAGATAAGGATGGCAGGCCTGCCTGGTCTTTCTTTATTTCTTATACTTTTTAAAAATTGTTTATTTATTTATTTATTTATTTATTTATTTATTTATTTATTTATTAGATATAAGTACACTGTAGCCGTCTTCAGACACTCCAGAAGAGGGTGTCAGATTCTAGAGAATCTAAATCCCTCTTATGGTCTGAATATGATGTACATAAACACAGCCTCACATATACGTCTAAAAATTATAAATAGGTGGGGCCACTGAAAGGACTCAACAATTAACAGCATTGTCTCCTCTTCCAGAGAACCTGGGATCAACTACCAGCACCTAAAAGGTGGCCCATCTACAGTTCCAGGGGATCAGACAGACAGACAGACAGACAGTGATAAGGATGGCAGGCCTGCCTGGTCTTTCTTTCTTTCTTATCCTTTTTTTAAAAAAATGTTCGTTTATTTATTTATTTATTTATTTATTTATTTATTTATTAGATATAAGTACACTGTAGCTGTTCAGACACTCCAGAAGAGGGTGTCAGATTCTGGAGAATCTAAATCCCTCTTATGGTCTGCATATGATGTACATAAACACAGCCTCACATATATTTCTAAAAATTTAAAGAAGGGTGGGGCCACTCTAAAAGCTCAACAATTAACAGCATTGTCTCCTCTTCCAGAGTACCTGGTATCAACTACCAGCAACTATATGGTGGCCCATCTCCAGTTCCAGGGGATCAGACAGACAGACATACAGACAGTGATAAGGATGGCAGGCCTGCCTGGTCTTTCTTTCTTTCTTATCCTTTTAAAAAAATGTTTATTTATATATTTATGTATGTATTTATTAGATATATGTACACTGTAGCTGTCTTCAGACACTCCAAAAGAATGTGTCAGATTCTGGAGAATCTAAATCCCTCTTATGGTCTGCATATTCGGTACATAAACACAGCCTTGCATGTACTTCTAAAAATTTAAAGATGTGTGGGGCCACTGAGAGGGCTCAACAATTAACAGCATTGTCTCCTCTTTCAGAGAACCTGGGATAAATTACCAGCACCTTATGTTGGCCCATCTCCAGTTCCAGGGGATCAGACAGACAGACAGACAGAGAGACAGAGATATGGATGGCAGGCCTGCCTGGTCTTTCTTTATTTCTTATATTTTAAAAAAAATGTTTATATTTTATTTATTTATTTATTTATTTATTTATTTATTTATTTATGTATTTATTAGATATAAGTACACTGTAGCCGTCTTCAGACACTCCAGAAGAGGGTGTCAGATTCTAGAGAATCTAAATCCCTCTTATGGTCTGCATATTCGGTACATAAACACAGCCTTGCATGTACTTCTAAAAATTTAAAGATGTGTGGGGCCACTGAGAGGGCTCAACAATTAACAGCATTGTCTCCTCTTCCAGAGTACCTGGGATCAACTACCAGCAACTATATGGTGGTCCATCTCCAGTTCCAAGGGATCAGACAGACAGACATACAGACGGTGATAAGGATGGCAGGCCTGCCTGGTCTTTCTTTCTTTCTTATCCTTTTTAAAAAAATGTTTATTTTTTTATTTATTTATGTATTTATTAGATATAAGTACACTGTAGCTGTCTTCAGACACTCCAGAAGAGGGTGTCAGATTATGGAGAATCTAAATCCCTCTTATGATCTGCATATGATGTACATAAACAGAGCCTCACATATACTTCTAAAAATTTAAAGATGTGTGGGGCCACTGAGAGGGCTCAACAATTAACAGCATTGTCTCCTCTTTCAGAGAACCTGGGATAAACTACCAGCACCTTATGGTGGCCCATCTCCAGTTCCAGTGGATCAGACAGACAGACAGACAGACAGAGAGACAGAGATAAGGATGGCAGGTCTGCCTGGTCTTTCTTTATTTCTTATACTTTTTAAAAAATGTTTATTTATTTATTTATTTATTTATTTATTTATTTATGTATTTATTAGATATAAGTACATTATAGCCGTCTTCAGACACTCCAGAAGAGGGTGTCAGATTCTAGAGAATCTAAATCCCTTTTATGGTCTGAATATGATGTACATAAACACAGCCTCACATATACTTCTAAAAATTATAAATAGGTGGGGCCACTGAAAGGACTCAACAATTAACAGCATTGTCTCCTCTTCCAGAGAAATAAATGTTTATTTATTTATTTATTTATTTATGTATTTATTAGATATAAGTACACTGTAGCTGTCTTCAGACACTCTAGAAGAGGGTGTCATCTTCTGGAGAATCTAAATCGCTCTTATGGTCTGCATATGATGTACATAAACACAGCCTCACATATACTTCTAAATATTTAAAGATGGGTGGGCCCACTGAAAGGGCTCAACAATTAACACCATTGTCTCCTCTTCCAGAGAACGTGGGATCAACTAGAGAAACTATGTGGTGGCCCATCTCAAGTTGCAGGGGATCAGACAGACAGACAGACAGACACTGATAAGGATGGCAGGCCTGCCTTGTCTTTCTTTCTTTCTTATCCTTTTTTTAAAAAAATGTTTATTTATTTATTTATTTATTTATTTATTTATTTATTTATTTATTTATTTATTATTAGATATAAGTACACTGTAGCTGTTCAGACACTCCAGAAGAGGGTGTCAGATTCTGGAGAATCTAAATCACTCTTATGGTCTGCATATGATGTACATAAACACAGCCTCACATATAATTCTAAAAATTTAAAGAAGGGTTGGAGCACTCTAAAAGCTCAACAATTAACAGCATTGTCTCCTCTTCCAGAGTACTTGGGATCAGCTACCAGCAACTATATGGTGGCCCATCTCCAGTTCCAGGGGATCAGACAGACAGACATACAGACAGTGATAAGGATGGCAGGCCTGCCTGGTCATTCTTTCTTTCTTATCCTTTTCAAAAAATGTTTATTTATATATTTATTTATGTATTTATTAGATATAAGTACACTGTAGCTGTCTTCAGACACTCCAGAAGAGGGTGTCAGATTCAGGAGAATCTAAATCCCTCTTATGGTCTGCATATGATGTACATAAACACAGCCTCACATATACTTCTAAAAATTTAAAGATGTGTGGGGCCACTGAGAGGGCTCAACAATTAACAGCATTGTCTCCTCTTTCAGAGAACCTGGGATAAACTACCAGCACATTATGGTGGCCCATCTCCAGTTCCAGTGGATCAGACAGACAGACAGACAGACAGAGAGACAGAGATAAGGATGGCAGGCCTGCCTGGTCTTTCTTTATTTCTTATACTTTTTAAAAAATGTTTATTTATTTATTTATTTATTTATTTATGTATTTATTAGATATAAGTACACTGTAGCCGTCTTCAGACACTCCAGCAGAAGGTGACAGATTCTAGAGAATCTAAATCCCTCTTATGGTCTGAATATGATGTACATAAACACAGCATCACATATACTTCTAAAAATTAAAAATGGGTGGGGCCACTGAAAGGTCTCAACAATTAACAGCATTGTCTCCTCTTCCAGAGAACCTGGGATCAACTACCAGCACCTAAAAAGTGGCCCATCTCCAGTTCCAGGGGATCAGACAGACAGACAGACAGACAGACAGAGATAAGGATGGCAGGCCTGCCTGGTCTTTCTTTATTTCTTATCCTTTTAAAATAATGTTTATTTATTTATTTATTTATTTATTTATTTATTTATTTATTAGATATAAGTACACTGTAGTTGTCTTCAGACACTCCAGAAGAGGGTGTCAGATTCTGGAGAATCTAAATCCCTCTTATGGTCTGCATATGATGTACATAAACACAGCCTAACATATACTTCTAAAAATTTAAAGATAGGTGGAGCCACTGTAAGGGCTCAACAATTAACAGCATTGTCTCCTCTTCCAGAGAACCTGGGATCAACTAACAGCAACTATATGATGGCCCATCTCCAGTTCCAAGGGACAGACAGACTGACAGACAGACAGAGTGACAGAAATAAGGATGGCAGGCCTGCCTGGTCTTTCTTTCTTTCTTATCCTTTTTAAAAAATGTTTATTTATTTATTTGTTTATTAGATATAAGTACACTATAGCCGTCTTCAGACACTCCAGAAGAAGGTGTCAGATTCTGGAGAATCTACATCCCTCTTATGGTCTGCATATGATGTACATAAACACAGCCTCACATTTACTTCTTAAAATTTAAAGGTGGGGGGGGCCACTGAAAGGGCTCAGCAATTAACAGCATTGTCTCCTCTTACAGAGAACCTGGGATCAACTACCTGCAACTATATGGTGGCCCATCTCCACTCCCAGGGGATCAGACAGACAGACAAGGATAAGGATGGCAGGCCTGCATGGTCTTTCTTTCTTTCTTATCCTTTTTAAAAAATTTTTATTTATTTATGTATTTATTAGATATAAGTACACTGTAGCTGTCTTCAGACACTCCAGAAGAGGGTGTCAGATTCTGGAGAATCTAAATCCCTATTAAGGTCTGCATATGATGTACATAAACACAGCCTCACATATACTACTAAAAATGTAACGATGGGTGGGGCCACTGAAAGCGCTCAACAATTAACAGCATTGTCTCCTCTTCCAGAGGTCCTGGGATCAACTACCAGCACCTATATGGTGGCCCATCTCTAGTTCCAGGGGATCAGAACGACAGACAGAGAGACAGACAGAGATAAGGATGGTAGGCCTGCCTGGTCTTACTTTTTTTCTTATCCGGTTTAAATAATGTTTATTTATTTATTTATTTATTTATTTATGTATTTATTAGATATAAGTACACTGTAGCTGTCTTCAGACACTCCAGAAGAGGGTGTCAGATTCTGATGAATCTAAATCCCTCTTCTGGTCTGCATATGATGTACATAAACACAGCGTCACATACACTTTTAAAAATTTAAAGATGGGTAGGGCCACTGATAGGGCTCAACAATTAACAGCATTGTCTCCTCTTCCAGAGATCCTGGGATCAACTACCAGCAACTATATGGTAGCCCATCTCCAGTTCCAGGGGATCAGACAGACAGACAGACAGACAGAGGTAAGGATGGCAGGCCTGCCTGGTCTTACTTTCTTTCTTATCCCTTTTAAAAAATGTTTATTTATTTATTTATTTATTTATTTATTTATTTATGTATTTATTATATATAAGTACACTGTAGCTGTCTTCAGACACTCCAGTAGAGGGTGTCAGATTCTGGAGAATCTAAATCCTCTTATAATCTGAATATGATGTACTTTAACACAGCTCACATATACTTCTAAATATTTAAAGAAGTGTGGGGCCACTGAAAGGGCTCAACAATTAAGAGCATTGTCTCCTCTTCCAGAGAACCTTGGATCAACTACCAGCAACTATATGGTGGCCCATCTCCAGTTCCCGGGGATCAGATAGACAGACAGACAGACAGGCAGAGATATGGATGGCAGGCCTGCCTGGTCTTTCTTTCTTTCTTATCCTTTTTAAAAAATGTTTATTTATTTATTTATTTATTTATCTATTTATTTATTAGATATAAGTACACTGTAGCTGTCTTCAGACACTCCAGAAGAGTGTGTCAGATTCTGGAGAATCTAAATCCCTCTTATGGTCTGCATATGATGTACATAAACACAGCCTCACATATACTTCTAAATATTTAAAGATGGGTAGGGCTACTGATAGGGCTCATCAATTAACAGCATTGTCTCCTCTTCCAGAGAACCTGGGATCAACTACCAACAACTTTATGGTAGCCCAACTCCAGTTCCAGGGGATCAGACAGTCAGACAGTCAGACAAACAGAGATAAGGATGGCAGGCCTGCCTGGTCTTACTTTCTTTCTTATCCTTTTTAAAAAATGTTTATTTATTTATTTATTTATTTATTTATTTATTTATTTATTTATGTATTTATTATATAAGTACACTGTAGCTGTCTTCAGTCACTCCAGTAGAGGGTGTCAGATTCTGGAGAATCTAAATCCTCTTATAATCTGAATATGATGTACATAAACACAGCCTCACATATACTTCTAAATATTAAAGAAGTGTGGGGCCACTGAAAGGGCTCAACAATTAACAGCACTGGCTCCTCTTCCAGAGAACCTTGGATCAACTACCAGCAACTATATGGTGGCCCATCTCCAGTTCCAGGGGATCAGACAGACAGACAGACAGACAGAGATAAGGATGGCAGGCCTGCCTGGTCTTACTTTCTTTCTTATCCTTTTTAAAAAATGTTTATTTATTTATTTATTTATTTATTTATTTATTACATATAAGTACACTGTAGCTGTCTTCAGACACTCCAGTATAGGGTGTCAGTTTCTGGAGAATCTAAATCCTCTTATAATCAGAATATGATGTACATAAACACAGCCTCACATATACTTCTAAATATTTAAAGATGGGTGGCGCCACTGAAAGGGCTCAACAATTAAGAGCATTATCTCCTCTTCCAGAGAACCTGGGATCAACTACCAGCAACTATTCGTGGCCCATCTCCAGTTCCCAGGGATCAGATAGACAGACAGACAGACAGACAGAGATATGGATGGCAGGCCTGCCTGTTCTTTCTTTCTTTCTTATCCTTTTTAAAAAATGTTTGTTTATTTATTTATTTATTTATTTATTTATTTATTTATTTATTTTAGATATAAGTACACTGTAGCTGTTCAGACACTCCAGAAGAGGGTGTCAGATTCTGGAGAATCTAAATCCCTCTTATGGTCTGCATATGATGTACATAAACACAGCCTCACATATACTTCTAAAAATTATAAATAGGTGGGGCCACTGAAAGGACTCAACAATTAACAGCATTGTCTCCTCTTCCAGAGAAATAAATGTTTATTTATTTATTTATTTATTTATGTATTTATTAGATATAAGTACACTGTAGCTGTCTTCAGACACTCTAGAAGAGGGTGTCATCTTCTGGAGAATCTAAATCGCTCTTATGGTCTGCATATGATGTACATAAACACAGCCTCACATATACTTCTAAATATTTAAAGATGGGTGGGCCCACTGAAAGGGCTCAACAATTAACACCATTGTCTCCTCTTCCAGAGAACGTGGGATCAACTAGAGAAACTATGTGGTGGCCCATCTCAAGTTGCAGGGGATCAGACAGACAGACAGACAGACACTGATAAGGATGGCAGGCCTGCCTTGTCTTTCTTTCTTTCTTATCCTTTTTTTAAAAAAATGTTTATTTATTTATTTATTTATTTATTTATTTATTTATTTATTTATTTATTATTAGATATAAGTACACTGTAGCTGTTCAGACACTCCAGAAGAGGGTGTCAGATTCTGGAGAATCTAAATCACTCTTATGGTCTGCATATGATGTACATAAACACAGCCTCACATATAATTCTAAAAATTTAAAGAAGGGTTGGAGCACTCTAAAAGCTCAACAATTAACAGCATTGTCTCCTCTTCCAGAGTACTTGGGATCAGCTACCAGCAACTATATGGTGGCCCATCTCCAGTTCCAGGGGATCAGACAGACAGACATACAGACAGTGATAAGGATGGCAGGCCTGCCTGGTCATTCTTTCTTTCTTATCCTTTTCAAAAAATGTTTATTTATATATTTATTTATGTATTTATTAGATATAAGTACACTGTAGCTGTCTTCAGACACTCCAGAAGAGGGTGTCAGATTCAGGAGAATCTAAATCCCTCTTATGGTCTGCATATGATGTACATAAACACAGCCTCACATATACTTCTAAAAATTTAAAGATGTGTGGGGCCACTGAGAGGGCTCAACAATTAACAGCATTGTCTCCTCTTTCAGAGAACCTGGGATAAACTACCAGCACATTATGGTGGCCCATCTCCAGTTCCAGTGGATCAGACAGACAGACAGACAGACAGAGAGACAGAGATAAGGATGGCAGGCCTGCCTGGTCTTTCTTTATTTCTTATACTTTTTAAAAAATGTTTATTTATTTATTTATTTATTTATTTATGTATTTATTAGATATAAGTACACTGTAGCCGTCTTCAGACACTCCAGCAGAAGGTGACAGATTCTAGAGAATCTAAATCCCTCTTATGGTCTGAATATGATGTACATAAACACAGCATCACATATACTTCTAAAAATTAAAAATGGGTGGGGCCACTGAAAGGTCTCAACAATTAACAGCATTGTCTCCTCTTCCAGAGAACCTGGGATCAACTACCAGCACCTAAAAAGTGGCCCATCTCCAGTTCCAGGGGATCAGACAGACAGACAGACAGACAGACAGAGATAAGGATGGCAGGCCTGCCTGGTCTTTCTTTATTTCTTATCCTTTTAAAATAATGTTTATTTATTTATTTATTTATTTATTTATTTATTTATTTATTTATTTATTAGATATAAGTACACTGTAGTTGTCTTCAGACACTCCAGAAGAGGGTGTCAGATTCTGGAGAATCTAAATCCCTCTTATGGTCTGCATATGATGTACATAAACACAGCCTAACATATACTTCTAAAAATTTAAAGATAGGTGGAGCCACTGTAAGGGCTCAACAATTAACAGCATTGTCTCCTCTTCCAGAGAACCTGGGATCAACTAACAGCAACTATATGATGGCCCATCTCCAGTTCCAAGGGACAGACAGACTGACAGACAGACAGAGTGACAGAAATAAGGATGGCAGGCCTGCCTGGTCTTTCTTTCTTTCTTATCCTTTTTAAAAAATGTTTATTTATTTATTTGTTTATTAGATATAAGTACACTATAGCCGTCTTCAGACACTCCAGAAGAAGGTGTCAGATTCTGGAGAATCTACATCCCTCTTATGGTCTGCATATGATGTACATAAACACAGCCTCACATTTACTTCTTAAAATTTAAAGGTGGGGGGGGCCACTGAAAGGGCTCAGCAATTAACAGCATTGTCTCCTCTTACAGAGAACCTGGGATCAACTACCTGCAACTATATGGTGGCCCATCTCCACTCCCAGGGGATCAGACAGACAGACAAGGATAAGGATGGCAGGCCTGCATGGTCTTTCTTTCTTTCTTATCCTTTTTAAAAAATTTTTATTTATTTATGTATTTATTAGATATAAGTACACTGTAGCTGTCTTCAGACACTCCAGAAGAGGGTGTCAGATTCTGGAGAATCTAAATCCCTATTAAGGTCTGCATATGATGTACATAAACACAGCCTCACATATACTACTAAAAATGTAACGATGGGTGGGGCCACTGAAAGCGCTCAACAATTAACAGCATTGTCTCCTCTTCCAGAGGTCCTGGGATCAACTACCAGCACCTATATGGTGGCCCATCTCTAGTTCCAGGGGATCAGAACGACAGACAGAGAGACAGACAGAGATAAGGATGGTAGGCCTGCCTGGTCTTACTTTTTTTCTTATCCGGTTTAAATAATGTTTATTTATTTATTTATTTATTTATTTATGTATTTATTAGATATAAGTACACTGTAGCTGTCTTCAGACACTCCAGAAGAGGGTGTCAGATTCTGATGAATCTAAATCCCTCTTCTGGTCTGCATATGATGTACATAAACACAGCGTCACATACACTTTTAAAAATTTAAAGATGGGTAGGGCCACTGATAGGGCTCAACAATTAACAGCATTGTCTCCTCTTCCAGAGATCCTGGGATCAACTACCAGCAACTATATGGTAGCCCATCTCCAGTTCCAGGGGATCAGACAGACAGACAGACAGACAGAGGTAAGGATGGCAGGCCTGCCTGGTCTTACTTTCTTTCTTATCCCTTTTAAAAAATGTTTATTTATTTATTTATTTATTTATTTATTTATGTATTTATTATATATAAGTACACTGTAGCTGTCTTCAGACACTCCAGTAGAGGGTGTCAGATTCTGGAGAATCTAAATCCTCTTATAATCTGAATATGATGTACTTTAACACAGCTCACATATACTTCTAAATATTTAAAGAAGTGTGGGGCCACTGAAAGGGCTCAACAATTAAGAGCATTGTCTCCTCTTCCAGAGAACCTTGGATCAACTACCAGCAACTATATGGTGGCCCATCTCCAGTTCCCGGGGATCAGATAGACAGACAGACAGACAGGCAGAGATATGGATGGCAGGCCTGCCTGGTCTTTCTTTCTTTCTTATCCTTTTTAAAAAATGTTTATTTATTTATTTATTTATTTATTTATCTATTTATTTATTAGATATAAGTACACTGTAGCTGTCTTCAGACACTCCAGAAGAGTGTGTCAGATTCTGGAGAATCTAAATCCCTCTTATGGTCTGCATATGATGTACATAAACACAGCCTCACATATACTTCTAAATATTTAAAGATGGGTAGGGCTACTGATAGGGCTCATCAATTAACAGCATTGTCTCCTCTTCCAGAGAACCTGGGATCAACTACCAACAACTTTATGGTAGCCCAACTCCAGTTCCAGGGGATCAGACAGTCAGACAGTCAGACAAACAGAGATAAGGATGGCAGGCCTGCCTGGTCTTACTTTCTTTCTTATCCTTTTTAAAAAATGTTTATTTATTTATTTATTTATTTATTTATTTATTTATTTATTTATGTATTTATTATATAAGTACACTGTAGCTGTCTTCAGTCACTCCAGTAGAGGGTGTCAGATTCTGGAGAATCTAAATCCTCTTATAATCTGAATATGATGTACATAAACACAGCCTCACATATACTTCTAAATATTAAAGAAGTGTGGGGCCACTGAAAGGGCTCAACAATTAACAGCACTGGCTCCTCTTCCAGAGAACCTTGGATCAACTACCAGCAACTATATGGTGGCCCATCTCCAGTTCCAGGGGATCAGACAGACAGACAGACAGACAGAGATAAGGATGGCAGGCCTGCCTGGTCTTACTTTCTTTCTTATCCTTTTTAAAAAATGTTTATTTATTTATTTATTTATTTATTTATTTATTACATATAAGTACACTGTAGCTGTCTTCAGACACTCCAGTATAGGGTGTCAGTTTCTGGAGAATCTAAATCCTCTTATAATCAGAATATGATGTACATAAACACAGCCTCACATATACTTCTAAATATTTAAAGATGGGTGGCGCCACTGAAAGGGCTCAACAATTAAGAGCATTATCTCCTCTTCCAGAGAACCTGGGATCAACTACCAGCAACTATTCGTGGCCCATCTCCAGTTCCCAGGGATCAGATAGACAGACAGACAGACAGACAGAGATATGGATGGCAGGCCTGCCTGTTCTTTCTTTCTTTCTTATCCTTTTTAAAAAATGTTTGTTTATTTATTTATTTATTTATTTATTTATTTATTTATTTATTTATTTATTTTAGATATAAGTACACTGTAGCTGTTCAGACACTCCAGAAGAGGGTGTCAGATTCTGGAGAATCTAAATCCCTCTTATGGTCTGCATATGATGTACATAAACACAGCCTCACATATACTTCTAAAAATTTAAAGAAGGGTGGGGCCACTCAAAAAGCTCAACAATTAACAGCATTGTCTCCTCTTCCAGAGTACCTGGGATCAACTACCAGCAACTATATGGTGGCCCATCTTCAGTTCCAGGGGATCATACAGACAGACATACAGACAGTGATAAGGATGGCAGGCCTGCCTGGTCTTTCTTTCTTTCTTATCCTTTTTAAAAAAATGTTTATTTATATATTTATTTATGTATTTATTAGATATAAGTACACTGTAGCTATCTTCAGACACTCCAGAAGAGGGTGCCAGATTCTGGAGAATCTAAATCCCTCTTATGGTCTGCATATGATGTACATAAACACAGCCTCACATATACTTCTAAAAATTTAAAGATGTGTGGGACCACTGAGAGGGCTCAACTATTAATAGCATTGTCTCCTCTTTCAGAGAACCTGGGATAAACTACCAGCACCTTATGATGGCCCATCTCCAGTTCCAGTGGATCAGACAGACAGACAGACATAGAGACAGAGATAAGGATGGCAGGCCTGCCTGGTCTTACTTTCTTTCTTATCCTTTTAAAAAATGTTTATTTATTTATTTATTTATTTATTTATTTATTTATTTATTTATTTATGTATTTATTAGATATAAGTACTCTGTAGCTATTCAGACACTCCAGAAGAGGGTGTCAGATTCTGGAGAATCTAAATCCCTCTTATGGTCTGCATAAGATGTACATAAACACAGCCGAACATATACTTCTAAAAATTAAAAGATGTGTGGGGCCACTGAGTGGGCTCAACAATTAACAGCATTGTCTCCTCTTATAGAGAACCTGGGATCAACTACCAGCAACTATATGGTGGTCCATCTCCAGTTCCAGGGGATCAGACAGACAGACAGACAGACAGTGATAAGGATGGCAGGCCTGCCTGGTCTTTCTTTCTTTCTTATCCTTTTTTAAAAAAAAATGTTTGTTTATTTATTTATTTATTTATTTATTAGATATAAGTACACTGTAGCTGTTCAGACACTCCAGAAGAGGGTGTCAGATTCTGGAGAATCTAAATCCCTCTTATGGTCTGCATATGATGTACATAAACACAGCCTCACATATACTTCTAAAAATTTAAAGAAGGGTGGGGCCACTCTAAAAGCTCAACAATTAACAGCATTGTCTCCTCTTCCAGAGTACCTGGGATCAACTACCAGCAACTATATGGTGGCCCATCTCCAGTTCCAGGGGATCAGACAGACAGACATACAGACAGTGATAAGGATGTCAGGCCTGCCTGGTATTTCTTTCTTTCTTATCCTTTTTAAAAAAATGTTTATTTATATATTTATTTATGTATTTATTAGATATAAGTACACTGTAGCTGTCTTCAGACACTCCAGAAGAGGGTGTCAGATTCTGGAGAATCTAAATCCCTCTTATGGTCTGCATATGATGTACATAAACACAGCCTCACATATACTTCTAAAAATTTATAGAAGGGTGGGGCCACTCTAAAAGCTCAACAATTAACAGCATTGTCTCCTCTTCCAGAGTACCGGGATCAACTACAAGCAACTATATTGTGGCCCTTCTCCAGTTCCAGGGGGTCAGACAGACAGATATACAGACAGTGATAAGGATGGCAGGCCTGCCTGGTCTTTCTTTCTTTCTTATCCTTTTTAAAAAAAATGTTTGTTTATTTATTTATTTATGTATTTATTAGATATAAGTACACTGTAGCTGTCTTCAGACACTCCAGAAGATGGTGTCAGATTCTGGAGAATCTAAATCCCTCTTATGGTCTGCATAAGATGTACATAAACACAGCCTCACATATACTTCTAAAAATTTAAAGATGTGTGGGGCCACTGAGAGGGCTCAACAATTAACAGCATTGTCTCCTCTTTCAGAGAACCTGGGATAAACTACCAGCACATTATGGTGGCCCATCTCCAGTTCCAGTGGATCAGACAGACAGACAGACAGAGAGACAGAGATAAGGATGGCAGGCCTGCCTGGTCTTTCTTTATTTCTTATACTTTTTAAAAAATGTTTATTTATTTATTTATTTATTTATTTATTTATGTATTTATTAGATATAAGTACACTGTAGCCGTCTTCAGAAGCTCCAAAAGAGGGTGACAGATTCTAGAGAATCTAAATCCCTCTTATGTTCTGAATATGATGTACATAAACACAGCATCACATATACTTCTAAAAATTAAAAATGGGTGGGGCCACTGAAAGGGCTCAACAATTAACAGCATTGTCTCCTCTTCCAGAGAACTTGGGATCAACTACCTGCAACTATATGGTGGCCCATCTCCACTCCCAGGGGATCATACAGACAGACAGACAGACAAGGATAAGTATGGCAGGCCTGCCTGGTCTTTCTTTCTTTCTTATCCTTTTTAAAAAAATTGTATTTATTTATGTATTTATTAGATATAACTACACTGTAGCTGTCTTCAGACACCCCAGAAGAGGGTGTCAGATTCTGATGAATCTAAATCCCTCTTCTGGTCTGCATATGATGTACATAAACACAGCCTCACATACACTTCTAAAAATTTAAAGATGGGTAGGGCCACTGATAGGGCTCAACAATTAACAGCATTGTCTCCTCTTCCAGAGAATCTGGAATCAACTACCAGCAACTATATGGTAGCCCATCTCCAGTTCCAGGGGATCAGACAGACAGACAGACAGACAGACAGAAATAAGGATGGCAGGCCTGCCTGGTCTTACTTCTTTCTATCCTTTTTAAAAAATGTTTATTTATTTATTTATTTATTTATTTATTTATTTATTTATTTATTTATTTATTATATATAAGTACACTGTAGCTGTCTTCAGACACTCCAGTAGAGGGTGTCAGATTCTGGAGAATCTAAATCCTCTTATAATCTGAATATGATGTACTTAAACACAGCTCACATATACTTCTAAATATTTAAAGAAGTGTGGGGCCACTGAAAGGTTTCTACAATTAAGAGCATTGTCTCCTCTTCCAGAGAACCTTGGATCAACTACCAGCAACTATATGGTGGCCCATCTCCAGTTCCAGGGGATCAGACAGACAGACAGACAGACAGACAGAGATAAGGATGGCAGGCCTGCCTGGTCTTACTTTCTTTCTTATCCTTTTTAAAAAATGTTTATTTATTTATTTATTTATTACATATAAGTACACTGTAGTTGTATTCAGACACTCCAGTAGAGGGTGTCAGATTCTGGAGAATCTAAATCCTCTTATAATCTGAATATGATGTACATAAACACAGCCTCACATATACTTCTAAATATTTAAAGAAGTGTGGGGCCACTGAAAGGGCTCAACAATTAAGAGCATTATCTCCTCTTCCAGAGAACCTTGGATCAACTACCAGCAACTATATGGTGGCCCATCTCCAGTTCCCGGGGATCAGATAGACAGACAGACAGACAGGCAGAGATATGGATGGCAGGACTGCCTGGTCTTTCTTTCTTTCTTATCCTTTTTAAAAAATGTTTATTTATTTATTTATTTATGTATTTAGTAGATATATGTACACTGTAGCTGTTCAGACACTACAGAAGAGGGTGTCAGATTCTGGAGAATCTAAATCCCTCTTATGGTCTGCATATGATGTACATAAACACAGCCTCACATATACTTCTAAAAATTTAAAGAAGGGTGGGGCCACTCTAAAAGCTCAACAATTAACAGCATTGTCTCCTCTTCCAGAGTACCTGGGATCAACTACCAGCAACTATATGGTGGCCCATCTCCAGTTCCAGGGGATCAGACAGACAGACAGACTGACAGAGATAAGGATGGCAGGCCTGCCTGGTCTTTCTTTCTTTCTTATCCTTTTTAAAAAATGTTTATTTATTTATTTATATTTTTATTAGATATAAGTACACTGTAGCCGTCTTCAGACACTCCAGAAGAAGGTGTCAGATTCTGGAGAATCTAAATCCCTCTTATGGTCTGCATATGATGTACATAAACACAGCCTCACATTTACTTCTTAAAATATAAAGGTGGGGGGGCCACTGAAAGGGCTCAGCAATTAACAGCATTGTCTCCTCTTACAGAGAACCTGGGATCAACTACCTGCAACTATATGGTGGCCCATCTCCACTCCCAGGGGATCTGACAGACAGACAGACAGACAAGGATAAGGATGGCAAGCCAGCCTGGTCTTTCTTTCTTTCTTATCCTTTTTAAAAAAAATATTTATTTATTTATTTATTTATTTATTTATTTATTTTATTTATGTATTTATTAGATATAAGTACACTGTAGCTGTTCAGACACTCCAGAAGAGGGTGTCAGATTCTGGAGAATCTAAATCCCTCTTATGGCCTGCATATGATGTACATAAACACAGCCTCACATATACTTCTAAAAATTTAAAGAAGGGTGGGGCCACTCTAAAAGCTCAACAATTAACAGCATTGTCTCCTCTTCCAGAGTACCTGGGATCAACTACCAGCAACTATATGGTGGCACATCTCCAGTTCCAGGGGATCAGACAGACAGACATACAGACAGTGATAAGGATGGCAGGCCTGCCTGGTCTTTCTTTCTTTCTTATCCTTTTTAAAAAAATGTTTATTTATATATTTATTTATGTATTTATTAGATATAAGTACACTGTAGCTGTCTTCAGACACTCCAGAAGAGGGTGTCATATTCTGGAGAATCTAAATCCCTCTTATGGTCTGCATATGATGTACATAAACACAGCCTCACATATACTTCTAAAAATTTAAAGATGTGTGGGGCCACTGAGAGGGCTCAACAATTAACAGCATTGTCTCCTCTTTCAGAGAACCTGGGATAAACTACCAGCACCTTATGGTGGCCCATCTCCAGTTCCAGTGGATCAGACAGACAGACAGACAGAGAGACAGAGATAAGGATGGCAGGCCTGCCTGGTCTTACTTTCTTTCTTATACTATTTAAAAAATGTTTATTTATTTATTTATTTATTTATTTATTTATTTATTTATTTATTAGATATAAGTACACTGTAGCCGTCTTCAGACACTCCATAAGAGGGTGACAGATTCTAGAGCATCTAAATCCCTCTTATGGTCTGAATATGATGTACATAAACACAGCATCACATATACTTCTAAAAATTAAAAATGGGTGGGGCCACTGAAAGGGCTCAACAATTAAGAGCATTGTCTCCTCTTCCAGAGAACCTTGGATCAACTACCAGCAACTATATGGTGGCCCATCTCCAGTTCCAGGGGATCAGACAGACAGACAGACAGACAGAGATAAGGATGGCAGGCCTAACTGGTCTTACTTTCTTTCTTATCATTTTTAAAAAATGTTTATTATTTATTTATTTATTTATTTATTTATTTATTTATTTATTATATATAAGTACACTGTAGCTGTCTTCAGACACTCCAGTAGAGGGTGTCAGATTCTGGAGAATCTAAATCCTCTTATAATCTGAATATGATGTACTTAAACACAGCTCACATATACTTCTAAATATTTAAAGAAGTGTGGGGCCACTGAAAGGGCTCTACAATTAAGAGCATTGTCTCCTCTTCCAGAGAACCTTGGATCAACTACCAGCAACTATATGGTGGCCCATCTCCAGTTCCAGGGGATCAGACAGACAGACAGACAGAGATAAGGATGGCAGGCCTGCCTGGTCTTTCTTTCTTTCTTATCCTTTTTAAAAAATGTTTATTTATTTATTTTTTTATTACATATAAGTACACTGTAGCTGTCTTCAGACTCTCCAGTAGAGGGTGTCAGATTCTGGAGAATCTAAATCCTCTTATAATCTGAATATGATGTACATAAACACAGCCTCACATATACTTCTAAATATTTAAAGAAGTGTGGGGCCACTGAAAGGGCTCAACAATTAAGAGCATTGTCTCCTCTTCCAGAGAACCTTGGATCAACTACCAGCACCTATATGGTGGCCCATCTCCAGTTCCCGGGGATCAGATAGACAGACAGACAGACAGGCAGAGATATGGATGGCAGGCCTGCCTGGTCTTTCTTTCTTTCTTATCCTTTTTAAAAAATGTTTATTTATTTATTTATTTATTTATTTATTTATTTATTTATTTATATATTTATATATTTAGTAGATATAAGTACACTGTAGCTGTTCAGACACTACAGAAGAGGGTGTCAGATTCTGGAGAATCTAAATCTCTCTTATGGTCTGCATATGATGTACATAAACACAGCCTCACATATACTTCTAAAAATTTAAAGAAGGGTGGGGCCACTCTAAAAGCTCAACAATTAACAGCATTGTCTCCTCTTCCAGAGAACCTTGGATCAACTACCAGCAACTATATGGTGGCCCATCTCCAGTTCCAGGGGATCAGACAGACAGACAGACAGACAGACAGAGATAAGGATGGCAGGCCTGCCTGGTCTTTCTTTCTTTCTTATCCTTTTTAAAAAATGTTTATTTATTTATTTATTTATTACATATAAGTACACTGTAGTTGTATTCAGACACTCCAGTAGAGGGTGTCAGATTCTGGAGAATCTAAATCCTCTTATAATCTGAATATGATGTACATAAACACAGCCTCACATATACTTCTAAATATTTAAAGAAGTGTGGGGCCACTGAAAGGGCTCAACAATTAAGAGCATTGTCTCCTCTTCCAGAGAACCTTGGATCAACTACCAGCAACTATATGGTGGCCCATCTCCAGTTCCCGGGGATCAGATAGACAGACAGACAGACAGGCAGAGATATGGATGGCAGGACTGCCTGGTCTTTCTTTCTTTCTTATCCTTTTTAAAAAATGTTTATTTATTTATTTATTTATGTATTTAGTAGATATATGTACACTGTAGCTGTTCAGACACTACAGAAGAGGGTGTCAGATTCTGGAGAATCTAAATCCCTCTTATGGTCTGCATATGATGTACATAAACACAGCCTCACATATACTTCTAAAAATTTAAAGAAGGGTGGGGCCACTCTAAAAGCTCAACAATTAACAGCATTGTCTCCTCTTCCAGAGTACCTGGGATCAACTACCAGCAACTATATGGTGGCCCATCTCCAGTTCCAGGGGATCAGACAGACAGACAGACTGACAGAGATAAGGATGGCAGGCCTGCCTGGTCTTTCTTTCTTTCTTATCCTTTTTAAAAAATGTTTATTTATTTATTTATATTTTTATTAGATATAAGTACACTGTAGCCGTCTTCAGACACTCCAGAAGAAGGTGTCAGATTCTGGAGAATCTAAATCCCTCTTATGGTCTGCATATGATGTACATAAACACAGCCTCACATTTACTTCTTAAAATATAAAGGTGGGGAGGCACTGAAAGGGCTCAGCAATTAACAGCATTGTCTCCTCTTACAGAGAACCTGGGATCAACTACCTGCAACTATATGGTGGCCCATCTCCACTCCCAGGGGATCTGACAGACAGACAGACAGACAAGGATAAGGATGGCAGGCCAGCCTGGTCTTTCTTTCTTTCTTATCCTTTTTAAAAAAATATTTATTTATTTATTTATTTATTTATTTATTTATTTTTTTATTTATGTATTTATTAGATACAAGTACACAGTAGCTGTTCAGACACTCCAGAAGAGGGTGTCAGATTCTGGAGAATCTAAATCCCTCTTATGGCCTGCATATGATGTACATAAACACAGCCTCACATATACTTCTAAAAATTTAAAGAAGGGTGGGGCCACTCTAAAAGCTCAACAATTAACAGCATTGTCTCCTCTTCCAGAGTACCTGGGATCAACTACCAGCAACTATATGGTGGCCCAGCTCCAGTTCCAGGGGATCAGACAGACAGACATACAGACAGTGATAAGGATGGCAGGCCTGCCTGGTCTTTCTTTCTTTCTTATCCTTTTTAAAAAAATGTTTATTTATATATTTATTTATGTATTTATTAGATATAAGTACACTGTAGCTGTCTTCTGACACTCCAGAAGATGTTGTCAGATTCTGGAGAATCTAAATCCTTCTTATGGTCTGCATATGATGTACATAAACACAGCCTCACATATACTTCTAAAAATTTAAAGATGTGTGGGGCCACTGAGAGGGCTCAACAATTAACAGCATTGTCTCCTCTTCCAGAGAACCTGGGATAAACTACCAGCACCTTAACGTGGCCCATCTCCAGTTCCAGTGGATCAGACAGACAGACAGACAGAGAGACAGAGATAAGGATGGCAGGCCTGCCTGGTCTTACTTTCTTTCTTATACTTTTTAAAAAATGTTTATTTATTTATTTATTTATTTATTTATTTATTTATGTATTTATTAGATATAAGTACACTGTAGCCGTCTTCAGACACTCCATAAGAGGGTGACAGATTCTAGAGCATCTAAATCCCTCTTATGGTCTGAATATGATGTACATAAACACAGCATCACATATACTTCTAAAAATTAAAAATGGGTGGGGCCACTGAAAGGGCTCAACAATTAACAGCATTGTCTCCTCTTCCAGAGAACCTGGGATCAACTACCAGCAACTACAAGGTGGCCCATCTCCAGTTCCAGGGGATCAGACAGACAGACAGACAGACAGAGATTAGGATGGCAGGCCTGCCTGGTCTTTCTTTCTTTCTTATCCTTTTAAAATAATGTTTATGTATTTATTTATATTTATTTATATATGTATTTATTAGATATAAGTACACTATAGTTGTCTTCAGACACTCCAGAAGAGGGTGTCAGATTCTGGAGAATCTAAATCCCTCTTATGGTCTGCATATGATGTACATAAACACAGCCTAACATATACTTCTAAAAATTTAAAGATAGGTGGAGCCACTGAAAGGGATCAACAATTAACAGCATTGTCTCCTCTTCCAGAGAACCTGGGATCAACTAACAGCAAATATATGGTGGCCCATCTCCAGTTCCAAGGGATCAGACAGACTGACAGACAGACAGACTGACAGAGATAAGGATGGCAGGCCTGCCTGGTCTTTCTTTCTTTCTTATCCTTTTTAAAAAATGTTTATTTATTTATTTATATGTTTATTAGATATAAGTACACTGTAGCCGTCTTCAGACACTCCAGAAGAAGTTGTCAGATTCTGGAGAATCTAAATCCCTCTTATGGTCTGCATATGATGTACATAAACACAGCCTCACGTTTACTTCTTAAAATTTAAAGATGGGAGGGGGGCCACTGAAAGGGCTCAGCAATTAACCGCATTGTCTCCTCTTACAGAGAACCTGGGATCAACTACCTGCAACTATATGGTGGCCCATCTCCACTCCCAGGGGATCAGACAGACAGACAGACAGACAGACAAGGATAAGTATGGCAGGCCTGCATGGTCTTTCTTTCTTTCTTATCCTTTTTAAAAAAATTGTATTTATTTATGTATTTATTAGATATAAGTACACTGTAGCTGTCTTCAGACACTCCAGAAGAGGGTGTCAGATTCTGATGAATCTAAATCCCTCTTCTGGTCTGCATATGATGTACATAAACACAGCCTCACATACACTTCTAAAAATTTAAAGATGGGTAGGGCCACTGATAGGGCTCAACAATTAACCGCATTGTCTCCTCTTCCAGAGAACCTTGGATCAACTACCAGCAACTATATGGTGGCCCATCTCCAATTCCAGGGGATCAGACAGACAGACAGACAGACAGACAGAGATAAGGATGGCAGGCCTGCCTGGTCTTACTTTGTTTCTTATCCTTTTTAAAAAATGTTTATTTATTTATTTATTTATTACATATAAGTACACTGTAGCTGTCTTCAGACACTCCAGTAGAGGGTGTCAGATTCTGGAGAATCTAAATCCTCTTATAATCTGAATATGATGTACATAAACACAGCCTTACATATACTTCTAAATATTTAAAGAAGTGTGGGGCCACTGAAAGGGCTCAACAATTAAGAGCATTGTGTCCTCTTCCAGAGAACCTTGGATCAACTACCAGCAACTATATGGTGGCCCATCTCCAGTTCCCGGGGATCAGATGGACAGACAGACAGACAGGCAGAGATATGGATGGCAGGACTGCCTGGTCTTTCTTTCTTTCTTATCCTTTTTAAAAAATGTTTATTTATTTATTTATTTATGTATTTAGTAGATATAAGTACACTGTAGCTGTTCAGACACTACAGAAGAGGGTGTCAGATTCTGGAGAATCTAAATCCCTCTTATGGTCTGCATATGATGTACATAAACACAGCCTCACATATACTTCTAAAAATTTAAAGATGTGTGGGGCCACTGAGAGGGCTCAACAATTAACAGCATTGTCTCCTCTTTCAGAGAACCTGGGATAAACTACCAGCACCTTATGGTGGCCCATCTCCAGTTCCAGGGGATCAGACAGACAGACAGACAGACAGACAGAGATAAGGATGGCAGGCCTGCCTGGTCTTTCTTTCTTTCTTATCCTTTTTAAAAAATATTTATTTATTTATTTATTTATTTTTTATGTATTTCTTAGATATAAGTACACTGTAGCTTTCTTTAGACACTCCAGAGGAGGGTGTCAGATTCTGGAGAATGTAAATCCCTCTTATGGTCTGCATAGGATGTACATAAACACAGCCTCACATATACTGAGCTGAGGTGTCACAGGCCAACTGTTGGAATTTCTGAGTACCACCTAGAGAGAGAAAAGCTATGCTGTGTTTGCTTAATTTTTGTATTTTATTATTTCTATTTGTTGTTTTGTTTTGTTTTCTTTGTTTTTAGAGAAGTCCTCAGTCTGTAGCTCTGGCTGACCCAGGACTGCCTACTTGTGTTAATTAGGGTTTCACAGCTGAGAACAGACACCAAGAGCAAGGTAAGGCTTAGAAAACCCTACATTCAGTGGTGGCTCAAGCTCTTAATGAGAGCACTCTGTAGATAGAGGCAGTCAGTTTCTGAGTTCGAGGCCACCCTGGTGAAAGACAGGGCTAGGGTAGGGGCTAGGGTGAGGGAAAGAAGAAAGGAAGAAAGAAAGAAAAAGTTTTTATAAAAGTTTTATAAAAAGTGTTAAAGTTTTTAAAAATTAAAAAAAAAAATACCAGATCACCATCACACAGCATTGGCTGTCTTCAGGTGTATCCTTTCAGCCTCCAAAACCAAAAACAATGGCTGGCTGTCTTCAGGTGTATCCTATTCTCGAGTCTTATTTCCAACCTTAGAGCTGGGCTGAGCTGCCTCATTATGTAATTGCAAACCTTCCTTGGTTTGTCTTTTCCATTTCTAAGACTAACAGGCCTTTTTCTATTTATTGAATATGCTCATGACTGTCCTTTAGATATAGTAAATATAACTGTTGCTTATAAAACTTGTTTTCTAGGAATTTTTAAAGGGCAATGGCAGAGTTTATTTATAAAAAAATATTTTGCATTTATTTATTTGTGTGAGTGATGAAGCTCAGGTCTTCAAACTCGTCAGGAGGTATGATTACCTACCCTCTCTCTCAACCCCTCTCTCTCCTCTCTCAATGATTGTGTAAGAATGTTTTGCATGTGTATGCTGTGCCCACAGACTCCAGAACAGAGTATTAGATCCCCTGGAACTGGAGATGGGCCACCATATATAATACTGGTAATTGAGCCCAGGTTCTCTGGAAGAGGAGACAATGCTCTTAATTGTTGAGCCCTCTCTGTAGCCACATCTTTCTTTCTTTCTTTTTTTTTTGAGTTTATGTGAGGCTGTGTTTATATACATCATATGCAGACAATAAGAATGATTTAGATTCTTCAGAATCTGACACCCTCTTCTGGACTGTCTGAAGATAGCTACAGCATACTTAAATATAATAAATAAATAAATCTTTAAAAAGAAAAGGAAAAGTAAAAAAGAAAGAACAGGCCTGCCATATGCATGTTCATAGAGGAAAATGGAAGAGACCCCAATCTAACCTCAGCAGGGTGCTTCCTTCTGGATGGTAGCTCACAGTTTCATCCCAGCAAGACAGGCAAATCACTGAGTTCAAGGACAGTAAGGTTCAGGACAGCCAAGGTTAGGAAGGAAAAGGGTCTATGTTGAGAATACAAACCGACAAAACAACAACTAGGAAAAAGTAGTGACAGTGTAACTTGGGGTAGGGTACCAACAAGAGAAAGCTTTCTGTTACCACTTACAAACACCAGTAGCCTTGCACCCTTCTGCCCAGGTCCCTGCCTTCCTTTCTAGGCATTCTAAGGATGCCAGGGGGTGGGGGAATCCAGATTAACTTTTTAAAAACAAAGACTTGGTCTTTGATGTCTATAGGAAGCCCTTCTCAGTGCCTTTAACTACCACTGAACTTTCAGGGCTGTGACTCAACTGTAACAAGGAACAGGGCTAAGAACCTGCAGCCTTTGAAAACAACTATTTTTTTAAAGTGGGGGACCCAAATCAGCAGTAGAACCCCTCAGGTTCAGCCATAATACTTGTTAGGGAAAGAGCCTCAATGTCCGGAGCTGAGGTCTCATGGGTGAACTGCTTCAAGCTCTGAGTATCATTGAAAGAAAGAAAAGATATCATGTGGTTGCTTAATTTATTTATTTTATTATTTCTATTTTTTGTTTTCTTTTGTTTTGTTTTAGAAAAGGCCTCAGTCTGTAGCTATGGCTGACCTAGGACAGACTACATGTGTTAATTAGGGTTTCACAGCTGAGAAACAGACCATACCTATGTAAGACTTAGAAAACCCAACAGTCAGTGGTGGCTCGAGCTCTTAATGAAAGCACTCTGGAGGCAGAGGCAGTCAGTTTCTGAGTTCGAGGCCAGCCTGGTTAAAGACAGGGATAGGCAGGGCTAGGCAAGGCAGGGCTGGGCTAGGCTAGGCTAGGCAAGGGGCTGGGCTAGTCAAGGCAAGGGACTAGGCTAGGCTACTCAAGGGGCTAGGCAAGACAGACAGACAGAGAGAAAGACAGACAAGGATGGCATGCCTGCCTTGTTTTTCTTTCTTTCTTATCCCTTTTAAAAAATGTTTATTTATTTATTTATGTATTTATTAGATATAAGTACACTGTAGCTGTCTTCAGACACTCCAGAAGAGGGTGTCAGATTCTGGAGAATCTATATCCCTCTTATGGTCTGCATATGATGTACATAAACACAGCCTCACATTTACTTCTAAAAATTTAAAGATGTGTGGGGCCAATGAAAGGGATCAACAATTAACAACATTGTCTCCTCTTATAGAGAACCTGGGATCAACTACCAGCAACTATATGGTGGCCCATCTCCAGTTCCAGGGGATCAGACAGACAGACAGACATACAGACAGATAGAGTTAAGAATGGCAGGCCTACCTGGTCTTTCATTCTTTATTATCCTTTTTAAATAATGTTTATTAATTTAAGTATGTATTTATTAGATTTAAGTACATTGTAGCTGTCTTCAAACACTCCCGAAGAGGGTGTCAGATTCTGGAGAATCTATATCCCTCTTATGGTCTGCATATGATGTACATGAACACAGCCTCACATATACTTCTAAAAATTTAAAGATGGGTGGGGCCACTGAAAGGGCTCAACAATTAACAGCACTGACTCATCTTCCAGACAACCTGGGATTGAAAGAAGAAAAGCTGAACTCTCCATGAACTCTCCAACTCAGAGTTCTCTTACCCCTCCCATCTAGAGGTTGTTCCCGGAACACACCTGAACTTTTTACCTCAGAGTACATTCTTGAACTCTTCACTCCAGAGTCCGACCCCTCCCAAGTGAGAACGGTTCCAGGAGCATTTCTGAGATAAGGGTCTCCTGGAGCGAACTCAGTCCAACCCCTCCTAACTGAAGACTGTTCCAAGAACATTTTTGAGATAGGGGCCTCCTGGTACTACCCCAGAATGTTCCAATAGATCGAGTACATTGCCAAAATATAGGACACGACCCCTTGGTTATGTAAAGCTCCTTGGCAGAACACCTTGGTGACGTAAAACTTGTACTTTTCTCCTTACCCTTCTCCTATAAAAGCCTGTGACAAGTCTGGGCCAATTGCCGAATCTCCTCTGCACCTTGCTGGCTGCATGAGTTTCGAACCCAGATATCTGGTATATGTGCTTTTTGTGTGCTTTCTTGTCGTTGCTGTATTAAATCTTACTCTCTATACATCTTAAGTTCGGTCTCAGTGTCTTCTTGGGTGCGCGGCTGACCCGAGGCTTGAGTAAGTGCCTCCCTTTGGGAGTCCTGGAGTCTTTCATTTGGTGCGTTGGCCGGGAATCAGCGCGACCACCCAGAAGTCCTGGACCCACTCAGAAGTAAGATTTACTGTTCTGTTTGGTCTGGTGTCTGTGTTCTGTTTCTGGAGACCAGGAGAGTCTCAATCTGTGGGCCTTGGAGAGGCCATCTGAATCTGTATCTGGTGCGATCGCAGTTCTGGTTTTGCGTGACGCTCTGTGCTCAGTAAGAGCACCAGAGACCGTGCTCCGGGAGCTGGAGACCAGGCAGGTCTCAATAGAGAGCGCGGGGTGGGTAGAGATAGACGTGTCTGGTGCCCACCGTCCGATCGCCCTGGGGGACGCCCCAGGAAGACAAGGGGAGGGCCAAGGACGCTTGGCGGACCCCTCTGAAGGCCGAGAGACCATCACTTTGGTGGAAGGTCTAAGCTGGCCGGCCTTGGAAAGGCCATCTGATTCTGTAAGTTGCCTGTGGGCGACGCGAGGTCGCCGCCGTTTTTGGTTTTTTCTTTTTGTCTCAAGTCTTCTGTCTGCTCTTGTTGTGTTTGCTATTATTCTAGAAATGGGACAATCTGCTGGGTGTGTAAGTGTGGAACTGCTGCATTTGTGTATTCTGAGATTGTGGGTTTATTCTGGCAGTGGCTGTGAGAGGACGGCTGTCTATGGCCTCACAGTCTGCACCCCAAAAAGATGTTTCAAGGGAGACACTGGAAGGAGTGCCCAGGGTACAGAACAGTCAAAAAGACCTGGCTGTTGCCTGGCAGAGTGAAGGAGAGAGAGAGAGTGTTCTCTCTGCCAGAGCGGGAGTGGATGTGGAATCCCACCCCTATCAGGAAAAAGAGTCAATGTGGAATCCGACCCCGTCAGAAAGTGGCGTTTGGCTGGTTGTGTTTTGGTCACGTGACAGACTGTGTGTGTGTGTGTGTGTGTGTGTGTTAACCCTTTGCCGACTGTAGACTTGGACTGACGTCAGGACAGAATTTGTCAGCAATGGTTTTAAAAAAAGGAAAAAAAGAGAAAAAAAAAAACCACCAGGCCGGTCCTCCCCAGGCTGCTCAAAATAGCTCTGAAATCCAGAGCTGCAGCAGTGGTGCTGAGGTTCTGAGTTCTGCAGACACAGCAGCAACAGAGGCTGTCTGTGCCCTGCGAGTGAGTTGTAAAATGCTGATAGTAAGTGCGGCGGCCTGTCAGACCCACCTGGCGCCCCGGAATAGCCGTGAAGCCTGCCACAGCTGGGGAGGGGCCAACTGTGGCCGCCGTCCCTCCTTTGGCTTCCCCCTGGAGTCTGCCCGCACTCCCTTGTGTCTGCGCGCCCGCCGTGGGGCACACAGAGAAGTTCCCCCGCCCTGCCGAGCAGGCGCCTTGCGTTTCCAAAGCTCGGGAGGCCGCCGTTGCCTCTGGCCAAGAGAGCTCCGTGGATGCCTGTGTGTGGGGTGGCGGACGCCGCCGCCTCCGGGGGCTCAAGCCATGCCGGAAAACAAGTGGTTAAATTCCCCCTCCCTGCCAGTGTTTGTTTGCCACTCCCACATTTCGCCGTGGCGCGGCGGAGACTCGGCGCTTGGCTCCTCCCTGTCCATTCGCCGTTACTGAGAAAATCCTGGTTAGTTTCTTTCCCTCCGCTGACTAGTATGCTTGAGTTCAGCGGGTTGCCGCGTCTGATCTGAGGACGCCACAAGGTTCCCTGGTTGCTTCTCATTTCCCTGTCCCCTGTATCCTGTCTCTTGTTAACTGTTAACAGAAAAAATTGTGTTCATTTTGAGATATCAGTGTGCAGCCAGATGTAAGAGCTGCACCCCCTTCTCTGCCCCGTGTGTTTTCTCTTCTCAGGCATTGCCCTGAGCTGCTAGCAGTGAATCTGTTTTAAGCTCCGGTGAGGGAGATATACAAGGTAAGGAGCACCTACGAGTCTAACTGCCAGGCTCTGATGAAGGATAGAGGTCTGCAAAGAAGAACTGAGAGCAAAGCTTCAGCAGACTCAAAAGAAATAGGTTAACAGTAAAAAGAGGTAAACTATGAAAAAAGTTAAGTGACAGAATATAGATGTAATAATTAGATAACATTCAAAGTAAGCAAAGACAAGAAAGAGATATATATAGATAGAAAGAGAGACATTATATGAGATCTCCATTGCAGTTAAGAAATAGGAGCAAAGAGAGATAAATGACAAAGACTAGAACCTAGCAAAGTGACACTTGCTAATAATACTAGCACTTAGAGATGATCTGTAAGAAATAAGGAGCCAGAAAATTTTCTAAAAAAGATAAGAGAAATGAAATGCTGGTCACAAACGTCAGGGAAACTAGAAAACTTAGTACCTGGCAACAAGAAAAAAGAAAGCTTTTGGCTAAAGATCAGAGTGTTTGCTGTTGAAAAAGAAGAGCACTGGGTGAGAGACTGTCCTAACAAAAAGAAGAGGAGCCCCCCCCCCTCAAGACAAAACCCTTCACCTGTTCGTGGCTATAAGTAAAGAGACTGGTGGCCTACCTGTTGATGCAGCTAAAAAGAGACTGTGTTTTCATATTCCTCCACTGACCAATGCAAAGCAAGTTTAAAAGGTCCCTGGACACTACAGGTCTTTGCAAACTGTGGATTCCAGGTTTTGCTGCATTAAAAAGATAAACAGCCCTTCGTATAAGAAATAAAGAACAACCTTGGATGGCCTTAGATGCTATTGAGACTGCCCTAATGTTGTCCCCAACTTTGGGACTCCTAAATGTGACTGAGAACAAAAGTATTGCCAAAGAGGTTCTTACTCAGAAATTGGGACCCTAAAAGACCAGTGGCACTTGGAAAAATTAGACCTGGTGACTGAGGGATGGCCTGCTTGTCTGCACATAATGGCTTTTGGTCAGGGACACATGATCCAATTGTTTCCCTGACTGATGGACACATTATTAGAGCTTTTTGTTGACAGAACAAGTGACCTTCACTTCCCCTGCTAACCTGCTGAGTCTTCACCTACTCATCACTGCTCTGACATTCTAGCAGAAGGAACTTTGGCTCAGAAGGCTGAACTCCTGGCGCTAACCCAAGCCCTGCGGTTGGCTGAAGGCAGAGACATCAAAGACAAAGAAGAAATTCTGGCCCTCCTAGAAGCTCCTGAATGAACTGGGTGAGTTGGGGTATCGGGTATCGGCTAAGAAAGCTCAGTTACCGAGGTGCCAAAACGACGGAAAGCGGTGGCTCACCGAAGCCAAGAAAAAAGACTGTGATGCTGATCCCAACCCCCACCACCCCGCGCCAAGTACGTGAGTTTCTGGGGACGGTGGGCTTTTGCAGACTCTGGACTAAAGAAAAAGTCCCATTCACCTGGACTGAGAAACACCAAAAAGCCTTTGACAGCATAAAGGCAGCCCTGCTTGCAGCCCCCGCTCTGGCTTTGCCAGATTTGACTAAGCCTTTTACCTTATATGTTGATGAGCTGCAATGGCCCTGCTTGTTAAAGACCCTGACAAGCTTACCCTGGGTCAGCATGTGACTATACCCACTACCAGAATTTGTTGCTGAATGATTGAGTAACTTTTGCTCCACCTGCCATCCTCAATCCTGCCACCTCCCCTTGGCGGATGACTCCACTCCTGTACATCAATGTGCTGATGAAACTGGAACAAGGAGAGATCTGACTGATCAGCCTTGGTGTGCCTGCCTGGTACACGGATGGCAGCAGCTTTGTCACAGGAGCAGCAGTAGCAGATGGAAAGCAGCTCATATCCATGGGGCCACCTACCAACAGAGGGGGCTACTTACCTCAGCAGGTAAAGATCAAATCAGCCTTGGCCTGAAAGTTTAAACTGGTACACGGATGGCAGTGGCCTCATGGTTAAAGGTAAGCGGAAGGCGGGGACAGCAGTGCAGCAGTGGACAAAAAGCAGGTGATCTAGGCCAGCAGCCTCCCTAAAGGGACTTCAGCCCAGAAAGCTGAACTTGTGGTTTTGATACAAGCTTTATAAATGACACTGACAGCAGGTATGCTTTTGCCACTGTATGGAACAATACAAACAAAGAAAGCTGTTGACATTTGCAGAAGACGTTCTCAATATGGATAAATGAGACTGCTCACATAGTCATCAAGAAGATTATTAAAGAAAATTTTTCCAAGGTTCAGAGTGCCAAAGGCAATAGTGTCAGATAATGGCCCTGCTTTGTTGCCCAGGTAAGTCAGGGTGTGGCCAAGCATTTAGAGGTCAAATAAAAATTACATTGTGTGTATAGACCTCAGAGCTCAGGATAGATAAAAATTAGTCTAAAACTCTAAGACAGACCTTGATAAAATTAATCGTGGAGACTGGCATGGACTTGGTGTTCCTTCCCTATGCCCTATTTCTTGATTCAGTTTTACTCTGTTTAAGATCCTTTATGAGACTCCTATGCCCATCACTGTCTTAACCTATGTTGTTAAACTAGCTATTGAGACTGACGGTAAAGACTGGGTGACCCTCCTTCCCTTTGTGCTTCTCAGAGTCCGAAACACACCTGGACGTTTCGGTCTTACTTCTTATAAAATTCTACATGGGGGACCGCCCCCCCTTGACTAAGTCTAGCAGGATATTGGATCCCTGTGTTGACTCTTTCTACACCCTGCTCTGTTGCCCAGCTCCAGCAAACAGACCCAACGACTAAAAAGAAAAAGATGGGGAGCCCCGAGGATGACCTAATTGGAATCCCATTCCCAGATCACAGCAGCGAGCTCCTGAGCTGCCTAAACGAGCAGCGCCAGCTGGGTCATCTGTGCGACCTCACCATCAGGACACAGGGTTTTGAGTACCAAACCCACAGGGCTGTGCTGGCTGCCTGTAGCCACTACTTCAAGAGGCTCTTTACAGAAGAGAGAGAGAGAACAGTAATAAAAACAGAGAGTGTTGAAACGGCTTCTGGGGGAGCAAAAGCCAGTGTGTGTGAGCTGAACTTTGTAGGGCCGGAGGCCCTAAGTGCCCTGCTCGAGTTTGCTTACACAGCCACACTGACCACCAGCAACGCCAATGTGCCGGCTGTACTCCAAGCTGCTCGGCTACTGGAAATCCCATGTGTCGTCACTACTTGCTTGGAGATTTTGCAAGGCAGTGGACTGGAAGCCCCCAGCCCAGATAAAGATGACTGTGAGCGAGCCCGACAGTACCTGGAGGCTTTTGCCACTGCCACCCCCACAGCCTCAACCTCAAAAATGCTCAACCCACCAGGCTACGGGCTGGCCCAGAGTAACGAACCTCCACTATCATCAGAAGAGCTGGGCTCAGATGAAGATCTCATTGACCCTGACCTGAGGGCTTACCTAAGTTCGCTGCACCAGGATGCCCTGACACCAGGCCTAAATGACCAAAACAAGCTAGTGCCTAAACGCCTTTCACAGATGCCCCAAGAGTGCCCAGTCTGTCACAAGATAATCCACGGGGCAGGCAAACTGCCTCGGCACATAAGGACCCACAATGGTGAAAAGCCTTTTGCCTGTGAGGTCTGCGGTATCCGCTTCACCAGGAATGATAAGCTGAAGATCCACATGCGAGAGCACACAGGAGAGCGACCCTACTCATGCCCCCACTGTCCAGCCCGCTTCCTGCATAACTACGACCTCAAAAACCATATGCATCTGCACACAGGGGGCCGGCTCTATGAATGCCACCTGTGCCACAAGGCCTACGCTAAGGAAGGCCATCTACAGCGCCATCTAAAAAATCAGAACTACCACAAAAATAATGTGGCCATCTCATCCCCTGCTGGACACGACCTCCCCAATGGCCACATAGACTAAGAGCTTTCTTAAGTTTTAGAACTAATCCTAATATGACTCAATCCTGTTGGTTATGTACAGCTATGGATGTTGATCTTAGAACTATAAAACGGTCTATTTTTGACTTCCCTGTCCAAAGTGATGTTACAAAACAGAAAGAGATTGGACTCTGTGGAGGGGGATAAATGCAGGACTCGCTCTAAGATTAGAGCTATTCACTAAAAGAAGGGGGGAATGAAAGAAGAAAAGCTGAACTCTCCATGAACTCTCCAACTCAGAGTTCTCTTACCCCTCCCATCTAGAGGTTGTTCCCGGAACACACCTGAACTTTTTACCTCAGAGTACATTCTTGAACTCTTCACCCCAGAGTCCGACCCCTCCCAAGTGAGAACGGTTCCAGGAGCATTTCTGAGATAAGGGTCTCCTGGAGCGAACTCAGTCCAACCCCTCCTAACTGAAGACTGTTCCAAGAACATTTTTGAGATAGGGGCCTCCTGGTACTACCCCAGAATGTTCCAATAGATCGAGTACATTGCCAAAATATAGGACACGACCCCTTGGTTATGTAAAGCTCCTTGGCAGAACACCTTGGTGACGTAAAACTTGTACTTTTCTCCTTACCCTTCTCCTATAAAAGCCTGTGACAAGTCTGGGCCAATTGCCGAATCTCCTCTGCACCTTGCTGGCTGCATGAGTTTCGACCCCAGATATCTGGTATATGTGCTTTTTGTGTGCTTTCTTGTCGTTGCTGTATTAAATCTTACTCTCTATACATCTTAAGTTCAGTCTCAGTGTCTTCTTGGGTGCGCGGCTGACCCGAGGCTTGAGTAAGTGCCTCCCTTTGGGAGTCCTGGAGTCTTTCACTACCAGCAACAAAATGGTGGACCATCTCCAGTTCGAGGAGATCAGACAGACAGACAAACAGAGAGACAGACAGACAGACAAAGATAAGGATGGCAGCCCTGCCTGGTCTTTCTTTCTTTCTTATCCTTTTTAAAAAATGTTTATTTATTTATTTATTTATTTATTTATTTATTTATTTATTAGATATAAGTACACTGTAGCTATCTTCAGATACTCCAAAAGAGGGTGTCAGATTCTGGAGAATCTAAATCCCTCTTATGGTCTGCATATGATGTACATAAACACAGCCTCACATATACTTCTAAAAATTTAAAGATGGGTGGGGCCACAGAAAGGGATCAACAATTAACAGCATTGTCTCCTCTTCGAGAGAACCTTGGATAAACTACCAGCAACTATATGGTGGCCCATCTCCAGTTCCAGGGTATCAGACAGACAGACAGACAGACAGAGATAAGAATGGAGGCCTGCCTGGTCTTTCTTTCTTTCTTATACTTTTAAAAAAAATGTTTATTTATTTATTTATTTATTTATTACATATAAGTACACTGTAGCTGTCTTCAGACACTCCAGAAGAGGGTGCCAGATTCTGGAGAATCTAAATCCCTCTTATGGTCTGCATATGATGTACATAAACACAGCCTCACATATACTTCTAAAAATTTAAAGATGTGTGGGGGCACTGAAAGGGCTCAAAAATTAACAGCATTGTCTCCTATAACAGAGAACCTGGGATCAACTACCAGCAACTATATGGTGGCCCATCTCCAGTTCCAGGGGATCAGGCAGACAAAGAGACAGACAGACAAGGGTGGCAGTCCTACCTGGTTTTTCTTTCTTTCTTATCCTTTTTAAAAAATGTTTATTTATTTATTTATGTATTTATAAGATATAAGTACACTGTAGCTGTCTTCAGACACTCCAGAAGAGGGTGTCAGATTCTGGAGAATATAAATCCCTCTTATGGTCTGCATATGATGGACATAAACACAGATTCACATACACTTCTAAACATTTAAGATGGGTGGGGCCACTGAAAGGGCTCAACAATTAACAGCATTGTCTCTTCTTCCAGAAAACCTGGGATCAACTACCAGCAACTATATGGTGGCCCATCTCCAGTTCCAGGGGATCAGACAGACAGACAGACAGACAGAAATAAGGAGGGCAGGCCTGCCTGGTTTTTCTTTCTTTCTTATCCTTTTAAAATAATGTTTATTTATTTATTTATTTATTTATGTATTTATTAGATATAAGTACACTGTAGTTGTCTTCAGACACTCCAGAAGAGGGTGTCAGATTCTGGAGAATCTAAATCCCTCTTATGGTCTGCATATGATGTACATAAACACAGCCTAACATATACTTCTAAAAATTTAAAGATAGGTGGAGCCACTGAAAGGGCTCAACAATTAACAGCATTGTCTCTTCTTCCAGAGAACCTGGGATCAACTAACAGCAACTATATAGTGGCCAATCTCCAGTTCCAATGGATCAGACAGACAGACAGACTGACAGAGATAAGGATGGAGGCCTGCCTGGTCTTTCTTTCTTTCTTATACTTTTAAAAAATGTTTATTAATTTAAGTATGTATTTATTAGATATAAGTACACTTTAGCTGTCTTCAGACACTCTAGAAGAGGGTGTAATCTTCTGGGTAATCTAAATCCCTCTTATGGTCTGCATATGATGTACATAAACACAGCCTCACATATACTTCTAAAAATTTAAAGAAGTGTGGGCCCACTGAAAGGGCTCAACAATTAACAGCATTGTCTCCTCTTCCAGAGATCCTTGGATGAACTACAAGCAACTATATGGTGGCCCATCTCAAGTTCCAGGGGATAAGACAGACAGACAGACAGACAGAGATAAGGATGGCAGGCCTGCCTGATTTTTCTTTATTTCTTATCCTTTTTAAAAAATGTTCATTTATTTATTTATTTATTCATTTATTTATTTATTTATTTATTTATGTATTTATTAGATATAAGTACACTGTAGCTGTCTTCAGACTCTCCAGAAGAGGGTGTCAGATTCTGGAGAATCAATATCCCTCTTATGGTCTGCATATGCTGTACATGAACACAGCCTCACATATACTTCTAAAAATTTAAAGATGGGTGGGGCCACTGAAAGGGCTCAACAATTAACAGCATTGTCTCCTCTACCAGAGAACCTGGGATCAACTACCAGGAACTATATGGTGGCCCATCTCCAGTTCCAGGGGATCAGACAGACAGACAGACATACAGACAGATAGAGTTAAGGATGGAAGGCCTACCTGGTCTTTCATTCTTTCTTATCCTTTTTAAAAAATGTTTATTAATTTAAGTATGTATTTATTAGATATAAGTACACTGTAGCTCTCTTCAAACACTCCCGAAGAGGGTGTCAGATTCTGGAGAATCTATATCCCTCTTATGGTCTGCATATGATGTACATGAACACAGCCTCACATATACTTCTAAAAATTTATAGATGGGTGGGGCCACTGAAAGGGCTCAACAATTAACAGCACTGACTCCTCTTCCAGAGAACATGGGATCAACTACCAGCATTTATATGGTGGCCCATCTCTAGTTCCAGGGGAACAGACAGACAGACAGACAAGGATGGCAGGCTTGCCTGGTCTCTCTTTCTTTATTATCCTTTTTTAAAAATGTTTATTTGTTTATTTATGAATTTATTAGATATAAGTACACTGTAGCAGTCTTCAGACACTCTAGAAGAGTGTGTCATCTTCTGGAGAATCTAAATCCCTCTTATGGTCTGCATATGATGTACATAAACACAACCTCACATATACTTCTAAAAATGTAAAGATGGGTGAGCCCACTGAAATGACTCAACAATTAACAGCATTGTCTCTTCTTCCAGAGAACGTGGGATAAACTACCAGCAACTATATGGTGGCCCATTTCAAGTTCCAGGGGATAAGACAGACATACAGACAGACAGAGATAAGGATGGCAGGCCTGCTTGATTTTTCTTTCTTTCTTATCCTTTTTAAAAAAGGTTTATTTATTTATTTATTTATTTATTTATTAGATATAAGTAACTGTAGCTGTCTTCAGGCACTCCAGAAGAGGGTGTCAGATTCTGGAGAATCTATATCCCTCCTATGGTCTGCATATGATGTACATGAACACAGCCTCACATATACTTCTAAAAATTTAAAGATGGGTGGGGCCACTGAAAGGACTCAACAATTAACAGCATTGTCTCCTCTTCCAGAGAACCTGGAATCAACTACCATCAACTATATGGTGGCTCATCTCCAGTTCCAGGGTATCTGACAGATAGACAGACAGACAGACAGACAGACATGGTGGCAGGCCTGCCTGGTCTTTCTTTCTTTCTTATACTTTTTAAAAAATGTTTATTTATTTATTTATGTATTTATTAGATATAAGTACACTGAAGCTGTCTTCAGACACTCTAGAAGAGGGTGTCATATTCTGGAGAATCTAAATCCCACTTATGGTCTGCATATGATGTACATAAACACGGCCTCACATATACTTCTAAAAATTTAGAGATGTGTGGGCCCACTGAAAGGGCTCAACAATTAAAATCATTGTCTCCTTTTCCAGAGAACCTGGGATCAACTACAAGCAACTCTATGGTGGCCCATCTCCAGTTCCAGAGGATCAGACAGACAGACAGACAGACAGACAAGGATGGCAGGCTTGCCTGGTTTCTCTTTCTTTATTATCCTTTTTTAAAAATGTTTATTTGTTTATTTATGAATTTATTTGATATAAGTACACTGTAGCAGTCTTCAGACACTCTAGAAGAGTGTGTCATCTTCTGGAGAATCTAAATCCCTCTTATGGTCTGCATATGATGTACATAAACACAACCTCACATATACTTCTAAAAATGTAAAGATGGGTGAGCCCACTGAAATGTCTCAACAATTAACAGCATTGTCTCTTCTTCCAGAGAACGTGGGATAAACTACCAGCAACTATATGGTGGCCCATTTCAAGTTCCAGGGGATAAGACAGACATACAGACAGACAGAGATAAGGATGGCAGGCCTGCTTGATTTTTCTTTCTTTCTTATCCTTTTTAAAAAAGGTTTATTTATTTATTTATTTATTTATTCATTTATTTATTTATTTATTTATTTATTAGATATAAGTACACTGTAGCTGTCTTCAGGCACTCCAGAAGAGGGTGTCAGATTCTGGAGAATCTATATCCCTCCTATGGTCTGCATATGATGTACATGAACACAGCCTCACATATACTTCTAAAAATTTAAAGATGGGTGGGGCCACTGAAAGGACTCAACAATTAACAGCATTGTCTCCTCTTCCAGAGAACCTGGAATCAACTACCATCAACTATATGGTGGCTCATCTCAAGTTCCAGGGTATCTGACAGATAGACAGACAGACAGATAGACAGACATGGTGGCAGGCCTGCCTGGTCTTTCTTTCTTTCTTATACTTTTTAAAAAATGTTTATTTATTTATTTATGTATTTATTAGATATAAGTACACTGAAGCTGTCTTCAGACACTCTAGAAGAGGGTGTCATATTCTGGAGAATCTAAATCCCTCTTATGGTCTGCATATGATGTACATAAACACGGCCTCACATATACTTCTAAAAATTTAGAGATGTGTGGGCCCACTGAAAGGGCTCAACAATTAAAATCATTGTCTCCTTTTCCAGAGAACCTGGGATCAACTACAAGCAACTCTATGGTGGCCCATCTCCAGTTCCAGAGGATCAGACAGACAGACAGACAGACAGACAAGGATGGCAGGCTTGCCTGGTTTCTCTTTCTTTATTATCCTTTTTTAAAAATGTTTATTTGTTTATTTATGAATTTATTTGATATAAGTACACTGTAGCAGTCTTCAGACACTCTAGAAGAGTGTGTCATCTTCTGGAGAATCTAAATCCCTCTTATGGTCTGCATATGATGTACATAAACACAACCTCACATATACTTCTAAAAATGTAAAGATGGGTGAGCCCACTGAAATGTCTCAACAATTAACAGCATTGTCTCTTCTTCCAGAGAACGTGGGATAAACTACCAGCAACTATATGGTGGCCCATTTCAAGTTCCAGGGGATAAGACAGACATACAGACAGACAGAGATAAGGATGGCAGGCCTGCTTTATTTTTCTTTCTTTCTTATCCTTTTTAAAAAAGGTTTATTTATTTATTTATTCATTTATTTATTTATTTATTTATTTATTAGATATAAGTACACTGTAGCTGTCTTCAGGCACTCCAGAAGAGGGTGTCAGATTCTGGAGAATCTATATCCCTCCTATGGTCTGCATATGATGTACATGAACACAGCCTCACATATACTTCTAAAAATTTAAAGATGGGTGGGGCCACTGAAAGGACTCAACAATTAACAGCATTGTCTCCTCTTCCAGAGAACCTGGAATCAACTACCATCAACTATATGGTGGCTCATCTCAAGTTCCAGGGTATCTGTCAGATAGACAGACAGACAGATAGACAGACATGGTGGCAGGCCTGCCTGGTCTTTCTTTCTTTCTTATACTTTTTAAAAAATGTTTATTTATTTATTTATGTATTTATTAGATATAAGTACACTGAAGCTGTCTTCAGACACTCTAGAAGAGGGTGTCATATTCTGGAGAATCTAAATCCCTCTTATGGTCTGCATATGATGTACATAAACACGGCCTCACATATACTTCTAAAAATTTAAAGATGTGTGGGCCCACTGAAAGGGCTCAACAATTAAAAGCATTGTCTCCTTTTCCAGAGAACCTGGGATCAACTACAAGCAACTCTATGGTGGCCCATCTCCAGTTCCAGAGGATCAGACAGACAGACAGACAGACAGAGATAAGGATGGCAGTCCTGCCTGGTCTTTCTTTCTTTCTTATCCTTTTTAAAAAATGTTTGTTTATTTATTTATTTATTTATTTATTTATTTATTTATTTATTTATTAGATATAAGTACACTGTAGCTATCTTCAGACACTCCAGAAGAGGGTGTCAGATTCTGGAGTATCGATATCCCTCTTATGGTCTGCATATGATGTACATAAACACAGCCTCACATATACTTCTAAAAATTAAAATATGTGTGGGGCCACTTAAAGGTCTCAACAATTAACAGCATTGTCAACTCTACCAGAGATCCTGGGATCAACTACCAGCAACTATATGGTGGCCCATCTCCAGTTCCAGCTGATCAGACAGACAGACAGACAGACAAGGATAATGATGGCAGGCCTACCTGGTCTTTCTTTCTTTCTTATCCTTTTTAAAAAATGTTTATTCATATATTTATGTATTTATTAGATATAAGTACAATGTAGCTGTCTTCAAACAATCAAGAAGAGGGTGTCAGATTCTGGAGAATCTAAATCCCTCTTATGGTCTGCATATGATGTACATAAACACAGCCTCAACTTTACTTCTAAAAATTTAAAGATGGGTGGGGCCACTGAAATGGCTCAACAATTAACAGCATTGTCTCCTCTTCCAGAGAGCCTGGGATCAACTTCCAGCAACTATATGGTGGCCCATCTCCAGTTCCAGGGTATCAAACAGACAGACAGACAGACAGAGTTAAGGATGGAGGCCTGCCTGGTCTTTCTTTCTTTCTTATCCTTTTTAAAAATATTTATTTTTTATATATGTATTCATTAGATATAAGTAAACTGTATCTGTTTCAGACACTCCAGAAGAGGTTGTCAGATTCTGGAGAATCTAAATCCCTCTTATGTTCTGAATATGATGTACATAAACACAGCCTCACATATACTTCTAAAAATTAAAAATGGGTGGGGCCACTGAAAGGGCTCAACAATTAATAGCATTGTCTCCTCTTCCAGAGAACCTGGGATCAACTACCAGCTCCTACAAGGTGGACCATCTCCAGTTCCAGGGGATCAGACAGACAGACAGACAGACAGAGATAATGATGGCAGGCCTGCCTGGTCTTTCTTTCTTTCTTATCCTTTTTAAAAAATATTTATTTATTTATTTATTTATTTATTTATTTATTTATTTATTTATTTCTTAGATATAAGTACACTGTAGCTGTCTTCAGACACTCCAGAGGAGGGTGTCAGATTCTGGAGAATGTAAATCCCTCTTATGGTCTGCATAGGATGTACATAAACACAGCCTCACATATACTGAGCTGAGTTGTCACAGGCCAACTGCTGGAATTTCTGAGTACCACCTAGAGAGAGAAAAGCTATGCTGTGGTTTCTTAATTTATGTATTTTATTATTTCAATTTGTTGTTTTGTTTTGTTTTATTTGTTTTTAGAGAAGTCCTCAGTCTGTAGCTCTGGCTGACCCAGGACTGCCTACTTGTGTTAATTAGGGTTTCACAGCTGAGAACAGACACCAAGAGCAAGGTAAGGCTTAGAAAACCCTACATTCAATGGTGGCTCAAGCTCTTAATGAGAGCACTCTGTAGGTAGAGGCAGTCAGTTTCTGAGTTCGAGGCCACCCTGGTGAAAGACAGGGCTAGGGTAGGGGCTAGGGTGAGGAAAGAAAGAAAGAAAGAAAAAGTTTTTATAAAAGTTTTATAAAAAGTGTTAAAGTTTTTAAAAATTAAAAAAAAAAAATACCAGATCACCATCACACAGCATTGGCTGTCTTCAGGTGTATCCTTTCAGCCTCCAAAACCAAAAACAATGGCTGGCTGTCTTCAGGTGTATCCTATTCTCGAGTCTTATTTCCAACCTTAGAGCTGGGCTGAGCTGCCTCATTATGTAATTGCAAACCTTCCTTGGTTTGTCTTTTCCATTTCTAAGACTAACAGGCCTTTTTCTATTTATTGAATATGCTCATGACTGTCCTTTAGATATAGTAAATATAACTGTTGCTTATAAAACTTGTTTTCTAGGAATTTTTAAAGGGCAATGGCAGAGTTTATTTATAAAAAAATATTTTGCATTTATTTATTTGTGTGAGTGATGAAGCTCAGGTCTTCAAACTCGTCAGGAGGTATGATTACCCCCCCTCTCTCTCAACCCCTCTCTCTCCTCTCTCAATGATTGTGTAAGAATGATTTGCATGTGTATGCTGTGCCCACAGACTCCAGAACAGAGTATTAGATCCCCTGGAACTGGAGATGGGCCACCATATATAATACTGGTAATTGAGCCCAGGTTCTCTGGAAGAGGAGACAATGCTCTTAATTGTTGAGCCCTCTCTGTAGCCACATCTTTTTTCTTTCTTTTTTTTTTTTTTTGAGTATATGTGAGGCTGTGTTTATATACATCATATGCAGACAATAAGAATGATTTAGATTCTTCAGAATCTGACACCCTCTTCTGGACTGTCTGAAGATAGCTACAGCATACTTAAATATAATAAATAAATAAATCTTTAAAAAGAAAAGGAAAAGTAAAAAAGAAAGATCAGGCCTGCCATATGCGTGTTCATAGAGGAAAATGGAAGAGACCCCAATCTAACCTCAGCAGGGTGCTTCCTTCTGGATGGTAGCTCACAGTTTCATCCCAGCAAGACAGGCAAATCACTGAGTTCAAGTACAGTAAGGTTCAGGACAGCCAAGGTTAGGAAGGAAAAGGATCTATGTTGAGAATACAAACCGACAAAACAACAACTAGGAAAAAGAAGTGACAGTTTAACTTGGGGTAGGGTACCAACAAGAGAAAGCTTTCTGTTACCACTTACAAACACCAGTAGCCTTGCACCCTTCTGCCCAGGTCCCTGCCTTCCTTTCTAGGAATTCTAAGGATGCCATGGGGTGGGGGAATCCAGATTAACTTTTTAAAAACAAAGACTTGGTCTTTGATGTCTATAGGAAGCCCTTCTCAGTGCCTTTAACTACCACTGAACTTTCAGGGCTGTGACTCAACTGTAACAAGGAACAGGGCTAAGAACCTGCAGCCTTTGAAAACAACTATTTTTTTAAAGTGGGGGACACAAATCAGCAGTAGAACCCCTCAGGTTCAGCCATAATACTTGTTAGGGAAAGAGCCTCAATGTCCGGAGCTGAGGTCTAATGGGTGAACTGCTTCAAGCTCTGAGTATCATTGAAAGAAAGAAAAGATATCATGTGGTTGCTTAATTTATTTATTTTATTATTTCTATTTTTTGTTTTCTTTTGTTTTGTTTTAGAAAAGGCCTCAGTCTGTAGCTATGGCTGACCTAGGACAGACTACACGTGTTAATTAGGGTTTCACAGCTGAGAAACAGACCATACCTATGTAAGACTTAGAAAACACAACAATCATTGGTGGCTCGAGGTCTTAATGAGAGCACTCTGGAGGCAGAGGCAGTCAGTTTTTGAGATCGAGGCCAGCCTGGTTAAAGACAGAGATAGGCAGGGCTAGGCAAGGCAGGGCTGGGCTAGGCTAGGCTAGGCAAGGGGCTGGGCTAGTCAAGGCAAGGGACTAGGCTAGGCTACTCAAGGGGCTAGGCAAGACAGACAGACAGAGAGAAAGACAGACAAGGATGGCAGGCCTGCCTGGTTTTTCTTTCTTTCTTATCCCTTTTAAAAAATGTTTATTTATTTATTTATTTATTTATTTATTTATTTATTTATTTATTTATTAGATATAAGTACACTGTAGCTGTCTTCAGACACTCCAGAAGAGGGTGTCAGATTCTGGAGAATCTATATCCCTCTTATGGTCTGCATATAATGTACATAAACACAGCCTCACATTTACTTCTAAAAATTTAAACATGTGTGGGGCCAATGAAAGGGATCAACAATTAACAGCATTGTCTCCTCTTATAGATAACCTGGGATCAACTACCAGCAACTATATGGTGGCCCATCTCCATTTCCAGGGGATCAGACAGACAGACAGACAAGGATGGCAGGCTTGCCTGGTCTCTCTTTCTTTATTATCCTTTTTTAAAAATGTTCATTTGTTTATTTATGAATTTATTAGATATAAGTACACTGTAGCTGTCTTCAGACACTCCAGAAGAGGGTGTCAGATTCTGGAGAATCTAAATCCCTCTTATGGTCTGCATATTCGGTACATAAACACAGCCTCGCATATACTTCTAAAAATTTAAACATGGGTGGGGCCACTGAAAGGGCTCAACAATTAACAGCATTGTCTCCTCTTCCAGAGAACCTGGGATCAACTACAAGCAACTCTATGGTGGCCCATCTCCAGGTCCAGAGGATCAGACAGACAGACAGACAGACAGAGATAAGGATGGCAGGCCTGCCTGGTCTTTCTTTCTTTCTTATCTTTTTAAAAACATGTTTATTTCTTTATTTATGTATTTATTAGATATAAGTACACTGTATCCGTCATAGACACTCCAAAAGACGGTGTCAGATTCTGGAGAATATAAATCCCTCTTTAAGGGTCTGAATATGATGTACATAAACACAGCATCACATTTACTTCTAGAAATTTAAAGATGGGTGGGGCCACTGAAAGGGCTGAACAATTAACAGCATTGTCTCCTCTTCAGAAGACCTGGGATCAACTATCAGCAACAAAATGGTGGCCCATCTCCAGTTCCAGGAGATCAGACAGACAGAAAAACAGAGAGACAGACAGACAGACAAAGATAAGGAGGGCAGCCCTGCCTGGTCTTTCTTTCTTTCTTATCCTTTTAAAAAAATGTTTATTTATTTATTTATTCATTTATTCATTTATTTATTTATTTATGTATTTAAGATATAAGTACACTGTAGCTGTCGTCAGACTCTCCAGAAGACTGTGCATATTCTGGAGAATCTAAATCCCTCTTATGGTCTGCATATGATTTACATAAACACAGCCTCACATATACTTCTAAAAATTTAAAGAAGGGTGGGGCCACTCTAAAAGCTCAACAATTAACAGCATTGTCTCCTCTTCCAGAGTACCTGGGATCAACTACCAGCAACTATATGGTGGCCCATCTCCAGTTCCAGGGGATCATACAGACAGACATACAGACAGTAATAAGGATGGCAGGCCTGCCTGGTCTTTCTTTCTTTCTTATGCTTTTTAAAAAAATGTTTATTTATATATTTATTTATGGATTTATTAGATATTAGTACACTGTAGCTGTCTTCAGACACTCCAGAAGAGGGTGTCAAATTCTGGAATCTAAATCCCTCTTATGGTCTGCATATGATGTACATAAACACAGCCTCACATATACTTCTAAAAATTTAAAGATGTGTGGGGTCACTGAGAGGGCTCAACAATTAACAGCATTGTCTCCTCTTTCAGAGAACCTTGGATCAACTACCAGCAACTATATGGTGGCCCATCTCCAGTTCCAGGGGATCAGACAGACAGACAGACAGACAGAGATAAGGATGGCAGGCCTGCCTGGTCTTACATTCTTTCTTATCCTTTTTCAAAAATGTTTATTTATTTGTTTATTTATTTATTTATTTATTTATTTATTTATTTATTTATTTATTTATTTATTATAAGTACACTGTAGCTGTCTTCAGACACTCCAGTATAGGGTGTCAGATTCTGGAGAATCTAAATCCTCTTATAAACTGAATATGATGTACATAAACACAGCCTCACATATACTTCTAAATATTTAAATAAGTGTGGGGCCACTGAAAGGGCTCAACAATTAACAGCATTGTCTCCTCTTCCAGAGAACCTTGGATCAACTACCAGCAACTATATGGTGGCCCATCTCCAGTTCCCGGGGATCAGATAGACAGACAGACAGACAGACAGAGATATGGATGGCAGGCCTACCTGGTCTTTCTTTCTTTCTTATCCTTTTTAAAAATGTTTATTTATTTATTTATTTATTTATCTATTTATTTATTTGATATAAGTACACTGTAGCTGTCTTCAGACACTCCAGAAGAGGGTGTCAGATTCTGGAGAGTCTAAATCCCTCTTATGGTCTGCATATGATGTACATAAACACAGCCTCACATTTACTACTAAATATTTAAAGATGGGTGGCGCCACTGAAAGGGCTCAACAATTAACAGCATTGTCTCCTCTTCCAGAGAACCTGGGATCAACTACCAGCAATTATTCGTGGCCCATCTCCAGTTCCCAGGGATCAGATTGACAGACAGACAGACAGACAGAGATATGGATGGCAGGCCTGCCTGGTCTTTCTTTCTGTCATATCCTTTTTAAAAAATGTTTATTTTTTTATTTATTTATTTATTTATTTATTTATTTATTTATTTATTTATTAGATATCAGTACACTGTAGCTGTTCAGACACTCCAGAAGAGGGTGTCAGATTCTGGAGAATATAAATCCCTCTTATGGTCTGCATATGATGTACATAAACACAGCCTCACATATACTTCTAAAAATTTAAAGAAGGGTGGGGCCACTCTAAAAGCTCAACAATTAACAGCATTGTCTCCTCTTCCAGAGTACCTGGGATCAACTACCAGCAACTATATGGTGGCCCATCTCCAGTTCCAGGGGATCATACAGACAGACATACAGACAGTGCTAAGGATGGCAGGCCTGCCTGGTCTTTCTTTCTTTCTTATCCTTTTTAAAAAAATGTTTATTTATATATTTATTTATGTATTTATTAGATATAAGTACACTGTAGCTGTCTTCAGACACTCCAGAAGAGTGTGTCAGATTCTGGAGAATCTAAATCCCTCTTATGGTCTGCATATGATGTACATAAACACAGCCTAACATATACTTCTAAAAATTAAAAGATGTGTGGGGCCACTGAAAGGGCTCAAAAATTAACAGCATTGTCTCCTCTTATAGAGAACCTGGGATCAACTACCAGCAACTCTATGGTGGTCCATCTCCAGTTCCAGGGGATCAGACAGACAGACAGACAGACAGTGATAAGGGTGGCAGGCCTGCCTGGTCTTTCTTTCTTTCTTATCCTTTTTTTAAAAAAAATGTTTGTTTATTTATTTATTTAATTATTTATTAGATATAAGTACACTGTAGCTGTTCACACACTGCAGAAGAGGGTGTCAGATTCTGGAGAATCTAAATCCCTCTTATGGTCTGCATATGATGTACATAAACACAGCCTCACATATACTTCTAAAAATTTAAAGAAGGGTGGGGCCACTCTAAAAGCTCAACAATTAACAGCATTGTCTCCTCTTCCAGAGTACCTGGGATCAAATACCAGCAACTATATGGTGGCCCATCTCCAGTTCCAGGGGATCATACAGACAGACATACAGACAGTGATAAGGATGGCAGGCCTGCCTGGTCTTTCTTTCTTTCTTATCCTTTTTAAAAAAATGTTTATTTATATATTTATTTATGGATTTATTAGATATAAGTACACTGTAGCTGTCTTCAGACACTCCAGAAGAGGGTGTCAGATTCTGGAGAATCTAAATCCCTCTTATGGTCTGCATATGATGTACATAAACACAGCCTCACATATACTTCTAAAAATTTAAAGTTGTGTGGGGCCACTGGGAGGGCTCAACAATTAACAGCATTGTCTCCTCTTTCAGAGAACCTGGGATAAACTACCAGCACCTTATGGTGGCCCATCTCCAGTTCCAGTGGATCAGACCGACAGACAGACAGAGAGACAGAGATAAGGATGGCAGGCCTGCCTGGTCTTTCTTTATTTCTTATTCGTTTTAAAAAATGTTTATTTATTTATTTATTCATATATGTATTTATTAGATATAAGTACACTGTAGCCGTCTTCAGACACTCCAGAAGAGGGTGTCAGATTCTAGAGAATCTAAATCCCTCTTATGGTCTGAATATGATGTACATAAACATTGCATCACATATACTTCTAAAAATTAAAAATGGGTGGAGCCACTGAAAGGGCTCAACAATTAACAGCATTGTCTCCTCTTCCAGAGAACCTTGGGATCAACTACCAGCAACTATATGGTGGCCCATCTCCAGTTCCAGGGGATCAGGCAGACAGACAGACAGATAGACAGAGATAAGGATGGCAGGCCTGCCTGGTCTTAGTTTCTTTCTTATCCTTTTTAAAAAATGTTTATTTATTTATTTATTTATGTATTTATTAGAATTAAGTACACTGTAGCTGTCTTCAGACACTCCAGAAGAGGGTGTCAGATTCTGGAGAATCTAAATCCCTCTTATGGTCTGCATATGATGTACATAAACACAGCCTCACATATACTTCTAAATATTTAAAGATGGGCAAGGCCACTGATAGGGCTCAACAATTAACAGCATTGTCTCCTCTTCCAGAACCCTGGGATCAACTACCAGCAACTTTATGGTAGCCCATCTCCAGTTCCAGGGGATCAGACAGACAGACAGACAGACAGACAGAGATAAGGATGGCAGGCCTGCCTGGTCTTACTTTCTTTCTTATCCTTTTTAAAAAATGTTTATTTATTTATTTATTTATTTTTTTATTTATGTATTTATTATATATAAGTACACTGTAGTTGTCTTCAGACACTCCAGTATAGGGTGTCAGATTCTGGAGAATCTAAATCCTCTTATAATCTGAATATGATATACGTAAACACAGCCTCACATATACTTCTAAATATTTAAAGAAGTGTGGGGCCACTGAAAGGGCTCAACAATTAACAGCATTGTCTCCTCTTCCAGAGAACCTTGGATCAACTACCAGCAACTATATGGTGGCCCATCTCCAGTTCCCGGGGATCAGATAGACAGACAGACAGACAGACAGAGATATGGATGGCAGGCCTGCCTTGTCTTTCTTTCCTTCTTATCCTTTTTAAAAAATGTTTATTTATTTATTTATCTATTTATTTATTAGATATAAGAACACTGTAGCTGTCGTCAGACACTCCAGAAGTGGGTGTCAGATTCTGGAGAATCTAAATCCCTCTTATGGTCTGCATATGATGTACATAAACACAGCCTCACATATACTTCTAAATATTTAAAGATGGGTGGCGCCACTGAAAGGGCTCAACAATTAACAGCATTGTCTCCTCCTCCAGAGAACCTGGGATCAACTACCAGCAACTATTCGTGGCCCATCTCCAGTTTCCAGGGATCAGATAGACAGACAGACAGACAGACAGACAGAGATATGGATGGCAGGCCTGCCTGGTCTTTCTTTCTGTCTTATCCTTTTTAAAAAATGTTTATTTATTTATTTATTTATTTATTTATTTATTCATTTATTTATTTATTTATTTATTTATGTATTTAGTAGATATAAATACACTGTAGCTGTTCAGACACTCCAGAAGAGGGTGTCAGATTCTGGAGAATCTAAATCCCTCTTATGGTCTGCATATGATGTACATAAACACAGCCTCACATATACTTCTAAAAATTTAAAGAAGTGTGGGGCTACTCTAAAAGCTCAACAATTAACAGCATTGTCTCCTCTTCCAGAGTACCTGGGATCAACTACCAGCAACTATATGGAGGCCCATCTCCAGTTCCAGGGGATCAGACAGACAGACATACAGACAGTGATAAGGATGGCAGGCCTGCCTGGTCTTTCTTTCTTTCTTATCCTTTTTAAAAAAATGTTTATTTATATATTTATTTATGTATTTATTCGATATAAGTACACTGTAGCTGTCTTCAGACACTCCAGAAGAGGGTGTCAGACTCTGGAGAATCTAAATCCTCTTATAATCTGAATATGATGTACATAAACACAGCCTCACATATACTTCTAAATATTTAAAAAGTGTGGGGCCACTGAAAGGGCTCAACAATTAACAGCATTGTCTCCTCTTCCAGAGAACCTTGGATCAACTACCAGCTACTATATGGTGGCACATCTCCAGTTCCAGGGGATCAGACAGACAGTCAGACAGACAGAGATAAGGATGGCAGGCCTGCCTGGTCTTTCTTACTTTCTTTTCCTTTTTCAAAAATGTTTATTTATTCATTTATTTATTTATTTATTTATTTATTTATTTATTATATATAAGTACACTGTAGCTGTCTTCAGACACTCCAGTATAGGGTGTCAGATTCTGGAGAATCTAAATCCTCTTATAATCTGAATATGATGTACATAAACACAGCCTCACATATACTTTTAAATATTTAAAGAAGTGTGGGGCCACTGAAAGGGCTCAACAATTAACAGCATTGTCTCCTCTTCCAGAGAACCTTGGATCAACTACCAGCAACTATATGGTGCCCCATCTCCAGTTCCCGGGAATCAGATAGACAGACAGACAGACAGACAGATATATGGATGGTAGGCCTGCCTGGTCTTTGTTTCTTTCTTATTCTTTTTAAAAAATGTTTATTTATTTATTTATTTATTTATCTATTTATTTATTAGATATAAGTACACTGTAGCTGTCTTCAGACACTCCAGAAGAGGGTGTCAGATTCTGGAGAATCTAAATGCCTCTTATGGTCTGCATATGATGTACATAAACACAGCCTCACATATACTTCTAAATATTTAAAGATGGGTGGCGCCACTGAAAGGGCTCAACAATTAACAGCATTGTCTCCTCTTCCAGAGAACCAGGGATCAACTACCAGCAACTATTCGTGGCCCATCTCCAGTTCCCAGGGATCAGATAGACAGACAGACAGACAGACAGACAGACAGAGATATGGATGGCAGGCCTGCCTGGTATTTCTTTCTGTCTTATCCTTTTAAAAAAATGTTTATTTATTTATTTATTTATTTATTTATTTATTTATTTATTTATTTATTTATTAGATATAAGTACACTGTAGCTGTTTAGACACTCCAGAAGAGGGTGTCATATTCTTGAGAATCTAAATCCCTCTTATGGTCTGCATATGATGTACATAAACACAGCCTCACATATACTTCTAAAAATTTAAAGAAGGGTGGGGCCACTCTAAAATCTCAACAATTAACAGCATTGTCTCCTCTTCCAGAATACCAGGGATCGACTACCAGCAACTATATGGTGGCCCATCTCCAGTTCCAGGGGATCAGACAGACAGACATACAGACAGTGCTAAGGATGGCAGGCCTGTATGGTCTTTCTTTCATTCTTATCCTTTTTAAAAAAATGTTTATTTATATATTTATTTATGTATTTCTTAGATATAAGTACACTGTAGCTGTCTTCAGACACTCCAGAAGAAGGTGTCAGATTCTGGAGAATCTAAATCCCTCTTATGGTCTGCATATGATGTACATAAACACAGCCTCACATATACTTCTAAAAATTAAAAATGGGTGGGGCCACTGAGAGGGCTCAACAATTAACAGCATTGTCTCCTCTTTCAGAGAACCTGGGATAAAATACCAGCACCTTATGGTGGCCCATCTCCAGTTTCAGTGGATCAGACAGACAGACAGACAGAGAGACAGAGATAAAGATGGCAGGACTGCCTGGTCTTTCTTTATTTCTTATACTTTTTAAAAAATGTTTATTTATTTATTTATTTATGTATTTATTAGATATAAGTACACTGTACCCGTCTTCAGACACTCCAGAAGAGGATGACAGATTCTAGAGAATCTAAATCCCTCTTATGGTCTGAATATGATGTACATAAACACAGCATCACATATACTTCTAAAAATTAAAAATGGGTGGGGCCACTGAAAGAGCTCAACAATTAACAGCATTGTCTCCTCTTCCAGAGAACCTGGGATCAACTACCAGCAACTATAAGGTGGCCCATCTCCAGTTCCAGTGGATCAGACAGACAGACAGACAGACAGACAGAGATAAGGATGGCAGGCCTGCCTGGTCTTACTTTCTTTCTTATCCTTTTTCAAAAATGTTTATTTATTTATTTATTTATTTATTTATTTATTTATTTATTTATTTATTATAAGTACACTGTAGCTGTCTTCAGACACTCCAGTATATGGTGTCAGATTCTGGAGAATCTAAATCCTCTTATAATCTGAATATGATGTACATAAACACAGCCTCACATGTACTTCTAAATATTTAAAGAAGTGTGGGGCCACTGAAAGGGCTCAACAATTAACAGCATTGTCTCCTCTTCCAGAAAACCTTGGATCAACTACCAGCAACTATATGGTGGCCCATCTCCAGTTCCCGGGGATCAGATAGACAGACAGACAGACAGACAGATATATGGATGGCAGGCCTGCCTGGTCTTTCTTTCTTTCTTATCCTTTTTAAAAAATGTTTATTTATTTATTTATTTATTTATCTATTTATTTATTAGATATAACTACACTGTAGCTGTCTTTAGACACTCCAGAAGAGGGTGTCAGATTCTGGAGAATCTAAATCCCTCCTATGGTCTGAATATGATGTACATAAACACAGCCTCACATATACTTCTAAATATTTAAAGATGGGTGGCGCCACTGAAAGGGCTCAACAATTAACAGCATTGTCTCCTCTTCCAGAGAACCTGGGATCAACTACCAGCAACTATTCGTGGCCCATCTCCAGTTCCCAGGGATCAGATAGACAGACAGACAGACAGACAGACAGACAGAGATATGGATGGCAGGCCTGCCTGGTCTTTCTTTCTTTCTTATCCTTTAAAAAAAAATGTTTATTTATATATTTATTTATGTATTTATTAGATATAAGTACACTGTAGCTGTCTTCAGACACTCCAGAAGAGGGTGTCAGATTCTGGAGAATCTAAATCCCTCTTATGGTCTGCATATGATGTACATAAACACAGCCTCACATATACTTCTAAAAATTTAAAGATGTGTGGGGCCACTGAGAGGGCTCAACAGTTAACAGCATTGTCTCCTCTCTCAGAGAACCTGGGATAAACTACAAGCACCTTATTGTGGCCCATCTCCAGTTCCAGTGGATCAGACAGACAGACAGACAGACAGAGAGACAGAGATAAAGATGGCAGGCCTGCCTGGTCTTTCTTTATTTCTTATACTTTTTAAAAAATGTTTATTTATTTATTTATTTATTTATTTATTTATTTATTAGATATAACTACACTGTAGCCGTCTTCAGACACTCCAGAAGAGGGTGTCAGTTTCTAGAGAATCTAAATCCCTCTTATGGTCTGAATATGATGTACATAAACACAGCCTCACATAAACTTAAAAAATTAAAAGGCCACTGAAAGGACTCAACAATGAACAGCATTGTCTCCTCTTCCAGAGAACCTGGGATCAACCTCCAGCACCTACAAAGTGGCCCATCTCCAGTTCCAGGGGATCAGACAGACAGACAGACAGATATAAGGATGGCATGCCTGTCTGGTCTTTCTTTCTTTCATTCTTATCCTTTTTAAAAAATATTTATTTATTTATTTATTTATTTATTTATTTATTTATTTATGTAATTATTAGATATAAGTACACTGTAGCTGTTCAGACACTCCAGTAGAGGGTGTCAGATTCTGGAGAATCTAACTCCCTCTTATGGTCTCCATATGATGTACATAAACACAGCCTAACATATACTTCTAAAAATTAAAAGATCTGTGGGGACACTGAAAGGGCTCAACAATTAACAGCATTGTCTCGTCTTATAGAGAACCTGGGATCAACTACCAGCAACTATATTGTGGTCCATCTCCAGTTCCAGGGGATCAGACAGACAGACATAGAGACAGTGATAAGGATGGCAGGCCTGCCTGGTCTTTATTTTTTTCTTATCCTTTTTAAAAAAATGTTTATTTATATATTTATTTACGTATTTATTAGATATAAGTACACTGTAGCTGTCTTCAGAACTCCAGAAGAGGGTGTCAGATTCTGGAGAATCTAAATACCTCTTATGTCCTGCATATGATGTACATAAACACAGCCTCACATATACTTCTAAAAATTTAAAGATGGGTGGGGCCACTGAGAGGGCTCAACAATTAACAGCATAGTCTCCTCTTTCAGAGAACCTGGGATAAACTACCAGCACCTTATGGTGGCCCATCTCCAGTTCCAGTGGATAAGACAGACAGACAGAGAGACACAGATAAGGATGGCAGGCCTGCCTGGTCTTTATTTCTTATACATTTTTAAAAATGTTTATTTATTTATTTATTTATTTATTTATTTATTTATTTATTAGATAAAAGTACACTGTAGCTGTTCAGACACTCCAGAAGAGGGTGTCAGATTCTGGAGAATCTAAATCCCTCTTATGGTCTGCATATGATGTACATAAACACAGCCTAAGATATACTTCTAAAAATTATAAGATGTGTGCGGCCACTGAAAGGGCTCAACAATTAACAGCATTGTCTCCTCTTATAGAGAACCTGGGATGAACTACCAGCAACTATATGGTGGTCCATCTCCAGTTCCAGGGATCAGACAGACAGACAGACAGACAGTGATCAGGATGGCAGGCCTGCCTGGTTTTTCTTTCTTTCTTATCCTTTTTTAAAAAAAATGTTTGTTTATTTATTTATTTATTTATTTATTTATTAGATATAAGTACACTATAGCTGTACAGACACTCCAAAAGAGGGTGTCAGATTATGGAGAACCTAAATCCCTCTTATCGTCTGCATATGATGTACATAAACACAGCCTCACATATACTTCTAAAAATTTAAAGAAGTGTGGGGCCACTGAGAGCGCTCAACAAGTAACAGCATTGTCTCCTCTTTCAGAGAACCTGGGATAAACTACCAGCACCTTATGGTGGCCCATCTCCAGTTCCAGTGTATCAGACAGACAGACAGACAGAGAGACAGAGATAAGGATGGCAGGCCTGCCTGGTCTTTCTTTATTTCTTATAATTTTTAAAAAATGTTTATTTATTTATTTATTTATTTATTTATTTATTTATTTATTTATTTATGTATTTATTAGATTTAAGTACACTGTAGCCGTCTTCAGACACTCCAGAAGAGGGTGTCAGATTCTAGAGAATCTAAATCCCTCTTATGGTCTGAATATGATGGACATAAACACAGCCTCACATATACTTCTAAAAATTATAAATAGGTGGGGCCACTGAAAGGACTCAACAATTAACAGCATTGTCTCCTCTTCCAGAGAACCTGGGATCAACTACCAGCACCTAAAAGGTGGCCCATCTCCAGTTCCAGGGGATCAGACAGACAGAGAGACAGACAGTGATAAGGATGGCAGGCCTGCCTGGTCTTTCTTTCTTATCCTTTTTTTAAAAAAATGTTTATTTATTTATTTATTTATTTATTTATTTATTTATTTATTTATTTATTTATTATTAGATATAAGTACACTGTAGGTGTTCAGACACTCCAGAAGAGGGTGTCAGATTCTGGAGAATCTAAATCCCTCTTATGGTCTGCATATGATGTAAATAAACACAGCCTCACATATACTTCTAAAAAGTTAAAGAAGGGTGGGGCCACTCTAAAAGCTCAACAATTAACAGCATTGTCTCCTCTTCCAGAGTACCTGGGATCAACTACCAGCAACTATATGGTGGCCCATCTCCAGTTCCAGGGGATCAGACAGAGAGACATACAGACAGTGATAAGGATGGCAGGCCTGCCTGGTCTTTCTTTCTTTCTTATCCTTTTTAAAAAAATGTTTATTTATATATTTATTTATATATTTATTAGATATATGTACACTGTAGCTTCTTACAGACACTCCAGAAGAGGGTGTCAAATTCTGGAGAATCTAAATCCCTCTTATGGTCTGCATATGATGTACATAAACACAGCCTCGCATATACTTCTAAAAATTTAAAGATGTGTGGGGCCACTGAGAGGGCTCAACAATTAACAGCATTGTCTCCTCTTTCAGAGAACCTGGGATAAACTACCAGCACCTTATGGTGGCCCATCTCCAGTTCCAGTGGATCAGACAGACAGACAGACAGACAGAGAGACAGAGATAAGGATGGCAGGCCTGCCTGGTCTTTCTTTATTTCTTATACTTTTTAAAAATTGTGTATTTATTTATTTATTTATTTATTTATTTATTTATGTATTTATTAGATATAAGTACACTGTAGCCGTCTTCAGCAACTCCAGAAGAGGGTGTCAGATTCTAGAGAATCTAAATCCCTCTTATGGTCTGAATATGATGTACATAAACACAGCCTCACATATACTTCTAAAAATTATAAATAGGTGGGGCCACTGAAAGGACTCAACAATTAACAGCATTGTCTCCTCTTCCAGAGAACCTGGGATCAACTACCAGCACCTAAATGGTGGCCCATCTCCAGTTCCAGGGGATCAGACAGAAAGACAGACAGACAGTGATAAGGATGGCAGGCCTGCCTGGTCTTTCTTTCTTTCTTATCCTTTTTTTAAAAAAATGTTCGTTTATTTATTTATTTATTTATTTATTTATTTATTTATTTATTTATTTATTATTAGATATAAGTACACTGTAGCTGTTCAGACACTCCAGAAGAGGGTGTCAGATTCTGGAGAATCTAAATCCCTCTTATGGTCTGCATATGATGTACATAAACACAGCCTCACATATACTTCTAAAAATTTATAGAAGGGTGGGGCCACTCTAAAAGCTCAACAATTAACAGCATTGTCTCCTTTTCCAGAGTACCTGGGATCAACTACCAGCAACTATATGGTGGCCCATCTCCAGTTCCAGGGGATCAGACAGACAGACATACAGACAGTGATAAGGATGGCAGGCCTGCCTGTTCTTTCTTTCTTTCTTATACTTTTTAAAAAAATGTTTATTTATATATTTATTTATGTATTTATTAGATATATGTACACTCTAGCTGCTTTCAGACACTCCAGAAGAGGGTGTCAGATTCTGGAGAATCTAAATCCCTCTTATGGTCTGCATATGATGTACATAAACACAGCCTCGCATATACTTCTAAAAATTTAAAGATGTGTGGGGCCACTGAGAGGGCTCAAGAATTAACAGCATTGTCTCCTCTTTCAGAGAACCTGGGATAAACTACCAGCACCTTATGGTGGCCCATCTCCAGTTCCAGTGGATCAGACAGACAGACAGACAGACAGAGAGACAGAGATAAGGATGGCAGGCCTGCCTGGTCTTTCTTTATTTCTTGTACTTTTTAAAAAATGTTTATTTATTTATTTATTTATTTATTTATTTATTTATTTATTTATGTATTTATTAGATATAAGTACACTGTAGCCGTCTTCAGACACTCCAGAAGAGGGTGTCAGATTCTAGAGAATCTAAATCCGCCTTATGGTCTGAATATGATGTACATAAACACAGCCTCACATATACTTCTAAAAATTATAAATACGTGGGGCCACTGAAAGGACTCAACAATTAACAGCATTGTCTCCTCTTCCAGAGAAACTGGGATCAACTACCAGCACCTAAAATTGGCCCATCTCCAGTTCCAGGGGATCAGACAGACAGACAGACAGACAGAGATAAGGATGGCAGGACTGCCTAGTCTTACTTTCTTTCTTATCCTTTTTAAAAAATGTTTATTTATTTATTTATTTATTTATTTATTTATTTATTTATTATCTATTTATTTATTAGATATAAGTACACTGTAGCTGTCTTTAGACACTCCAGAAGAGGGTGTCAGATTCTGGAGAATCTAAATCCCTCTTATGGTCTGCATATGATGTACATAAACACAGCCTCACATATACTTCTAATTATTTAAAGATGGGTGGGGCCACTGAAAGGGCTCAACAATTAACAGCATTGTCTCCTCTTCCAGAGAACCTGGGATCAACTACCAGCAACTATTCGTGGCCCATCTCCAGTTCCCAGGTATCAGACTGACAGACAGACAGACAGACAGACAGCGATATGGATGTCAGGCCTGCCTGGTCTTTCTTTCTGTCTTATCTTTTTTAAAAAATGTTTATTTTTTATTTATTTATTTATTTATTTATTTATTTATTTATTTATTTATTTATTTATTAGATATAAGTACACTGTAGCTGTTCAGACACTCCAGAAGAGGGTGTCAGATTCTGGAGAATCTAAATCCCTCTTATGGTCTGCATATGATGTACATAAACACAGCCTCACATATACTTCTAAAAATTTAAAGAAGGCTGGGGCCACTCTAAAAGCTCAACAATTAAGAGCATTGTCTCCTCTTCCAGAGAACCTGGGATCAACTACCAGCAACTATATGGTGGCCCATTACCAATTCCTGGGGATCAGATAGACAGACATACAGACATTGATAAGGATGGCAGGCCTGCCTGGTCTTTCTTTCTTTCTTATCCTTTTTAAAAAATGTTTATTTATATATTTATTTATGTATTTATTAGATATAAGTACACTGTAGCTGTCTTCAGACACTCCTGAAGAGGGTGTCAGATACTGGAGAATCTAAATCCCTCTTATGGTCTGCATATGATGTACATAAACACAGCCTCACATATACTTCTAAAAATTTAAAGATGTGTGGGGCCACTGAGAGGTCTCTACAATTAACAGCATTGTCTCCTCTACCTGAGAACCTGGGATCAACTACCAGCAACTATATGGTGGCCCATCTCCAGTTCCAGGGGATCAGGCAGACAAAGAGACAGACAGACAAGAGTGGCAGGCCTCCCTGGCTTTTCTTTCTTTCTTATATTTTTAAAAAATATTTATTTATTTATTTATGTATTTATTAGATATCAGTACACTGTAGCTGTCTTCAGACACTCCAGAAGAGGGTGTCAGATTCTGGAGAATATAAATCCCTCTGATGGTCTGCATATGATGGACATAAACACAGATTCACATACACTTCTAAAAATTTAAGATGGGTGGGGCCACTGAAAGGGCTCAACAATTAACAGCATTGTCTCTTCTTCCAGACAACCTGGGATCAACTACCAGCAAATATATGGTGGCCCAACTCCAGTTCCAGGGGATCAGACAGACAGACAGACAGACAGAGATAAGGATGGCAGTCCTGCCTGATTTTTCTTTCTTTCTTACCCTTTTAAAATAATGTTTATTTATTTATTTATTTATTTATGTATTTATTAGATATAAGTACACTGTAGCTGTCTTCAGACACTTCAGAAGAGGGTGTCATATTCTGGATAATCTAAATCCCTCTTATGGTCTGCATGTGATGTACATAAACACAGCCTCACATATACTTCTAAAAATTAAAGATGGGTGGGCCCACTGAAAGGGCTCAACAATTAACAGCATTCTCTCTTCTTCCAAAGAACGTGGGATCAACTACCAGCAACTATAGGGTGGCCCATCTCAAGTTCCAGGGGATAAGACAGACAGAAGGACAGACAGACAGAGATAAGGATGGCAGGCCTGCCTGATTTTTCTTGCTTTCTTATCCTTTTTAAAAAATGTTTATTTATTTATTTATTTATTCAATTATTCATTTTTTTATTTATTTATGTATTTATTAGATATAAGTACACTGTAGCTGTCTTCAGACTCTCCAGAAGAGGGTGTCAGATTCTGGAGAATCTATATCCCTCTTATGGTCTGCATATGATGTACATGAACACAGCCTCACATACACTTCTAAAAATTTAAGGATGGGTGGGGCCACTGAAAGGGTTCAACAATTAACAGCATTGTCTCCTCTTCCAGAGAACCTGGGACCAACTACCAGCAACTATATTGTGGCCCATCTCCAGTTCCAGGGGATCAGACAGACAGACATATAGACAGTTATAAGGATGGCAGGCCTGCCTGGTCTTTCTTTCTTATCTTTTTAAAAAAAATGTTTATTTATATATTTATTTATGTATTTATTAGATATAAGTACACTGTAGCTGTCTTCAGACTCTCCAGAAGAGGGTGTCATATTCTGGAGAATATAAATCCCTCTTATGGTCTGCATATGATGTACATAAACACAGCCTCACATATACTTCTAAAAATTTAAAGATGTGTGGGCCCACTGAAAGGGCTCAACAATTAACACCATTGTCTCCTCTTCCAGAAAACTTGGGATCAAATACCAGCAACTATATGATGGCCCATCTCAAGTTGCAGGGGATCAGACAGACAGACAGACAGACAGAGATAAGGATGGCAGGCCTGCCTCATTTTTCTTTATTTCTTATCCTTTTTAAAAATGTTTATTTATTTATTTATTCATTTATTCATTTATTCATTCATTTATTTATTTATTTATTTATTTATTTATTTATGTATTTATTAGATATAAGTACACTGTAGCTGTCTTCAGACACTCCAGAAGAGGGTGTCAGACTCTGGAGAATCTATATCCCCCTTATGGTCTGCATATGATGTACATAAACACAGCGTCACATATACTTCTAAAAATTTAAAGATGGGTGGGGCCACTGAAAGGGCTCAACAATTAACAGCATTGTCTCATCTTCAAAAGGACCTGGGATCAACTACCAGCAACTATATTGTGGCCCATCTCCAGTTACAGGGGATCAGACAGACATACATACAGACAGACAGACAAGGATTACAGACCTGCCTGGTTTTTCTTTATTTCTTATACATTTTAAAAATGTTTATTTATTCATATATGTATTTATTAGATATAAGTAAACTGTAGCTGTCTTCAGACACTTTAGAAGAGGGTGTCATATTCTGGAGAATCTAAATCCCTATTATGGTCTGCATATGATGTACATAAACACAGCCTCACATATACTTCTAAAAATTTAAAGAAGTGTGGGGCCACTGAAACGGCTCAACAATTAACAGCATTGTCTCCTCTACCACAGAACCTGGGATCAACTAGCAGCAACTATATGGTGGCCCATCTCCAGTTCCAGGGGATCAGACAGACAGACAGATAGACAGACAAGAATTGTAGGCCTGCCTGGTTTTACTTTCTTTCTTATCCTTTTTAAAAAATGTTTATTATTTATTTATTTATTTATTTATTTATTTATTTATTTATTATATATAAGTACAATGTAGCTGTCTTCAGACACTCCAGAAGAGGCTGTCAGATTCTGGAGAATCTAAATCCCTCTTATGGTCTGCATATGATGTACATAAACACAGCCTCACATATACTTCTAAAAATTTAAAGATGTGTGGGGCCACTGAAACGGCTCAACAATTAACAGCATTGTCTCCTCTACCAGAGAACCTGGGATGAACTACCAGCAACTATATGGTGGCCCATCTCCAGTTGCAGGAGATCAGACAGACAAAGAGACAGACAGACAAGGGTGGCAGGCCTCCCTGGTATTTCTTTCTTTCTTATCCTTTTTAAAAAATGTTTATTTATTTATTTATGTATTTATTAGATATAAGTACAATGTAGCTGTCTTCAAACAATCCAGAAGAGGGTGTCAGATTCTGGAGAATATAAATCCCTCTTATGGTCTGCATATGATGGACATAAACACAGATACACATACACTTCTAAAAATTTAAAGATGAGTGGGGCCACTGAAAGGGCTCAACAATTAACAGCATTGTCTCTTCTTCCAGAGAACCTGGGATCAACTACAAGCAACTATATGGTGGCCCATCTCGAGTTCCAGGGGATCAGACAGACAGACAGACAGACAGACATACAGACAGAGATAAGGAGGGCAGGCCTGCCTGGTCTTTCTTTCTTTCTTATCCTTTTAAAATAATGTTTATTTATTTATTTATTTATGTATTTATTTATTAGATATAAGTACACTGTAGTTGTCCTCAGACACTCCAGAAAAGGGTGTCAGATTCTGGAGAAACTAAATACCTCTTATGGTCTGCATATGATGTACATAAACACAGCCTAACATATACTTCTAAAAATTTAAAGATAGGTGGAGCCACTGAAAGGGCTCAACAATTAACAGCATTGTCTCCTCTTCCAGAGAACCTGGGATCAACTCAGAGCAACTATATGGTGGCCCATCTCCAGATCCAGGGGATCAGAACGACAGACAGACAGACAGACAGACAGACAGACAGACAGACAGACAGAGATAATGATGGTAGGCCTGCCTGGTCTTTCTTTATTTCTTATCCGGTTTAAATAATGTTTATTTATTTATTTATTTATTTATTTATTTATTTATTTATTTATTAGATATAAGTACACTGTAGCTGTCTTCAGACAATCCAGAAGAGGGTGTCAGATTCTGGAGAATCTAAATCCCTCTTATGGTCTGCATATGATGTACATAAACACAGCCTCATATATACTACTAAAAATTTAACGATGGGTGTGGCCACTGAAAGGGCTCAAAAATTAACAGCATTGTCTCCTCTTCCAGAGAACCTGGGATCAACTACCAGCACCTATATGGTGGCCCATCTCCAGTTCGAGGGGATCAGAACGACAGACAGACAGACAGACAGAAAGACAGACAGAGATAAGGATGGCAGGCCTGCCTGGTCTTTCTTTCTTTCCTATCTGGTTTAAATAATGTTTATTTATTTATTTATTTATTTATTTATTTATTTATTTATTTATTTATGTATTTATTAGATAAAAGTACACTGTAGCTGTCTTCAGACACTCCAGTAGAGGGTGTCAGATTCTGGAGAATCTAAATCCTCTTATAATCTGAATATGATGTAAATAAACACAGCCTCACATATACTTGTAAATATTTAAAGAAGTGTGGGGCCACTGAAAGCGCTCAACAACTAACAGCATTGTCTCCTCTTCCAGAGAACTTTGTATCAACTACCAGCAACTATATGGTGGCCCATCTCCAGTTCCAGGGGATCAGACAGACAGACAGACAGACAGAGATAAGGATGGCAGGCCTGCCTGGTCTTACTTTATTTCTTATCCTTTTTAAAAATGTTTATTTATATATTTATTTATTCATTTATTTTTTTATTTATGAATTTTTAATATATAAGTACACTGTAACTGTCTTCAGACACTCCAGTAGAGGGTGTCAGATTCTGTAGAATCTAAATCCTCTTATAATCTGAATATGATGTACATAAACACAGCCTCACATATACTTCTAATTATTTAAAGAAGTGTGGGGCCACTGAAAGGGCTCAACAATTAACAGCATTGTCTCCTATTCCAGAGAAACTTGGATCAACTACCAGCAACTATATGGTGGCACATCTCCAGTTCCCGGGGATCAGATACACAGACAGACAGACAGACAGAGATATGGATGGCAGGCCTGCCTGGTCTTTCTTTCTTTCTTATCCATTTTAAAAAATGTTTATTTATTTATTTATTTATCTATTTATTTATTAGATATAAGTACACTCTAGCTGTCTTCAGACACTCCAGAAGAGTGTGTCAGATTCTGGAGAATCTAAATCCCTCTTATGGTCTGCTTATGATGTACATAAACACAGCCTCACATATACTTCTAAAAATTTAAAGATGTGTGGGGCCACTGAGAGGGCTCAACAATTAACAGGATTGTCTCCTCTACCAGAGAACCTGGGATCAACTACCAGCAACTATATGGTGGCCCATCTCCAGTTCCAGGGTATCAGGCAGACAAAGAGACAGACAGACAAGGGTGGCAGGCCTCCCTGTTTTTTCTTTCTTTCTTATCCTTTTTAAAAAATATTTATTTATTTATTTATGTATTTATGAGATATAAGTACACTGTAGCTGTCTTCAGACACTCTAGAAGAGGGTGTCAGATTCTGGAGAATATAAATCCCTCTTATGGTCTGCATATGATGGACATAAACACAGATTCACATAAACTTCTAAAAATTTAAGATGGGTGGGGCCACTGAAAAGGCTGAACAATTAACAGCATTGTCTCTTCTTCCAGAGAACCTAGGATCAACTACCAGCAACTATATGGTGGCCCATCTCCAGTTCTAGGGGATCAAACAGACAGACAGACAGACAGAGATAAGGAGGGCAGGACTGCCTGGTCTTTCTTTCTTTCTTATCCTTTTAAAAAAATGTTTATTTATTTATTTATGTATTTATTAGATATAAGTACACTGTAGCTGTCTTCAGACACTCCAGAAGAGGGTGTCATCTTCTGGAGAATCTAAATCCCTCTTGTGGTCTGCATATGATGTACATAAACACAGCCTCACATATACTTCTAAAAATTAAACGATGGGTGGGCCCACTGAAAGGGCTCAACAATTAACAGCATTTTCTCTTCTTCCAGAGAACGTGGGATCAACTACCAGCAACTATATGGTGGCCCATTTCAAGTTCCAGGGGATAAGACAGACAGACAGACAGACAGACAGAGATAAGGATGGCAGGCCTGCCTGATTTTTCTTTCTTTCATATCCTTTTTAAAAATGTTTATATATTTATTTATTCATTTATTCATTCATTTATTTATTTATTTATTTATTTATTTATTTATTTATTTATGTATTTATTAGATATAAGTACACTGTAGCTGTTTTTAGAATCTCCAGAAGAGGGTGTCAGATTCTGGAGAATCTATATCCCTCTTATGGTCTGCATATGATGTACATAAACACAGCCTCACATATACTTCTAAAAATTTAAAGATGGGTGGGGCCACTGAAAGGGCTCAACAATTAACAGCATTGTCTCATCTTCCAGAGGACTTGGGATCAACTACCAGCAACTGTATTGTGGCCCATCTCCAGTTCCAGGGGATCAGACAGACATACATACAGACAGACAGACAAGGATTGCAGGCCTGCCTGGTTTTTCTTTCTTTCTTATACATTTTAAAAATGTTTATTTTTTTATATATGTATTTATTAGATATAAGTACACTGTAGCTGTCTTCAGGCACTTCAGAAGAGGGTGTCATATTCTGGAGAATCTAAATGCCTCTTATGGTCTGCATATGATGTTCATAAACACAGCCTCACATATACTTCTAAAAATTTAAAGATGTGTGGGGCCACTGAAACGGCTCAACAATTAACAGCATTGTCTCCTCTACCAGAGTACCTGGGATCAACTAGCAGCAACTATATGGTGGCCCATCTCCAGTTCCAGGGGATCAGACAGACAGACAGACAGACAGACAAGGATTGCAGGCCTGACTGGTTTTACTTTCTTATCCTTTTTAAAAAATGTTTATTTATTTATTTATGTATTTATTAGATATAAGTACACTGTAGCTGTCTTCAGACTCTCCAGAAGAGGGTGTCAGATTCTGGAAAATCTATATCCCTCTTATGGTCTGCATATGATGTACATGATCACAGCCTCACATATACTTCTAAAAATTTAAAGATGGGTGGGCCCACTGAAAGGGCTCAACAATTAACACCATTGTCTCCTCTTCCAGAGAACGTGGGATCAAATACCAGCAACTATATGGTGGCCCATCTCAAGTTGCAGGGGATCAGACAGACAGACAGACAGACAGACAGAGATAAGGATGGCAGTCCTGCCTGATTTTTCTTTCTTTCATATCCTTTTAAAAATGTTTATTTATTCATTTATTTATTTATTTATTTATTTATTTATTTATTAGATATAAGTACACTGTAGCTGTCTTCAGACTCTCCAGAAGAGGGTGTCAGATTCTGGAGAATCTATATCCCTCTTATGGTCTGCATATGATGTACATAAACACAGCCTCACATATACTTCTAAAAATTTAAAGATGGATGGGGCCACTGAAAGGGCTCAACAATTAACAGCATTGTCTCATCTTCCAGAGGATCTTGGATCAACTACCAGCAACTATATTGTGGCCCATCTCCAGTTCCAGGGGATCAGACAGACATACATACAGACAGACAGACAAGGATTGCAGGCCTGCCTGGTTTTTCTTTCTTTCTTATACATTTTAAAAATGTTTATTTTTTTATATATGTATTTATTAGATATAAGAACACTGTAGCTGTCTTCAGGCACTTCAGTAGAGGGTGTCAGATTCTGGAGAATCTAAATGCCTCTTATGGTCTGCATATGATGTACATAAACACAGCCTCACATATACTTCTAAAAATTTAAAGATGTGTGGGGCCACTGAAACGGCTCAACAATTAACAGCATTGTCTCCTCTACCAGAGTACCTGGGATCAACTAGCAGCAACTATATGGTGGCCCATCTCCAGTTCCAGGGGATCAGACAGACAGAGAGACAGACAGACAAGGATTGCAGGCCTGCCTGGTTTTACTTTCTTTCTAATCCTTTTAAAAAAATGTTTATTTATTTATTTATTTATTTATTTATTTATTTATTTATTTATGCATTTCTTAGATATAAGTACACTGTAGCTGTCTTCAGACACTCCAGAAGAGGGTGTCAGATTCTGGAGAATCTAAATCCCTCTTATGGTCTGCATATGATGTACATAAACACAGCCTCACATATACTACTAAAAATTTAACGATGGGTGGGGCCACTGAAAGTGCTCAACAATTAACAGCATTGTCTCCTCTTCCAGAGAACCTGTGATCAACTACCAGCACCTATATGTTGGCCCATCTCCAGTTCCAGATGATCAGAACGACAGACAGACAGACAGACAGATATAAGGATGGTAGGCCTGCCTGGTCCTTCTTTTTTCTTATCCGGTTTAAATAATGTTTATTTATTTATTTATTTATTTATTTATTTATTTATTTATTTATTTATTAGATATAAGTACACTGTAGCTGTCTTCAGACACTCCAGAAGAGGGTGTCAGATTCTGATGAATCTAAATCCCTCTTCTGGTCTGCATATGATGTACATAAACACAGCCTCACATACACTTCTACAAATTTAAAGATGGGTAGGGCCACTGATAGGGTTCAACAATTAACAGCATTGTCTCCTCTTCCAGAGAACCTTGGATCAACTACCAGCAACTATATGGGGGACCATCTCCAGTTCCAGGGGATCAGACAGACAGAGAGACAGACAGACAGAGATAAGGATGGCAGGCCTGCCTGGTCTTACTTTCTTTCTTATCCTTTTTAAAAAATGTTTGTTTATTTATTTATTTATTTATTTATTTATTTATTTATTTATTATATATAAGTACACTGTAGCTGTCTTCAGACACTCCAGTAGAGGGTGTCAGATTCTGGATAATCTAAATCCTCTTATAATTTGAATATGATGTACATAAACACAGCCTCACATATAGTTCTAAATATTGAAAGAAGTGTGGGGTCACTGAAAGGGCTCAACAATTAATAGCATTGTCTCCTCTTCCAGAGAACCTTGGATCAACTACCAACAACTATATGGTGGCCCATCTCCAGTTTCCGGGGATCAGATAGACAGACAGACAGACAGACAGACAGCGATATGGATGGCAGGCCTGCCTGGTCTTTCTTTCTTTCTTATTCTTTTTAAAAAATATTTATTTATTTATTTATCTATTTATTTATTAGATATAAGTTCACTGTAGCTGTCTTCAGACACTCCAGAAGAGGGTGTCAGATTCTGGAGAATCTATATCCCTCTTATGGTCTGCATATGATGTACATAAATACAGACTCACATTTTCTTCTAAAAATTTAAAGATGGATGGGGCCCCAGAAATGGCTCAACAATTAACAGCATTGCCTCCTCTTCCAGAGAACCTTGGATAAACTACCAGCAACTATATGGTGGCCCATCTCCAGTTCCAGGGTATCAGACAGTCTGACAGAGAGACAGAGATAAGGATGGAGGCCTGCCTGGTCTTTCTTTCTTTCTTATACTTTTAAAAAAATGTTTATTTATTTATTTATTTATTTATTTATTTATTTATTTATTTATTTATTTATTTATTTATTAGATATAAGTACACTGTAGCTGTCATCAGACACTCTAGAAGAGGGTGTCATCTTCTGCAGAATCTAAATCCCTCTTATGGTCTGCATATGATGTACATAAACACAGCCTCACATATACTTCTAAAAATTTAAAGATGTGTGGGGCCACTGAGAGGGCTCAACAATTAACAGCATTGTCTCCTCTACCAGAGAACCTGGGATCAACTACCAGCAACTATATGGTGGCCCATCTCCAGTTCCAGGGGATCAGGCAGACAAAGAGACAGACAGACAAGGGTGGCAGGCCTCCCTGGTTTTTCTTTCTTTCTTTTCCTTTTTAAAAAATGTTTATTTATTTATTTATGTATTTATTAGATATAAGTACACTGTAGCTGTCTTCAGACACTCCAGAAGAGGGTGTCAGATTCTGGAGAATATAAATCCCTCTTATGGTCTGCATATGATGTACATAAACACAGCCTCACATATACTTCTAAAAATTTAAAGAAGGGTGGGGCCACTCTAAAAGCTCAACAATTAACAGCATTGTCTCCTCTTCCAGAGTACCTGGGTTCAACTACCAGCAACTATATGGTGGCCCATCTCCAGTTCCAGGGGATCAGACAGACAGACATACAGACAGTGATAAGGATGGCAGGCCTGACTGGTCTTTATTTCTTTCTTATCCTTTTTTTAAAAAAAATGTTTATTTATTTATTTATTTATTTATTTATTTATTTATTTATTTATTTATTAGATATAAGTACACTGTAGCTGTTCAGACACTCCAGAAGAGGGTGTCAGATTCTGGAGAATCTAAATCCCTCTTATTGTCTGCATATGATGTACATAAACACAGCCTCACATATACTTCTAAAAATTTAAAGAAGGGTGGGGCCACTCTAAAAGCTCAACAATTAACAGCATTGTCTCTTCTTCCAGAGGACCTGGGATCAACTACCAGCAACTATATTGTGGCCCATCTCAAGTTCCAGGGGATAAGACAGACATACAGACAGACAGACAGACAAGGATTGCAGGCCTACCTGGTTTTTCTTTCTTTCTTATACATTTTAAAAATGTTTATTTATTTATATATGTATTTATTAGATATAAGTACACTGTAGCTATCTTCAGACACTTCAGAAGTGGGTGTCATATTCTGGAGAATCTAAATCCCTCTTATGGTCTGCATATGGTGTACATAAACACAGCCTCACATATACTTCTAAAAAGTTAAAGATGTGTGGGGCCACTGAAACGGCTCAATAATTAACAGCATTGTCTCCTCTTCCAGACAATGTGGGATCAACTATCAGCAACTATATGGTCGCACATCTACAGTTCCAGGGGTTCAGACAGACAGACAGACAGACAAGGATTGCAGGCCTGCCTGGTTTTATTTTCTTTCTTATCCTTTTTAAAAAATGTTTATTTATTTATTTATTTATTTATTTATTTATTTATTTATTTATTTATGTATTTATTATATATAAGTACACTGTAGCTGTCTTCAGACACTCCAGAAGAGGGTGTCAGATTCTGGAGAATCTAAATCCCTCCTATGGTCTGCATATGATGTACATAAACACAGCCTCACATATACTTCTAAAAATTTAAAGATGTGTGGGGCCTCTGAGAGGGCTCAACAATTAACAGCATTGTCTCCTCTACCAGAGAACCTGGGATCAACTACCAGCAACTATATGGTGGCCCTACTCCAGTTCCAGGGGATCAGGCAGACAAAGAGACAGACAGACAAGGGTGGCAGGCCTCCCTGGTTTTTCTTTCTTTCTTATCCTTTTTAAAAAATGTTTATTTATTTATTTATGTATTTATTAGATATAAGTACACTTTTGCTGTCTTCAGACACTCCAGAAGAGGGTGTCAGATTCTGGAGAATATAAATCCCTCTTATGGTCTGCATATGATGGACATAAACATAGATTCACATACACTTCTAAAAATTTAAGATGGGTGGGGCCACTGAAAGGGCTCAACAATTAACAGCATTGTCTCTTCTTCCAGAGAACCTGGGATCAACTACCAGCAACTATATGGTGGCCCATCTCCTGTTCCAGGGGATCAGACAGACAGACAGACAGACAGACAGAGATAAGGAGGGCAGGCCTGCCTGGTTTTTCTTTCTTTCTTATCCTTTTAAAATATTGTTTATTTATTTATTTATTTATTTATTTATTTATTTATTTATGTATTTATTATATATAAGTACACTGTAGCTGTCTTCAGACACTCCAGAAGAGGGTGTCAGATTCTGGAGAATCTAAATCCCTCTTATGGTCTGCATATGATGTACATAAACACAGCCTAACATATACTTCTAAAAATTTAAAGATAGGTGGAGCCACTGAAAGGGCTCAACAATTAACAGCATTGTCTCCTCTTCCAGAGAACCTGGGATGAAATAACAGCAACTATATGGTGGCCCATCTCCAGTTCCAAGCGATCAGACAGACAGACAGACAGACTGACAGAGATAAGGATGGAGGCCTGCCTGGTCTTTCTTTCTTTCTTATACATTAAAAAAAATGTTTATTTATTTATTTATTTATTTATTTATTTATTTATTTATTTATTTATTAGATATAAGTACACTGTAGCTGTCTTCAGACACTCTAGAAGAGGGTGTCATCTTCTGGAGAATCTAAATCCCTCTTATGGTCTGCATATGATGTAAATAAACACAGCCTCACATATACTTCTAAAAATTTAAAGATCGGTGGGCCCACTGAAAGGGCTCAACAATTAACAGCATTGTCTCTTCTTTCAGAGAACGTGGGATCAAATACCAGCAACTATATGGTGGCCCATCTCAAGTTCCAGGGGATAAGACACACAGACAGACAGACAGACAGATATAATGATGGCAGGCCTGCCTGATTTTTCTTTCTTTCTTATCCTTTTTAAAAAATGTTTATTTATTTATTTATTTATTTATTTATTTATTTATTTATGCATTTATTAGATATAAGTACACTGTAGCTGTCTTCAGACTCTCCAGAAGAGGGTGTCAGATTCTGGAGAATCTATATCTTTCTTATGGTCTGCATATGATGTACATAAACACAGCCTCACATATACTTCTAAAAATTTAAAGATGGGTGGGGCCACTGAAAGGGCTCAACAATTAACAGCATTGTCTCCTCTTCCAGAGGACCTGGGATCAACTACCAGCAACTATATTGTGGCCCATCTCCAGTTCCACGGGATCAGACAGACATACATACAGACAGACAGACAAGGATTGCAGGCCTGCCTGGTTTTTCTTTCTTTCTTATACATTTTAAAAATGTTTATTTATTTATTTATTTATTTATTTATTTATTTATTTATTTATTAGATATAAGTACACTGTAGCTGTCTTCAGACACTTCAGAAGAGGGTGTCATATTCTCGAGAATCTAATTCCCTCTTATGGTCTGCATATGATGTACATAAACAAAGCCTCACATATACTTCTAAAAATTTAAAGATGTGTGGGGCCACTGAAACGGCTCAACAATTAACAGCATTGTCTCCTCTACCAGAGAACCTGGGATCAAATACCAGCAACTATATGGTGGCCCATCTCCAGTTCTAGGGGATCAGACAGACAAACAGACAGACAGAAAAGGATTGCAGGCCTGCCTGGTTTTACTTTCTTTCTTATCCTTTTTAAAAAATGTTTATTTATTTATTTATTTATTTATGTATTTATTATATATAAGTACACTGTAGCTGTCTTCAGACACTCCACAAGAGGGTGACAGATACTGGAGAATCTAAATCCCTCTTATGGTCTGCATATGATGTATATAAACACAGCCTCACATATACTTCTAAAAATTTAAAGATGGGTGGGGCCACTGAAAGGGCTCAACAATTAACAGCATTGTCTCCTCTAACAGAGAACCTGGGAACAAATACCAGCAACTATATGGTGGCCCATCTCCAGTTCCAGGGGATCAGGCAGACAAAGACACAGACAGACAAGGGTGGCAGGCCTCCCTGGTTTTTCTTTCTTTCTTATCCTTTTAAAATAATGTTTATTTATTTATTTATGAATTTATTAGATATAAGTACACTGTAGTTGTCTTCAGACACTCCAGAAGAGGGTGTCAGATTCTGGAGAATATAAATCCCTATTATGGTCTGCATATGATGGACATAAACACAGCCTAACATATACATCTAAAAATTTAAAGATGGGTGGGGCCACTGAAAGGGCTCAAGAATTAACAGCATTGTCTCTTCTTCCAGAGAACCTGGGATCAACTACCAGCAACTATATAGTGGCCCATCTCCAGTTCCAGGGGATCAGACAGACAGACAGACAGACAGAGATAAGGAGGGCAGGCCTGCCTGGTTTTTCATTCTTTCTTATCCTTTTAAAAATGTTTATTTATTTATTTATTTATTTATTTATTTATTTATTTATTTATTTATTAGATATAAATACACTGTAGTTGTTTTCAGACACTCCAGAAGAGGGTGTCAGATTCTGGAGAATCTAAATCCCTCTTATGGTCTGCATATGATGTACATAAACACAGCCTCACATATACATCTAAAAATTTAAAGATAGGTGGAGCCACTGAAAGGGCTCAACAATTAACAGCATTGTCTCCTCTTCCAGAGTACCTGGGATCAACTACCAGCAACTATATTGTGGCCCATCTCCAGTTCCAGGGGATCAGACAGACATACATACAGACAGACAGACAAGGATTGCAGGCCTGCCTGGTTTTTCTTTCTTTCTTATACATTTTAAAAATGTTTATTTATTTATTTATTTATTTATGTATTTATGTATTTATTAGATATAAGTACACTGTAGCTGTCTTCAGACACTTAAGAAGAGGGTGTCATATTCTGGAAATCTAAATCCCTCTTATTGTCTGCATATGATGTACATAAACACAGCCTCACATATACTTCTCAAAATTTAAAGATGTGTGGGGCCACTGAAATGGCTCAACAATTAACAGCATTGTCTCCTCTACCAGAACCTGGGATCAACTAGCAGCAACTATATGGTGGCCCATCTCCAGTTCCAGGGGATCAGACAGACAGACAGACAGACAGACAGAGATAAGGAGGGCAGGCCTGCCTGGTCCTTCTTTCTTTCTTATCCTTTTAAAAAATGTTTATTTATTTATTTATTTATTTATTTATTTATTTATTTATTTATTTATTAGATATAAGTACACTGTAGCTGTCTTCAGACACTCCAGGAGAGGGTGTCAGATTCTGGAGAATCTAAATCCCTCTTATGGTCTGCATATGATGTACATAAACACAGCCTCACATATACTAATAAAAATTTAACGATGGGTGGGGCCACTGAAAGCGCTCAACAATTAACAGCATTGTGTCCTCTTCCAGAGAACCTGGGATCAACTACCAGCACCTATATGGTGGCCCATCTCCAGTTCCAGGGGATCAGAACGACAGACAGACAGACAGACAGACAGAGATAAGGATGGCAGGCCTGCCTTGTCTTTCTTTCTTTCTTATCTGGTTTAAATAATGTTTATTTCTTTATTTACTTATTTATTTATGTATTTATTAGATATAAGTACACTGTAGTTGTCTTCAGACACTCCAGAAGAAGGTGTCAGATTCTGATGAATCTAAATCCCTCTTCTGGTCTGCATATGATGTACATAAACACAGCCTCACATACACTTCTAAAAATTTAAAGATGGGTAGGGCCACTGATAGGGTTCAACAATTAACAGCATTGTCTCCTCTTCCAGAGAACCTTGGGATCAACTACCAGCAACTATATGGTGGCCCATCTCCAGTTCCCGGGGATCAGATAGACAGACAGAGAGACAGACAGAGATAAGGATGGCAGGCCTGCCTGGTCTTACTTTCTTTCTTATCCTTTTTAAAAATGTTTATTTATTTATTTATTTATTTATTTATTTATTCATTTATTTATTTATTTATTTATGTATTTATTATATATAAGTACACTGTAGCTGTCTTCAGACACTCCAGTAGAGGGTGTCAGATTCTGGAGAATCTAAATCCTCTTATAATCTGAATATGATGTTCATAAACAGGCCTCACATATACTTCTAAATATTTAAAGAAGTGTGGGGCCACTGAAAGGGCTCAACAATTAAGAGCATTTTCTCCTCTTTCAGAGAACCTTGGATCAACTACCAGCAACTATATGGTGGCCCATCTCCAGTTCCTGGGGATCAGATAGACAGACAGACAGACAGACAGAGATATGGATGGCAGGCCTGCCTGGTCTTTGTTTCTTTCTTATCCTTTTTAAAAAAATGTTTATTTATTTATTTATTTATTTATTTATTTATCTATTTGTTTATTAGATATAAATACACTGTAGCTGTTCAGACACTCCAGAAGAGGATGTCAGATTCTGGAGAATCTAAATCCCTCTTATGGTCTGCATATGATGTACATAAACACAGCCTCACATATACTTCTAAAAATTTAAAGAAGGGTGGGGCCACTCTAAAAGCTCAACAATTAACAGCATTGTCTCCTCTTCCAGAGTACCTGGAATCAACTACCAGCAACTATATGGTGGCCCATCTCCATTTCCAGGGGATCAGAAAGACAGACATACAGACAGTGCTAAGGATGGCAGGCCTGCCTGGTCTTTCTTTCATTCTTATCCTTTTTTAAAAATATTTATTTATTTATTTATTTATTTATTTATGCATTTCTTAGATATAAGTACACTGTAGCTGTCTTCAGACACTCCAGAAGAGGGTGTCAGATTCTGGAGAATCTAAATCCCTCTTATGGTCTGCATATGATGTACATAAACAGAGCCTCACATATACTTCTAAAAATTAAAAGATGGGTGGGCCCACTGAAAGGGCTCAACAATTAACAGCATTGTCTCTTCTTCCAGAGAACGTGGGATCAACTACCAGCAACTATATGGTGGCCCTTCTCAAGTTCCAGGGGATAAGACAGACAGACAGACAGACATAGATAAGGATGGCAGGCCTGCCTGATTTTTCTTTCTTTCTTATACTTTTTAAAAAATGTTTATTTATTTATTTATGTATTTATTAGATATAAGTACACTGTAGCTGCCTTCAGACTCTCCAGAAGAGGGTGTCAGATTCTGGAGAAGCTATATCCCTCTTATGGTCTGCATATGATGTACATAAACACAGCCTCACATATACTTCTAAAAATTTAAAGATGGGTGGGGCCACTGAGAGGGCTCAACAACTAACAGCATTGTCTCCTCTTCCAGAGAACCTGGGATCAACTACAAGCAACTATATTGTGGCCCATCTCCAGTTCCAGAGGATCAGACAGACATACATACAGACAGACAGACAAGGATTGCAGGCCTGCCTGGTTTTTCTTTCTTTCTTATCATTTTAAAAAAATGTTTATTTATTTATTTATGTATTTATTAGATATAAATACACTGTAGCTGTCTTCAGACACTCCAGAAGAGGGTGTCAGATTCTGGAGAATATAAATCCCTCTTATGGTCTGCATATGATGGACATAAATACAGATTCACATACACTTCTAAAAATTTAAAGATGGGTGGGGCCACTGAAAGGGCTCAACAATTAACAGCATTGTCTCTTCTTCCAGAGAACATGGTATCAACTACCAGCAACTGTATGGTGGCCCATCTCCAGTTCCAGGGGATCAGACAGACAGACAGACAGACAGACAGAGATAAGGAGGGCAGGCCTGCCTGGTCTTTCTTTCTTTCTTATCCTTTTAAAATAATGTTTATTTATTTATTTATTTATTTATTTATTTATTTATGTATTTATTAGATATAAGTACACTGTAGTTGTCTTCAGACACTCCAGAACAGGGTGTCAGATTCTGGAGAATCTAAATCCCTCTTATGGTCTTCATAATATGTACATAAACACAGCCTAACATATACTTCTAAAAATTTAAAGATAGGTGGAGCCACTGAAAGGGCTCAACAATTAACAGCATTGTCTCCTCTTCCAGAGAACCTGGGATCAACTACCAGCAACTATATGCTGGGCCATCTACAGTTCCAGGGGATCAGACACACAGAGAGACAGACAGACACTGTAGGACCCAGAATATGACAAGAAACCCTGAGAAAGGTGGAAAATTAATAATACACTCTGTAGTACCCAGAATATGGCAAGAAACCCTCATAAAAGTAGAAAATTAAAAACTCACACTGAAGGAACCTAAATATGGCAAGAAAACCTGAAAAATATGGAAAATGAGAATAATCACAGTGTAGGAACCAGAATTCCGAAAATACTTGAAAAACGTCATAAATGAGAAAATCACATTTTAGGACCCAGAATATGGGGAGAAACCCTGAGAAACGTGGAAAATTAAAAATACACTCTGTAGCACTGAGAATATGGCAAGAAACCCTCAACAAAGTAGAAAATTAAAAACTCACACTGAAGGATCCCGAATATGGCGCGAAAACATGAAAAAGGTAGAAAATGAGAATAATCACACTGTATTACCCAGAATTACAAAAACATGAAAAACATCGAAAATGAGAAAATCACACTTGTAGGACCCAAAATACGAAAAAACTTGAAAAACGTGGAAAATGAGAAAATCACACTGCAGAAACCAGAATATGCCAAACAACCATGAAAAACCTGAAAATTAAAAATTCACACTATTTGACACAGAATATGGTGAGAAACCATGAAAAGACTGGACAATTAAAATTTCACACTTCATTACCCAGATATGGAGAGAAATACTGAAAACCGTGGGAAAAAATTCACAATGAAGGACCTGGAATACGGCAAGAGACCCTGAAAAAACATGGAAATGAGAAAATCACACAGTATAACCCAGAATATGACGAAAAAACCTGAAAAAGATAAAATATTAAAATATCACACGGAAGGACCCAGAATATGGCGAAAAACCTGAAAAAGGAGGAAGATAAAAAAACTCACACTGAAGGACACAGAATATGGCGAGAAAACCTGAAAAAAGTAGAAAATTAAAAATTCACACTGAAAGACCCCGAATATGGTTTGAAAACCTGAAAAAGGTGGAAAATGAGAATAATCACACTGTAGGACCCAGATTATGCCCAGAAACCCTGAAACGTGTAAAATTAAAAAAACATGCTGTAGGACCCAGAATATGGCGAGAAAACCTGAAAAAAGTAGAAAATTAAAAATTCACACTGAAGGACCCCGAATATGGTGAGAAAACCCGAAAAAGGTGGAAAATGAGAATAATCACACTGTAGGACCCAGATTTTGCCCAGAAACCCTGAAAACGTGGAAAATTAAAAATACATGCTTTAGGACCTAGAATATGGCGAGAAACCCTGAAAAAAGTTCAAAATTACAAACTCACACTGTAGGACCCCAAATATGGCGAGAAACCCTGAAAAAGGTGGAAAATGAGAAAATCACATTTCAGGACCCAGAATAGGCCTAGAAAATGTGAAAAACGTGAAAATTAAAAATTCACTCTAACGGACCCAGAATATGGCGAGAAAAAGGTAATAAAAAGGTAGAAAATTAAAATCTCACAGTGAAGGAGCCCAAACATGGCGAGAAAATCTGAAAAAGGTGGAAAATGAGAAAATCACACTGTAGGATCCAGAATATGGTGAGAAACCCTGAAGAAAGTAGAAAAATACAAACTGACACTGAAGGACTCCAAATATGGGGAGAAAACCTGAAAAAGGTGGAAAATGAGAAAATCACACTGCAGGACCCAGAATATTTCAAGAAACACTGAAAAACATGAAAATTAAAAATTCACACTGTCGGACACAGAATATGGCGAGAAACCATGAAAAAAAAGTGGATAATTAAAATTCACACTGTATTACCCATAATATGGGGAGAAATACTGAAAAACGTGGAAAATTAAAAATCCACACTGAAGGACCTGGAATATGGCAAGAAAACCTGAAAATGTGGAAATGAGAAAATCACAATGTAGGACCCAGAATATGAAGAAAAAACCTGAAAAACGTGGAAAATGAAAAATACATACTATAGGACACAGTTTATGGCGAGAAACCCTGAAAGAGTAGAAAATTAAAAACTCACACTGAAGGACCCCAAATATGGCAAGAAACCCTGAAAAAAGTAGAAAATTACAAACTGACACTGAAGAACCCCAATTATGGCGAGAAAACCTGAAAAAGGTGGAAAATGAGAAAATCACACTGTAGGACCCAGAATTACGAAAAAACTTGAAAATATCGAAAATGAGAAAATCACACTATAGGACCCAGAATATGCCAAGAAACCCTGAAAACGTGAAAAATTAAAAATACAACGTTTAGGACCCAGAATACGGCGAGAAACCCTGAAAAAATTAGAAAATTAAAAACTCACACTGAAGGACCCCGAAAAATGGCTAGAAAGGCTGAAAAAGGTGGAAAATGAGAAAATCACACTGTAGGACCCAGAATTACGAAAAAAATTGAAAAATGTGGAAAATGAGAAAATCACACTGTAGGACCCAGAATATGCCGAGAAACGCTGAAAAAAGTGAAACATTAAATATTCACACTGTCGGACCAAGAATATTACCAAAAAAAAAAAACCTTAAAAAACGAAGAAAATTAAAAATTTACACTGTGGGACCCAGAATATGGCGAGAAACACTGAAAAATGTGGAAAATTAAATTCACACTGTAGGAACAAGAATATGCCGAGAAAACCTGAAAAAGTTTGAAAATGAAAAAATCACACTGTGGGACTGAGAATATGACGAAAAAAAAAACCTTAAAAACATGGAAAATTAAAAACTCCCACTGAAGAACCTAGAATATGGCAAGAAACCCTGAAAAAGGTGGAAAATGAGAAATTCACACTGTAGGACCCAGAATATGATGAGAAACACTGAAAAATGTTGAAAAATAAAAATTCACACTATAGGACCAGAATATGGAAAAAAACCTTGAAAAACGTGGAAAATTAAAAATTCACACTGCAGGACCCAGAATATGCTGAGAAAACCTGAAAAAGGTGGAAAATGAGAAAATCACACTGTAGGATGGAGAATTGGGGAAAAAAACTTGAAAAAAGTCAAAAATTGGAAAATCGCACAGTAGGAGCAAGAATATGCCAGAAACCCTGAAAACGTGGAAAATTAAAAATACACGCTGTAGGATTCAGAATATGGCAAGAAACCCTGAAAGAAGTAGAAAATTAAAAACTCACACTGAAGGACCCGGAATATGGCGAGAAAACCTGAAAAAATGTGGAAAATGAGAAAAACAATCTGTAGGACATAGAAATGCGAAAAAACTTTAAAAAAGTGGAAAATGAGAAAATCACATTGTAGGACCCAGAATATGCCAAGAAACCCTGAAAAACGAGAAAAAATAAAAATATGCTTTTTGGAGCCAGAATATTGCAAGAAACACAGTAAAAAGTAGAAAATTAAAAACTCACACTGAAAGACACCGAATATGGCAAAAAACCTGAAAAAGGTGGAAAATGAGTATAATCACACTGTAGGACACAGAATAGCGAAAAAACTTGAAAAACGTGGAAAAGGAGAAAATCACACTGCAGAACCCAGAATATGCCGAGAAACCCTGAAAAACTAGAAAATTAAAAACTCACATTGAAGGACCCCGAATATGGAGAGTTAACCTGAAAAAGGTGGAAAATGAGAAAATCACACTGTAGGACCCAGAATTACAAAAAAACTTGAAAAACGTGGAAAAGGAGAAAATCACACTGCAAGACCCAGAATATGCCGAGAAACACTGAAAAATGTGAAAATAAAAAATTCACACTGTCAGACACAGAATATGGCAAGAAACCATGAAACAAGTGGAAAATGAGAAAATCACACTGTATTGCCCAGAATATGGCAAGAATTACTGAAAAACGTGGAAAATTAAAAATTCAGACTGAAGGACCTGGAATATGGCAAGAAAACCTGAAAAACGAGGAAATGGGAAAATCACCCTGTAGGAGCCAGAATATGCAGAGAAACCTTGAAAAACGTGGAAAATTAATAATACACTCTGTAGGACCCAGAATATGGTGAGAAACCCTGAAGAATGTAGAAAATTAAAAACTCACATTGAAGGACCCCGAATATGGCGAGAAAACCTGAAAAAGGTGGAAAATGAGAAAATCACAAGGTAGGACCCATAATATTACAAAAAACTTGAAAGAAGTGGAAAATTAAAAATTCACAGTGAAGGACCCAGAATATGGCGAGATAACCTGAAAAACGAGGAAAATTCAAAATTCACACTGTAGGACCCAGAATATGGCTAGAAAACCTGAAAAAGTTGGAAAATGAGAATAATCACACTGTAGGACCAAGATATGTGAAAAAACTTGAAAAATTTCAAAATTGAGAAAATCACACTGTAGGACCCAGAATATGCTGAGAAACACTGAAAAACGTGGAAAATTAAAAATACACGCTATAGGACCCATAATATGTCGAGAAACCCTGAAAAATTAGAAATGTAAAAACTCACACTGAGGGACCCCAAATATGGCAAGAAAACATGAAAAAGGTGAAAAAAGAGAAAATCACACTGTAGGACCCAGAAATATGAAAAAACTTGAAAAATGTGGAAAATGAGAAAATCACACTGCAGAAACCAGAATATGCCGAACAACCATGAAAAACCTGAAAATTAAAAATTCACACAGTCGGACACAGAATATGGTGAGAAACCATGAAAAAAGTGGACAATTAAAAATTCACACTTTATTACCCAGATATGGCGAGAAATACTGAAAACCGTGGAAAAAAATTCACACTGAAGGACCTGGAATACGGCAAGTGACCCTGAAAAACATGGAAATGAGAAAATCACACAGTAGGTCCCAGCATATGGCGAGAAAACCTGAAAAAAGTAGAAAATTAAAAATTCACACTGAAGGACCCCGAATATTGCAAGAAAACCTGAAAAGGGTGGAAAATGAGAATAATCAATCTGTAGGACCCAGCTTATGCCTAGAAACCCTGAAAACGTGGAAAATTAAAAATACATGCTGTAGGACCCAGAATATGGCGTGTAACCCTGAAAAAAGTTGAAAATAACAAACTCACAATGTAGGACCCCAAATATGGCGAGAAACCCTGCAAAAGGTGGAAAATGAGAAAATCACACTGCAGGATCCAGAATATGCCGAGAAAATGTGAAAAACGTGAAAATTAATAATTCACACTCACGGACCCAGAATATGGCGAGAAACACTTAATAAAAAAGTAGGAAATTTAAAACTCACAGTGAAGGAGCCCAAACATGACCAGAAAAACCTGAAAAAGGTGGAAAATGAGAAAATCACACTGTAGGATCCAGAATATGGCAAGAAATCCTGAAAAAAGTAGAAAAATAAAAACTCACACTGAAGGACCCCCAAATATGGCAAGAAAACCCGAAAAAGGTGGAAAATGAGAAAATCACACAGTAGGACCCAGAATTACAAAAAAACTTGAAAAAAGTGGAAAATGAGAAAATCACACTGCAGGACCAAGAATATTTAGAGAAATCCTGAAAAACTTGAAAATTAAAAATTCACACTCCAGGACCTAGAATATGCCGAGAAATCCTGAAAAACGTGAAAATTAAAAATTCACATTATCGGACCCAGAATATGGTTAGAAACCCTGAAAAACGGGAAAATTAAAAATTCAACTGAAGGACCCGGAATATGGCGAGAAACCCTGAAAAAAGTAGAAAACTGGAAAATGAGAATAATCACAGTGTAGGACCCAGAATTGCACAAAAAAAAACTTGAAAAACATCGTAATGAGAAAAATCACACTGTAGGACCCAGAATATGGCAAGAAACCCTGAGAAACGTGGAAAATTAATAATACACTCTGTAGTACCCAGAATATGGCAAGAAACCCTCAAAAAAGTAGAAAATTAAAAACTCACACTGAAGAACCCCAAATATGGCAAGAAAACCT